>NC_137638.1:19886744-20351744 GCF_963383615.2 Lipophrys pholis
CCATCTCACGCACAGTTTGCACCATGATACATTAAATCCATTACTTACAAGCACACCTGCGATGAAGGACAACTGTGTTATGTGGGCTAATGCAATGCTCAGCCAAGCACACGCGCAGGTAGGGAAGCCACAGAACTTGGCCTATATATCACAGTGCCGGATTTAGCAAGATTTAGCACTTGAGACAAGCTACGTGCTATTTCCAAATGCTGGGACCCATTCAAAAGGCAGACTATGAATGTGACAGTTTGATACTGTGTGTGTGTGTGTGTGTGTGTGTGTGTGTGTGTGTGTGTGTGTGTGTGTGTGTGTGTGTGTGTGTGTGTGTGTGTGTGTGTGTGTTGTGTGTGTGTGTGTGTGTGTGTGTGTGTGTATCTCTGGTACTAGCTTGTTGATGATGGCTCCCACTGTAAGCTGACCTCAATTTGTTTCCAAGTGATTAATTAGATTTTACAAGGTTTTACATTCAGACATTAAATGAGAGATTTTGTAAGAGCACATTTAAAAAATAAAATGCCCGGACAATAAAAGTAGGTTCACTTTTAAAAGTTGAACATCTTGAAATAAAAACAGTCTGGAATAACAGCTTTCACATTTCCAAGAAAAAGCAACATTGCTGGAATTACCATACAGCCCTTACAATTACATTGAGACATCTTTTAAAGTAGATGATGGGGGTTAACACCAAAGGAACCTGTGCCCGGTGTCTGCATTGAAGATTAGCCTTGAGCAAACTTTCAAGGAATTAAGTTGAAGAGTTCAGACAGTGCGTATGAGTACAGCATAAATAGTAGTGGGGATGAGAACAATGTTCCCAGTCGAACATAAAGTATTATCTCATAGGCAGCAAAAACCTCCTGACACTAACCTTTATTAAGAGCACACTCAACAAAAGAAAGCAGGTTCAGCTTTTCCTTTCTCTACAGACCCACTACCATTTTGCTGAACTGGTCTTTTCAACAAGAATTTATTTTATGTCAGCTCTTCAACATTTGTTCACCTGCTCAAGGTCATTTGTGTTATACAAGGTCCCTAATGAAACTAAGATGCCAGACTTCATTGAAGTATTCCAAAGCAACCATGCCGAGTATGATAATAATCAAATTGCCATAGTTGTGAATGTGGCGTGACTGTCTCCGTGTGTTTGCCCTGTGAAGGACTGGCAATCTTTCCAGAATGTATCATTTCTCTGCATTCCGGTTAAATGAGTGGTGGGATGGACGATTTGATGAGTTGAGATAAAGAAACAAAGTAGAGTGGTCAAACTTACTGTGTTGGCAGTGAACTCCACTGAAGCCTGGTGGACACTTGCAGACATAACCGATGAAAGTGTCGCCCCTGTAGGTCTCACTGATCTCACATGTTCCTCGGTTGTGGCATGGGTTTGGGTGGCAGGGCCCTGTGTGGAAAAACAAGTAAACAGTTTCAGGTTTTCCGTTTGAAGTCGGGATGAAAGCAGTACACTGTGTTGACAGCTTTCACTCCATCATTTCCTGTGATTACAAAAATACACAATAACTAGGTAACGTTTTCTCGCCCTGGTGCAGCCCAATGCATTTCACTGTGAGCGTGAATAAAATGTCTAGTGTCGCGTCAGGAGTGACGTAAACAGACTCTGACAACCAAATCCCACCAGTGAGTCAACACGAAAACACGGCCGCACTGTGTATTGGCTGCGCTTTTGAACACAGTTACAGTGGAAAAGTTTAGATGCATAAATTACACTGTGAGACCTTGTGAGATGGTGTACGGGTAAAACTGTGTGACAGGGAAAACCGAGGATGACAGGAGAGCGGGGAGAGGTTGGCTTTCTCAGACTGCTACTGGTCTCGGTGGTCTAGAGGGCGGCCCAAGGCTCCTTCCAGAGATCACTGAATGTGTCCCCTCAAGGAAAGCAACACTTCATCCTCACAGAGATGAAGCAGCGAGAAAAGACTGGCTGAACCATCATCGAGGTGTAGCGGAAAGCACACGTGTCAAACTGAGAGCACATACACGTGATGAAATTCTGCTTGACTGATCTGACACAGCCGAAAATACAAAAAGAGGCAATTAGTAAGTTATGCATTATGGATGCATTACTGCTTTGTTTTTTGCCAATACAAATATAATCAAATATATATATAATATAAATAGCGCAATATTAGTGGACTTTTATTTACATTTACAGTGAACATTTGTCTCAGAAACTGTGATTGCGTCAGTGTTCGCAGATGCGTTTGTCGCTCCACTGGATGTCACAAACACCTCGCTGGATAATTAATAACTGACCTTCTACCATTGACGCTTTGAATAACAGAAGGTGCACTTCTCCTGCAGTATAGGAGAAGTGCAAGTGTGCAAAATGTCCAGGACACTGCAGAGAGTGAACGTCCTTGATTGCAAACTGTTTGGTGAAGTGACATTAGCTATCAAAACCAGTCATAATCATGTCTCATCACATGTTTCGGGTTTTATTTTTATTGATAGTTGTTGTGAATGAACTCCACAAATTACAGAAGCATTAGGACTAGACTTTTACAACAGGATAAATCAAATACTCGTATAAGTACGGGGTGTGATCAAAGCAGAAGGATGGTTCTGACATGGGGAGTGAGAATGTGTGAAGTTAAATGGCATCAGACAAAAGGAGTGTAAGTGAGGGGACTGTAAAAATATTAACTTCATTATATTAAAACACTGTTGATTTACTGATTTTTATTCCCTAAGGTCATAATAAATTTGAAATATTTAAGTAATGCAGACAATTTTTTCAGCTGTAGTCTAACTGGCAGCTGTCAAAAAAATGTGATTTCTTGGCTAACAACAATAAAATGCAATAAATCCTGAATTCAACCAAAGTTTCTAAAATGGTGAGCTGCACAGAGTGAGTTTAAAGTTGCAGGAGTTTCCCTCTCCACGTGTGAGGGGTGACCCTTCAGCTTCACTGAGATTCTGAAAGACATAATGTGGTTGATTTCGTCTGGTCTGCTAATGGAGTACCGTTAATCACGGCGCAAGTGAGATGAGTTCTATCATGCGCTAAAACTAATCAAGCAGACGGTGGAATACTTTATATGTAAACTTCACCACCCACCAGTCCCTCCCAGCAGATCATACACTTGATATGGCTCAACCAATCTCAAACACGATGGCACTTTTATGTGGAAGTGATATGCTAAGGAGCAGCATTAATTCAATCAAGCATGTTTGTGTATATTTCTGTATATTTCCCTCTGACAGTCTCCAGTCGCAGTGGACACACGTTGCAAACAGATTACACCAGTTCAGTGTTTCCACAGAAAAACAAAGGGTGTTCATGCTTTAACACTGTCCAAGGGTCAGTTCAGCTCACTACACAAAAAGGGTATGAGTCAAACACTAATTTGCAAGGAAATCCATATTCATAGCTTCCAAGAACCCGTGGCCCTGCTGTGCACACGCCACGCCACACCCATTCATCATGAGCATTATGTTCTCTTCAGTGTTTCAGTGAGGAAACACTGGGATGCTTTACCACGACTGAATTCTTTCCTTTGGGATTTAGCACACAAAAGAAAAAATATAAAAAAAAAAAAAGAACTTTTAGAATTACACCCGTGATGATAAATAACGTTGCTTCCGCACCTTTTAATCTCCGTTCAAGTGTTTCATTGTTTAGTTTTACTCTTTCTTCACATAATAGTATCTGTTTGGGACCAATGCTGATAACCAAAGCTTTGAACGAGACTTATTACAAGTAAAGACGGAGCGTATGCAATATACTGCTTCATTGGCAGTGCCCATACCACGGAGTCATATTAATGCCATCTGAAATCTCCCTCAGACTAACCTGCAGCATGGGGCCAGGTGTGATGTAAATGACGCCGGGTTATTGGTTTCATAACTCAAAGGCCTGCCAATAGCTGTCTCAACTTTTAAAAACGTAGCAGTACAACTGCACCCAAGCTGTCAAAACTTCAGGCCGAAGTTAGATGGAAAACTTCAGACATCTCTCGAGTGAAATTAGCTCGACATCAGAGGATTGAAATGTATTGTCTAAAATGGAAGCGCAAGATAAGTGCCTCTCTTAAAAGTTGTCAGAGAAAGGTACAAGAAGAAGCAAAACAAATTTTCTTTTTGGAGGCGTTAAAGAAGAAAAAAAATATTTAAGTATTTTTTTACAAACTGGGTTGTGACAGGACTCTTATTTCATTTTAAGTGATAAGCAACGAGAAGAAGTCTCAAGGGTGAGACTACCATGCCCTCTTAACTCAGTCTGACAAATTAACAGCCATGAGCACAACATTTGACAATGTCAAGTAAACGGCAGCGGCCTTGAATTGTATACTACATCATCGGACCAACCGTTTAAGACTCGCCCCAACCCCCGAAAACATACACTGCCAAGAATCAACTCAGCAAGGAAAATAAATACCATCACTACCCGGTTCATTACTGTTCTCTTGTCGGAATTAGTAGGCCTCTGGATATGAATTAGAAACAAGGCTATCCCCTCGAATCCATGCCATTTCAAAGCCAGGGCCTGTATCAGTAATACGTGAGCAGCAGCGGCTAATCAGTTGAACAGAGTAAAGTATAATAGCTTTCACAGAAGCCCTGCTCTCTGAGGGGGAGGGGGGGAGTGACAGGTTCCAGGGCTGTTTTGATGTGACGATCTATAGTCGTACCCTGCTTTACTGACAGCCTCCCTAATGGATAGCGCATAAAGCAGAAAAAAAAAAAAAAAAGCAGGGAAGGAAAGGCGATGGAGGGGAGGATAGTGAAAGAAGAGAGAGGAAAAGAGAGCTAAATTGAGAGTGCGAGAGAGATTCGGGGAGAGTGTGTTCTGTGTGACAGCTACGTTTGAGTGCAAAACTTTTGGTATAAAAGGCCCCAAAACATTATAAAGCAATATTTCAAAGAGATTGATTTACTGTGATGTATGGAGCTGGATGTCAGCTCAAAACCAAAATAACTTCAAGGTTCTGGAAAGATGGAATATTTTTACACTGAATGTGTAGAAAAAAAAAAGAAGCCCAAACTGGATGGACTGCAAAGCTGTTGCGAGTTGGAATCAAACACACGCACTCATACAGATGTGCTGTTCATTTATTCTCCCATGGGGGCTTATATTTGGTAGAGTAACTCTAAACTCGGTTCTGACTGATACGTCTCTGACATTAACCCTATCTTAAATGCAGTGGTTCTCAAAATGTGGGGCAGACACCCTGTGAGGGGTTTCCAGAGATCTTCGTCTGGGGGGTGGTGGTGGGGGTGGGGTTGGGGTGGGTCCAGCTTCTTCTAAGCAGGATTTCATTCTCATTCATTTATGAGAACAAATCCTGATTCAAACCAGCAAGAAGATGAGTGAGACTTTGAATTGATTAAACAACAAATTTTCTTACTGAATATGTTGTAGGTGTAATGTAGATGAAGGAAAAACATCGAATGTGCTTCCAGAACCTTCCACAAGATGTACAAGAGATTTCAACCTGAAAACATTTCACTATCAGGAGAAGAGTCACGCTGCTTGTTGCTAATCAAACAACCATTGATATCAATATCCTAAAAGGTGCCACAAAGCCCCACCTCTCACTTGGAGTGAGATATAGTGTGACAGTTGGATGCCAAGACCAAAGGCAGTTAAATTCAGCAAATGTCTCTCAAATTACAGTAATACTTTGAAACAAACAAAACCACAAATGCGGATCCATTCTTAGTAAAACACTGCACATCAGCCCATTATCTTGCATTTGTGAATTTCCTTTTTCAGACATAAAATGTTCTTTTATGGCTTTTATTCAATTGATTTCCCATTTCACTCCAACAATTGACATTTTCAACCATAGAAAATGTCTCCATATAGAAATGGATGCAACTGAACCTTGGCTTGCAGAAAAACATGCATTTTTTTTTTCCAGAAAAAAAACAAAAAGAGGGGAAAATGGATGTTGTTTGGAATCAGTGGATGCTCTCCTCACTCCGAAACTTGTGGGATGCATGTCTGCGTGAAACATGTCATGAAAAAACATTGGCACTTTTCTCGTGTGAATGTCAGCTGCTGTTCTGCTGTACCAGCCAACGCTGGCTCAGTGATTGATGTGAGCCCACGTTGCGTCCGGCGCAGGCTCTGAGATTTCTTTTGTGGCTGCGAAGAGAGAACAATCAATCAGCTGGGGAAACCTGACCAATGGTTAAACATGGCGAAGCATCCTTTGTTTCCTTGCAGATCAATCACAAAGACTTGACATTTTCAGGGTTAAAGCTACATATGTGCCCTTACATCGTCGCCGGAAGCTTTCGCAGACGTTCGCTCTCTCTAAACGCACAAGGAATACAGATTTCAATATGAGTAGAGGGATAGTGTCGCATGTGCTCCCAACATTAAAAACTTAGCCCTTTAATGATACCGCGCATTACAGTACTCAATTCTTGACAATGCCAATTGAAGCTGAGAAGCCGGTTAAGACTCACTTCAATTCATAAGAAGGACATAATTAAAAACAAAGCCTCCTGCTCATTGTTTTCAAGAGATATGCTCAGAGAAAACCTTTCTCTATAAAACATGTCAATAACGGTCTTCAGCGCTTGTAAAGACGAATAAGTTCAGAGAAGAAGAAAGACGTGCAGCGACTGAGACACCTAGATTCACCTAATCTCAGTTGTCTTTAGCATTGTGTGGGGTCAAGATTAGGTCGGAACAAAGAATTACTGACTGTTCTTGTTACAGATTTCTGCTGATCCCAGTGAAGTAGGTCAGCTTGAGGAGCCAGCTTAGCATTTACTGTACATCAGCAGCGGAGGAGGAACTTTTAATCAGATACACGTAGCTACCAGCCAGCATCTGCACATAAATCAGGATCTTCTCGACACCTGCACCGATCAACACATATACTCCAGTTAAACCCACAGATTTTAATTCAAAACCTGCACTTTTAGGAGATATCTAAATGACAGGCCAGAAATACCACTCAGTCAACACACATCTGAGGAGGAAGCCGTCATTTCTGAATTCCTGAGGTTCTTTATCTCAGCACAGCGCTGAGTTAACAGTGACAACCAGGCACATCAAGCGCTCTGTTAACCTCTGAATGAGTCTTAAAATAAACACACACAGACATTTTACCTGCCTCCAGAGTATGAAATGTACATTAAAGCTCTTCAGCTTTTAATGTGCACCCAGCCACAACACGGTGAAATCTGACATGGCCTAATTGTGTCAAATCTATTTTAACCCAGCCTCCTTTTCAGTGACGGCTTCACTGGTTCACGGGCTCATGGTCATTGCACCCATCCTGCAACTCAACTGATGAAAGTTGGCACCGAACCACCAATATTACATCAAGGCTCTCAGCATGAGCCGCTGCACGCTCAGGCTTTTAGTGAGCCCTTGGCCTCCTGCGTTTCCTGTGCCCTTGCCACGCCGCCGTTTCAGCCCATCAGCATTTGACAATGTCAGACAAAGAGGTGGAAGCAATAAGAATCATGCAGAAACAAAATACTTTGAGATATGTCAAATAAATATCCCAAGGAAGAGGTCACGCTGAAGATCAGCATTATTTCAGGGCGGTCTAGAAAGAAATGCGGGGACGGAGCCTGTCTTGTTAAAGACTAAATGCCATGAAAATGTCAAATCTGTACTTTGTGTCCCAAGGGTCTCTGGCAAAAAAAAAAAAAAAAGGGGGGGGGGGGGGGGGGGCACCTTCGTGAAGCATATTGCTTCAGAAAGGATGCTCAATTTATCTGAATGAATGAGCTAAATGCTGATAGAGACATTTATTGGGCTCTGTTTTCTAAATGAAATGTAATCATTTATTTCTTCCCTAAATTGGGGATTTGTCAACTAATTGAAACAAAACCTTCATCTGGTTTGCCGAAGCACACAGATGTCCTGGGTGGTGATAGTCTAATGATGGCCAACGCAAGGTAAGCAAAAGGATGTTTTTGAAAGAAAGATTATTTCTGTAAATGAGCGAATTGCAGACATTTCTCCTGGCGTCAGCGCATAACGGATCCATACACATTAGCGGAAAAAGCAACAACGTTAAAGCAGCAGTGTGATGGAAAACTTTAAGGATTAAACTAAACTTCTAGTTGGTTTTTTTGACTCTTTGCCACTTATGTGTTAATAATTTTTCTTTGGGGGGGGGGGGGGGGGGGGACCTGGAGCGATATGAAAATACATAGTTTCTAGGTCACATGCAATTTGTGCAGCCCCTGCAGTCAGCATCGTACGGTGGCAGTTGGTTCATGGAGTCTCCTCAAAGAACTTCAACCTGCGTACCACAGAGACCACTGTAAGCATAAAATCAGCTTTGCTTCATCAATGCCAGGAACACGGTGGATCTGAAGGACTGATGTGAAGCCAACTGCCTGCTGAAAAGTAAGACTTTTCAGTCTGTGAAACATATTTCACACGAAAATGATGCTGCAACACGTAATGAGATTTGATCTCTTAACACACACTCAAGTATCGAGATGTTTATTTTCTGCTCTAATCAATGAAATGGATTATTTGGAACAGAAACATGGCAAATCTAACCACATGAAAATATATCTAAACAAAGTCAGCAGGTTTAGATGCTATGAGTCGGTAAGAAGAAAATGCTCTTTGATAAGTGAATGTTATTGTCTTTCGCACAGACTGAGCTCATCTAGGAAATAAAGTTTTCAACATGAGACAATCTGGGAGGTTCAATGCGGTAAGACTCTATTAAAGTGGAATGATCGCTTAATAATTGAACACAAAGTGCATTCTCATTGTTCGCGAGGAGCTTGAAAAGCTCTGTAAATATTGGATTTGAAAATCCATCACATTTAACAGCTTGTCAATAACAAATGTACACTGTCAACTTTTTGCAAGATTGAAATTGCGGAATCACTTTGTCTCATTAGGTGCGACAGAAGATAGTAAAGCACTTGACTCTTCTGTTCTGCTTTTATCAATATTGTTCGGGATCACCCTCAACTAGGCTGTCACCGTTTCTCTATAATCTATAGAGAGCAGGCAGCTAAATGAATGCATGCCAATGTTCTTTCGATTTTGAAAGTAATCAAAAGAGTTCACCAGATATGCAGAAAGTAATCCCGCTTTTGTGCGGATGAATTGTCGCTGATCAGTTTCTTCACTTCAGTATTCCATTGAGTCCAAGGGGGTAAATTGAAATGACATTTGCTGTCAAGTTAATAAGCAGGTTTTCCCTCTCAACCTCAAACTTTCACTTCTAATTAGTAACTTCAGATGTCCTGTACTGTCGATGGCTGGCTGATGTTTACAGACGCCACAACAATACAATCGCCTCTGCTTAGACGCAGAACACCCACCGGGCCCAAACACAGTCCGGGCTCGATGAAGAGAACTCCCCCAAAACAAAGCATGTGAATATGCTGAGTGAAGATACAATAGGGTGTGAAAGAGCAGCTGATATGCTAAACCTTTTCAAAACTGTCATGAGTAATTTGGCCGTCCGCGTCACCCTGTCCTATTTTCTTTCTCGGTCCAGTTCCGGGTCAGTGGTCGCAAGTCACACCTAATTCAGGTCATTTTTCAATCCGATAATTATTTCTCGGGCTTGTTCGTCACATTCTGTCGCCTCTGGTCTCTTGTGAAATGTGTACTGACGGTACACACAAAACAAGTTTTCAAAGACCTGGGTGAGATGATTTAATGCCGTGTTATCTCTTGATGGGGTACTCCGTTCCAAATATATCAAGTGAAAACTTCAACTTGAAGGAGTTGTGGAGGAGTGTTTCTGTAATTCAAGGCTTTAAAGTCAGTGTAAAAAGTACATGGAAGTTATACAATCACATATCTTGCAAAGTGGTGTAAAACTGACCAAAAGCACATATATTTCACAATTTTCAGTTTTTGAATAAAAATATTGAATACTAAATATGGGGTACAAGACATATTAGGTGCAATGTATAAAAATAGCTACCATCATATGCATCATATGTTTCCTCTGAACACAGTGATTGGCATAATTTACATTTTCTAAAGATAAATGCAGATGCACTAGAAATAAGGAATATGTCGCTAAGGTGAATGGACCAAAAACAACAAAGTGAAAGCCTAAGGGAAATGTTCATTTAGGTTTGAATATTGTATATTAGTAAACAAACTGTATATTTGTTTTTGTATAATTTAAAAGAGTCAGTGACTATATTTTATTAGGCTCAAGCAAAAGAATGAATAACATGTTTAATTTGTGGTCAGTGAACTTCATATTCTACCTGGAGAATTTCATCTGAGCTGTTTATTGAGAGATGATGATCCAAACAGAAAGTCAACTGTGAATTGTGCTTCCTCATATTAAACTTGTGCGATTTTAATTGCTATTTTCAATCATTATTTATACCTTTTAAAGTTCACCTACAGACAAATTGAATAAGTTGTAGCCTCTACATTCGTTTGCAATAGAATAATGTGCCCCGACATGTGACTTTGTGTGTATACAAACATGTAACAAACAATATATACATTTTAATATCTTAACAATGTGATTAGTGTGCGAGATTACACACATCTTTCATCTGCAACAACAAACTACTTTGAATCTTGGGGAATTCTGTCTAATCTAAATAAATCACTCTTGTTTTAACCTTCGTGATCTCAAACAAATCAGCAGGGATTAATATTAATGAAAGACGCATGGAGACACAAGACAATTAGATGCTGAAGATGCACTCAGAATAGGGAAGTTTGTATTCACTTGTATTCCTTCCCTACAATGTGAAGTGACATTTTAATTACATCACTGATGAAGATAAATCAGGTTCTTGTTTACTGTTGTCCTCTGTGGTCTTTCTTTTGTAATAAAACTCTTGTCGCACTTTTATATATCAGTATTTATGAATATCAAGTATGGTCTCCGAGGACTATAGTTTTAAAAGTGCATGTCTGTATGAGGTTCTGTACTTTGTCACCCATTAGATGAAAACACTAAGAGGTGCACACAAGGTCCTTCGGGGTGGGTGTACAATGCACATCAAAAATGATGACGCTAATGGTATGCATTTATAGATGCATAGCATTTCATTCAAAAAAAAAGATCCTAAAATTGTGACAGAATAATGCAGCTGAAATGGACTCTGAAGCAAGCATTATTACACAAGTAATAGGTTTCAAAAGCTGCTCTACATATGATGCTAAGTACTTAGGTATTCAGGATATTTTGCTTGTGATGAAAAACAATCAAAGCAAAAGCAATCACTGGGCCAAATTGGACCGTGAGCATCTGAAAACAATCTCCAGACAAAGACGAGCTGTTTATCAGAGTCACACTATTAGAGAGTTTAAATAGAACTGCCTCATGAACTGAACTATCAAATGATATAATCATGAATGCTGCTGACCAGGCATGATCAAAGAACCACTGCAGGAATTAGAGTGAGTAATGGTGAAAGGACTGGAGGGGCTTGACCAAGATTTAGGAACTGAGAGAGCACTTTCACTCCATTTCACTATCTATCATCTACACACACACACACACACACACACACACACACACACACACACACACACACACACACACACACACACACACACACACACACACACACACACACACACACACACACACACACACACACACACACACACACACACACACACACACACACACACACACACACACACACACACACACACACACACACGAGAGCACACGCAGGGGGAAATCACGTTACCCAGCACAAAAATTTCCCACCTGCTGAAGTTGGTTCCTCACCATCTGCTGCTGTTGAGACACAAAAGAGGGAAAAGAGGGAGGAGGGGAAGAGAGGGAAAAGAATATTAGCTTTATCACAACTATGTCACAGGACCCAGCGATGCAGCTGTATATAGCTCTGCTGATCCAATTATATAATCAATCACACCGTGTGCAACCACAGTGACTGCAGTGACATTTGACATGCAGCGCACTGTATGTGAAGCCAGACGCCGCCGCTACCTGTAGGGTCCAACGCCCTGCCTATTCTCCACACTGCTGTCCGAAATCCATCCTGGCACCATGTCAGAGACCATCCCCCCCATCTGTACACTACGGCTTGGTCAGTTGCCTTTTAATAATATGTGTTCATCATTCTGGACCAGTGTAGGATTAGCCCCTGTGGCATAAATGCTTACTAGCAGCATCCCTGGTTTCCAAGCCCTACTCCAGCTCTGTGGCTAAAGATTTGGCCTGTCTACCATCATTACCTCAGCCCTCCATCTCCATCATTGCTTGTAAAATTGCTCCAAAAAAAATTAATAAAAAATGTGCCTGAGAGCTGGATTTGGCAACAGGGGCAGCAAAACCAAGGGCATCAGATGCATGGCATGACAAATAAGATGGCCGTTATTGCTGCGTATGACGAGAGATACATTAATTTGGAAGAATAGATGGGGGGGCATAGACAGGAAGACTACAATGTACTGGCCTACAGACGACATTAACTATGCATGTGTGCAATTTCTCAGTAGCTAACAATGCTGCTTTCTTAATTAAAGTAAGATTCAATGTCATGTACATGTTTTCATCTACAGCACTGAATACTAATTAGACATTAGCATAGAGGGAAGGGTTAGGCCTCATAGATAATATTATGGACAGAGAGTTATGGAAATCCTGAGTTTCATATAGCTGCGAATGAAAGTAAACACATCTGAGAGAACTATTCAAGCCTCATTTTTAATGCTGACATTGAAAAACCCAAAAAGATTTTTTACTTCTTAACAAAGCATACATCAGTACTCAGTCAGTGCCACGGGTCCCTGTAGGTTTTTTTATATGTTAAAATCAAATAATAAAAAAACAAAAAAACAAAGAAGCCTGCTCAAACAGGGTGTTAAGAAATCGGATCCAGATTTTGTAATTTAATGATGTACTCAATAGTTGGGCAGGGTCAGCATTCAGTTTGTGCAATTTGTAAATTAATTAGAGGGGGGGGGGGGGGGGGGTTCCAACAGCCGTTAACAGCAAAATCTTACATTAAGAACACTGGTTGAACTACTCATTAACACAAAAGGCTAACTGACAAACACATTGCAGCAACTTCACGTATTCAGGCATGTAGACATGGCCAATATTAGCATGAGAATGGAGAAGAAATGTGATTTAAGCGATTTTGAACTGGTACAGTTGTCGATTGCCAGACAGCCAGGTATGACTTTTTCACACACAACAATCTCTACATTTTACAAAAGATGACCTGAAGAAGAGACAATTTCCTGTGAGCAGCAGTTATCCGGGCAGAAATGCCTTGTTGATGCCAAAGGTCAGAGGAGAGTGGCCAGACTGGTTCATCATGACAGAAAGGTAACAGTAAGTCAAATAACCACTCTCTCCCTCCCAGGTATGCAGAGCACCATCCCATTGACACTTGAAGCTGATGGGCTACAGCAGCAGGAGACCAGACTGGGTGTCACTGTTATCAGGTAAGAACAGTTCAGTTTCCCCAAAATTGGATAATAGAAAAATTGGGAAAATGTTGCCTGGGCTGATGAGTCTCTTTTTCTGCTACGATATAAGGACGGTCGGGTCAAGGTTTGACGTAAACGACTTGAAAGCATGAATCCATCCTGCCCTGTGTCAAAGGTTTATATTTTCGCTTGGTATCACGTGAGCATGCTTTAAACACCACAGTCAGAATCAGCAGATCTCTGTTCTATAGAGCACCTCTGAATGTTAGAACAAGACATTCACATTGTGGAGGTTCAGCAGACCATTCTGCAGCAACTGTGTGAAAACGATGTCAATAATGGACCAAAATGTGTACAGCACCTTACTGAATACATTGCAAGAGATTGATTAAGGCAATTCTGAGGACAAAATGGGATTTAACCTGGTACAAGCAAGGTGTATACATAAGAATATTAGCTTTATCACAATTATGTGATACACATTTCCAGTAATGTGGCTGCTGAGTGTTTGTTCCACAGTAATAAAGATAATCCAGCAGATGTAGGGATTGTTTACCAGTGGAAGACATTATGTCAGTCAAACACAGAAGAATCATCTAAATTTTTAGCTCAAACACAACAGTGATAAACAGACATGGCTGAAGAGAGAGCGGCGACCCGTAACCCTGCTGTAAATGTAGAGAAAGCTTTAACTGAAGTCACACAGAACCGAAGCCAAGCACTTTCTCAACCTCTCGACAGTCTGGCAGCAGAAGCTCTCTTTTGTGTTTTCCCATGCACATTGGCCAATGTAATCCCCACACCAAGCACATTCCACGCTTCAGTTAGTGTGGGTTTTTTTTTTTTTTTTTCTGCCATTTCCTCTTCTCACTTACCATAAGGGTCAAGATGCACATTTGCAAAGCCTCAAACACATACGGTAGACAACCCCACAAAACAATACCGCACTCGTGAAAAGAAAGCAGAAAAAGCAAACATATGCCTTCGAGTGCAGACAACTATTCACACCCACACATAAATACACATGCTGAGAGATAGAGCTACATAAAAGGAAAACTTAGCTTTTGTTTATACAAGTGCTGAAGTGGTGAATCATAAGAGTGCCTAAAAAAACTAGTGCAAACAACTAGGATGGTGAAATACCTCTTGCTATAGTGTTCTCTGAAGATTAGTCATAGCATCAAACACGGGCTGCATCAACATACATGTCTTACTTCTTATCGGAATATATGTGGATAATAATCTACTGATGCCAGTTAAAAACACATTTAATGTCTGTGTGAATCCAGAACCAATTGAAGTGTGGCAGGTAAGTCCTCATAAAGCTACCAGCATGGATCAACGTGATCTGAAGGGCATCTATATATACTGAAATGTGGCCGTTGAAATCACCTATTGTCCCGGATAAAAAATGTAACATCATTACAGAGGGGTTCACAAGGTGTATGGGATGTGTGTGATGATAAACATGGTACAGAGTTTCTGTAGCAGTCACATGTTATGTCACATTTTTGTGGGACAGTAGATGAATTACCAGCTTTGTCTCAAGTCTTGCCAGCATAAACACTGACATTAAAAGTGGGCGTTCTAAAGATAATTTGTTTATATGTGGCAATACAGTTTCTAAACAACTGTTTGTCAAGACTTGTGATGTTAAAATCAAATAAAAGGGAAATCGGGTAAGTAGTACAAATTCCTGTACTTTGTATCTAAACACATTAACAATCTGAAATAACCAAACTCGTGTTTCATTTAAAACAACTACAAGACACTTAACATTTTATATCCACCATTAAATAGTATTAAAAATCAAAGTTACATTGCTGACCAATATGCCACATATAATACATAGAAAATCTACAAGCATGTGTGCAGGACATTTGTTTTAGCTCCACCTTAAGGCCTACCGAACAATGTCTGGACTAGAGTAATATGAAGTGTGACGTCTGCTAGTTACAGGCCATTTAATTTTCATCTTCACATTTTGGTATCCCGAAGCCTCTAAAAAGCACATTTAAGCACATCTCTTGGCTCACAGTTGCATTGAGCGCAACATGAGGTGTGGAAATCATTTTAACCAATCTAAACCATACAGTGAAGGTGTGGTGAATATTAACAATGCATGGGACACTGTGTGAATAGACAAGTGGCTTATGGCTCTGCTGATGGTGCATGAGGTTTGTGCCAACACATTGGCAGCTGTATGTTTTCTGCTCTGCTTTGCACTCACACATATAGCAGCAGTAACTTCATTTCAACTGAGATGAGGACACACCTTGTGCGGATCTTGGAGCAGATAAAATCTGGGAATCTGCTATAATTTTAGAGGTGAGATTTGTTGCAAAAGTACTTTCCTTGGTTGGGAAATGTGCCTTTACACACAGTAACACACAAATTGGCACTCCAAAAAATGTAGAACAATGAACATCCAATTACAGAAGGAGACAAATGTGGGGTTTTTTTTATAATCTTTTATTTTTTATTCCTTTGAGCCACAAGGTGCAAAACGCCTGAATCACCCTGAACATAACATAGCGTGCTTTCGACTGTTAAAAAGAACCCCATAGCATTTTTCTTGAAGTAGTAATGCCAGGTGTCAAAAGTGTAAGGAAATACGATATTTCTGGTCAATTATATATACAGTAAACAAACGAGTAGCCCAGCAGAGATGACAATACCAAACATATCGAGCCAGTTTGTACAATAAACACTTAAACGTACGTGCGTCTTGAAACTGCTTTAATATATTTGTAAAACATGAAAGGTTTATAAGACGACTTATTTAAATGGCCCCTCTTCTTTCCCACGAGAAAGTCCTCTCCGTTGCAAGATAAGCCCCCATCCTGGAATATATTGGTTTAATCTGACTGACAGCCAGGAGGCAGTAATAACCATCCATAATCTAAATAGGAACCAGGCAGCCCGTCCAGCACAGGACTGATATGACCTCAAGGTGTTCGGTGGAGATAGAGGAGTGAGTGCACAGGACGGACAAGTATGAAAACCCTACAAAAAGCGCACCTACAGTGCAAATAGTGTAGGGACGAGGATACACATACATAATGCAAAACAAAAATGGCAGTTGTTTTCATGTGAGTTATCTTTCATTATATATATATAGATTATAGATATAGATATATATAGATATATATATATATATATAGATAGATAGATAGTTATATTGGGCTTATTTCTGAAAGAAATGAAAGAAATGACAACATGAAGTGCCTTTTTACTGGTACCAGCACAAAGATACTGTATGTCACAAGCTGCTATCAAATCTAAGTGAATGGCACAAATTCTGCTCCTATATCTCCATTGACTTGAAGGTTCACAGTCCAAAACATGCAATGTTTTTGTATGAGGTAATGAGAGCACAGAGGCTCACTTGAAATGAATGAAAGTGTGAAATGCATTTTGGATCTCCTCAGATAAACCACGTGATCCCAATTTCACAAGCTGACAGACACCTCGAGATGGAATCGGCGAAGGTGAGAGGGAACGAGGAAAGAGACACCAGAACCTGTAACACAATTTATCCAACAAGTAAACCAAATAAAACCTGCAGTATTCGACACTGTGTGGTAGAATAAGTCACCCGTTGATGCAACAAAAGCAAAAACAAGACAAGAGCCTTTCGTCTGACATGTGGCATATTGCCTTAAAAAAAAAAAAAAAACTGTCATCTAATCCGTGGCTGTGTATTTCTTTGTCTTTGTTGTGTAGATCACAAATGGAAAACAACATTTTTATATGGTACTCCTTATCAATCCAAAATATCAATCCAACTAGTGGACGAAGTGATGAGATTGACGGTGTGAACATCGAAAAAGGCAAAGTTGAATGGCTTTATGAGACGCATGTTCATCTTCATGTTTATTTATCAGGAAATACAAACAATTTAAAGATGTTGGTTCATTTGGCGTAACATGAGGAAATTAAAACACTTTGATTGTTTTGAGTGGGATGGAGTTGCATAAAACATTTCATGCAGCTTTTTCTTTCCGCTCTTTTTTCCATCAGTATTAGCATTACATTTATGACCTCTGAATACTGTCCTGATAAAAGCAACACCATTGTTTAGTTGTACCGACACTGTGTCTGGGTGAGGGGTCAACACAGCGATTGCATTAACTATAATTATGATGGCAGTGCATTACTTAGTCGTTTGGCGCTGATGTCTGCTGCCTGATACAGTATTTGATGGAAACGACCTGAGGGACATTTTAAATCCTGAAGGGGGGTCGAGAGTTTATTTAATGTTAGCTATTTGCATGTCTCAAGTTTTTGACTGCATGGTGGTGTGGTGATTAGCACTCTTGCCTCATGGTGAGAATGTCAGCGGTTTGAATACAGGTTAGACGGAGTTGGCTTTCAGATACTTTGATACTTTGATACTGTGTGTGTGTGTGTGTGTGTGTGTGTGTGTGTGTGTGTGTGTGTGTGTGTGTGTGTGTGTGTGTGTGTGTGTGTGTGTGTGTGTGTGTGTGTGTGTGTGTGTGTGTGTGTGTGTGTGTGTGTGTGTGTGTGTGTGTGTGTGTGAGAGAGACTGGACGGATTAGGATTTTGACATTCAGAGTAGGCGCTGGCTGACTGTCCCTCATATCCAGTTTTTGGTTTTTTTTCTACTCTCTATAAAGTTTGAAGAGATAACAAAATAATACTGAAAGTTCACTTGCGACCAACAGTTTTATGTGTGAGCATTACCACCTCCAAAACAATGTGGTTGTGATTTACGGCACAAACCCAACACTATGAGATGAACACACGTAAAACTGAATTCCACCATGGCTCCGTTAAAGCTCATCACGCTTACCTTCATGGGCCAGTCGGTAGTGACAAAGTCAAAAACAATCCGGGTAATGGATCGTATCCCCATTTAGCGCTGGAGCATCAAGAATGACAGTTTGCTGTCACTGCTAATGCTGGCAGCCGAGACACCCCCTCGCTGGGGCTGACAAATCCTGTTTATGTCTGTCAAGTGTCTTTGGTTATAAATTTGAAGCGCCGCAACTTTTGGAGGAGTTTTCATGTTTCTTTTTTTTTTTTGGCAACAAGTAGGAGACACGGGTTTGTTTTAATCGGCATACAGTAGCATGAAAACAGACACTCCATAAAATTATCACACAAACCACTTTAATGTGCCACAAATCTGCATTTAATTAGTGCATGACTTGAGTTGCAGTTCAAGATGTTCCATGTGTTTTCAGCCATAAAAGAGCAGCATTAATCATCACAATCAACTTTGCAGGCAGCTGCAGAGTGGGGATGTCATAAATTGTTAGACACAATTTGAAATGGTAATTGTGGGTTAGGGTTATCACATACATAAGTGCAATTCAGCCACTAAAGTTTTAATGACACACGGCAAGTTTATTCGAAAAGATATTTTGCAGTGGTGAAATTTAACAGACACTTGAGACTTTTTTTTTGTGTGTTTATTTCTCATAAAGAGAGTTGCAGAACCTGGTCCAATAACGCAATTCAGAACATACGGATGCTTTTACATTTTGTCTGACAGGAAATATAAAAAAAAAAAAATGTGTAAAGCGACTTGTTGCAAATGACGATTCAGTTCCAGTCACCGGAGAAGATTCTGCAGTATGTGTACACGTGTGGCATTAGCCCTACAGATAGTTATCACCTGTCCCTGTAGCCCCGCTACCACCAGACACAGACACAGACACAGACACAGACACAGACACAGACACAGACACACACACACACACACACACACACACACACACACACACACACACACACACACACACACACACACACACACACACACACACACACACACACACACACACACACACACACGTGTTAGCGGATGCTCATTGCACATCTATCTCCCACATAACATCACCCTTAAAACTGTTTGTTCCATCACAGCGGTGCTTATTAACGTTAAATCATCTTGCTATGGAGTGGGTGGCAAACTGTGAAATGACTCACGGACACAACACCAACAATAATTAGGGAGGCATTGTTCAGGCGCTTCCTTATCATTAGTTGTCTTCCAACTAATGACAAGGAAGTGCAAGTCGCATCCCCCTTTCCATCAAGTGGGATGGCAAACACCACCTCTTAGTAAGTAAATAACCCATCAATCCTCATTGTACTTTTGTTGTCAGTGAAGCACATGGGCAGGGAGAAGTCTCCCATTAATGAGTGGCTCTTTGACATGTGATTTCAGAGAAAGAAGAAGAAAAAAAAAAAAAGTGTCCCACCAGATTAGGACCATGGATTTTATTTTGTCACAACTCACCTGACCTTTGGTTACGCGTTATAGCACCCATTAACTATAAGTAATAAGATGGAAATCAAAAAAGGAAAGTATAATAATTTCTAAGAAAAAGCTGTTTTAGCTGTTTAAGCTGCAATATCTCTGACAGATAGGCAACTGTAGAACTGTGCTTCTATAGCTCTACTTTGAAGCCGAATTTCTGAGAAATGGTGGTGAAATACCAGCAGATGTGGATTCAATGTGTTTCATAAATCTAATATTAGTTAATTAGATTTTAAACTGGCTGCACTTCAGTCAGCACATTATCCTAATGGAAATGGTAAATGATACTGGTGGGCTCGCAGTGTGACAACGTTTATTAAGAATAGAGAATAACAAGAAATCACCGAAATGCAGGACAGGAAAACCTCTCTGTTTATAAAGCCTCTTTTTGTATAATGTTACAAGGTGAACCTAATGTAATCACTGGAGATTCAAACATTACTTTTCTATTTGTCTTTGTGAGCGTTCAAAGTTTAACAATGGCCTCAAGTGCTGCAGTCGTCAATTTCCTTTTCGCAGGAGCCCCAACTTGAATGAAAGAAAAACAAATAAAAAAAGAAGGAAAATCCACAAAACTGCTCAAAATCCATAATATCTCAGACTCTACATTATGTGATTGCTTCTGGAGCAGATGTTCAGTCAAATAGAGCATCAAATTGCTATTCCAACCATGGCATAAAGAAAAAGCCTTTTGGATTGGTCTGTCTACACGGAAAGTGTTTTTGTAATGTGGTCAATACGGAGTGCAGACATATCCAAGGTCTGATTCATATTGTGTTTTCGACATGGAATCGATCTGTTATTTTAAGCTCTGCACTTAAGTGTCAGTGTGCAAAATCAAGTGTCAAGAAATAATATATGTTCTCAATAGTGCCATGGTCAGTATTGATTGTCCATAACCTATAGGAGGCTACAGCGAGAATACAGACACGACTGACAATATCAATAACCAAAGTCAATAAGGTGGAAATTCTGGTAGAAATTGAAGTTGGAGTATTTCTGAGATTTCATGGAGTCGACTTATATAATTAGGAAAATGCAGTAATGGCATCACATTTGATTACAGTGCAGCTCATCTGAAGAAGAAGCGTTCTGCTACTCTTCGCATGATAATCCTCAAGTGGTCATTCCTGGGTTCTTGTTTGAGAAACTTTAAGAAATGTCTCACTACTATGACAGTACAGACAGCAATCCGTTGCAGCAGGGAGATGTTTGTGAGAAGCTTGCCCTATCACTTTCTAACTACATGTGGTTCGCAAAGAAAAACAAAAATAAAATTGTTTCATTGCAATTATAAAAGATTTACTGTCGCCATTATAAAAGAAAATGTTCACCAAATTAGTATCAGAATATGCTCAAAGACAACCCATTGTTTTCTTTTAACATGAGAGTGAAAAATGAAGGTGTAGCAGAAGGTAAAAACATATTTTCACACATTACGCCTGCTTGCTGTCTTGCAGTATAGATTATTTGACATGAGTCAGCTGTACAGGACCCCACATTTGTAACGACAAAATGTTTCAGCTGCTGAAGGTAAATCCATGTAAAACACAGTGAAAAGTGTTGTTCGTACTCTACAGTGATACAGATATTTATTGCAGTGTCAATGTTGTTTCCCTCATTGTGAATAGAAATAATCCGAAGTTCTTGAATAAATAGGAACAATCATACAAGTAAGAAAATTATTTATGATACCACCGGTTCGTGGCGGCACCAACTTCCTGTGTTGATTTCAGGTTAAACTGTGTGTTTTGAATTAAATATGACCACAAAGAGGTTCGAAACAGTTCTTCCAAAGAAATGACCCTTTTACAGAAAGAAATCTGAACCATTAGTCTGTTTCCCATAGCGCAAGGAAGCAAAAATGCATTTTTAATACAGAAATGCCATATCACTTCATTGTATAAAAATGCCTTCGAATCGAGCCCCCAACATCTCTGGATTTACATTATGTGCCAGCAAATATACAGAAAATAAAACATGAAGAGGAAAGTTGAATACATACTGATGGGGTCGAGGTCAGGTTCAGGAGTAATGTATATTTATATTTAAAATGAGTATTCTAATGAATAATGCAAGCATACATTATTTCAGCACAAGGATGGAGAAGAATGCTGAAGGACTACTAAATATAGAAAGTAAGAAAGACCACCTTAAGGCTCCGACCACCTTAAGGGAATGGGTCACAACAAAATGAAACTGCTGCCTTCAACCTCATGTACACAAGTCAAATTCTGTCGAAGTATGTACAACCCATAAACAAAAGCAAATAAGCTCCCAGAGTGCTGCAGCACACAGACCCCATTATGCAGCACAATCTGTTTCCTGAAATGTTATGGTAATTTTTCCGCCCCTTTTGTATCACAAGCCACTGTTTACTTCAATTATCTGAGATGGAGCTCTAAAGGTTAAGTCCTATTGTCTTTCAAAACAAGCTTCATAGAGCTTTATCTGCACTCGTGAGGATTTTTACTTTTTTTTTTTATTCTCAGAGTAGCTTTAAAAAAACCAAAAAAAAGCTTCTTCTTTTTTTATTGTCACCTGTAAACCCATATGATATACCAAACTGTTAGACAAACATCCTCCAGCTTTATCATTTGAGGTGCAGAGAAGCTGCTGTCACGGGCTTCAGATGCATTTAATGTAAACACCTACCATCTGTTTGGGAAGCTTTAGCTCTCACTTGACTACTCACCACCAACAGCATGATGCACTGCACTTCGGGGATAAAACGCTGAAACTGAACTCTGTTTTTACACAGTTTCATTCATCAAACAGTGCTGGCTTGGATCGCATATCTGTTCAGTAACTAAATACTATTGAACTGTAGGCAAAAAAAAACAAAACAGACATCGCAGGTCGGTAACTTCATACCTTTTGAAGGTCAAGTATTTCGTAAATAATGGGTAAAGGTTATCGTCCAGTAAATAGTTTTCCAATATGCTGCGCCGCTTTACATTCAAGGGAAGGGCGTCTGATGGTAGAAAGGCTCATGCTGAGATCTGGCTTATACTTGACCTGCTGAAAGAAGACAAACTGTGGGGCACCACGTCTCCGAGTCAGCATAAGAAAAACAAATACAATCAGAACAAGTGATACTGTTTATGGAAAACAGAGGTAGGAATGTGATAACAATGTGAGACCATTTCAAAATGCATCACTTGTGTATTTACATTTATACTTCCGTTTTTCAAGTCAGAACTTGTGTTAGTATGTTTCACACCAACGGAGAATACCGGGCATCGATCTGCACCCAGCGATCTCTACATTTTTGTTCACTAAATCACAAAGAATCCAAACTTGAAAGGGTAAACTGGATCTTTGTTTTCCTGCCAAGTGTGTATCTGAAGCATAATTTGTTCACATCAAAGAAGCGAAGAAGAAAAAGAAAGAAAAAAAACCTGACTCATTTCACTGGATTCCACATTGTTAGTGTAGAAAAGAAGGAGGGGTGAAACTCTCACTCCTAATTGGATATAATAGCTAGGAGGAATAGGCTTGCCTTGGCCTCAGGGAGAGGGAAGCGAGGGGAGGGAGGGAGAGAGAGAGCGAGAGAGCGAGAGAGAGAGAGAGAGAGAGAGAGAGAGAGAGAGAGAGAGAGAGAGAGAGAGAAGTTGTTTAGAGAGGGTTGAAAACGCTAAATGTCTACAGAAGACTACAAAGACACAGTGCGGTCCCAGGAAGCTAAAGTCATCCACAACCCACTGTTCAGAGACGGCTACATGAAGACGGAGGCACACAGAGAGGGAAAGATGAACACGCTGGAATCTGGACTGGATTTAAAAGGCGACAGGGAGGAGCGGGACACAGGGGAGAAAGATTTGATGGCAACACACCCAACACATGAAATAGGTCTTAATAACTGAGAGTACGCTGGCCACTGAGTCTGTGAAAGCTTTTGGGATGTCCTCGCCCGGAGAGAAAGGATCTAGGTCTTTATTGTGACATTTGAAGACGACGGAAAGCTTAGGTGCTTTTTTGAAGTCAATCAGATGCTGTTGGCTGACTTTAAACCTCCTCCCTCACTGAGGATAAGTGACTTCTCCAGCTAATGCAAGTCAAGCAGAATAGACCCGCATTAGCAGTCGACCAAGACATTAGGATGGGTACATTTTAGATCAGGTTATTTTACTGCAATGGAATTCCTGATTTCAGTCTTTTTACTCATATCCTGCAAATTCAATCGGTGTTGAAGTTTCCTGACGAAAATCAGCCGACTTTATTTCAAGTCTAAGCTTTTGCACGATGAAAACTTTTCCTGAAGGACCGATAACCGAGGGCTGAAACACATGATAATACAACATGTTCTGAGAAGAAGGAATGTCATTGAAAGTGATATGTTAATTAAAAATCAAAACCAAGATTGTTAAACAACAGTGTTTGGTTTTTTTTGTTACAAACCATAGGTACATTAAAGAATCATGCCAGTTGCCACAGGTACAGGGGATGTTGGAGAAGAGCCAACACCAAGATCCGAGATTGCAATCTAGATCTAGAAAGACTGTGATTCAGTTGGTACTTGTAGAGTGGGCTATTTCCCAATCACAAGTACTATATTCTCACCCTTGAGTGCCCTTGAGCACAATGTTGAACCCTGAATAGCATGGTGACTGTCACCATTGATGAGAGTTTGTGCATTAATGGGTAAATGTGACTGAAAGTCTAAAAGTGTAAAAAGAAAAGACTATTTCCAAAACAGTAAATGGGTAAGTGGGTAAATTTTCATTAGAGCTTTAAATATATAATTAATTTCGCCATGATCCAAAAATATATAATATATCCAATATAATCTCAACAGGCACCCATGTGACCAGAAATTATAGTAGACGATCTCTCTTTTCCATATTCCTGTTTTTTGGAACATTGAAAAACGTCTTTTGTTTCACCTCCATTACCACTCTCTTCACCGCATAATATGAGTAGTGCTCTGGGAAAACCTTCCCAAAAACCGACTGCATTCATGCCCCAAAATCAGTTCCGATAATCACTACCGTGTGGTTACGCTCTGGTCCCTGTGAGGTTCAAGGCTCCACTGAATATAATCATCCCATCAAAGGCCTACACATATACTATACTTCTCTCTTTGGGGTCCGTGTCAAAAAAGCCAACTTCTGTCACCACAAAAGCATCCAACGCTGGAGCATAAAAGAACTGGGATTATTATTTTTTTTCTTAGTTTGAGGTATCCTACCCCATCAGGTTTGGGTGAGCTCACATTCTCTGAGATATGCTTTTAATCGTTTAAGACCACCTTCACTGCTCCTCTGACTTCATTGTTGGAGTGAACCAAATTTAGTTTTCAGACAGTCTGTGACGAGATATAGTCTCACAGGAGCCCTAAATTCCAGATAAGACCATCAAGGGTAGAATCCATGGCGTGGTGAAGACCTCCACTGTGCTCGCAGACAGAAAGAACAGACTGGCTTAAAGGGAAGGGTTAAAAAATGCCCCGCTATCTTCGTTTTTTTTCCAGTGTAGAGGTCTTCATCCTTGTTTGGTATAAGCTGGTCCCCTATTCTGCCCTCTACTTCTCTCATTACTGTGCAACCCGCCTCAACCAACTCTAAGCCCTGCAGAGGTGCACAGAGGGCTTTCAGCGGAGGATAAGATCGATACCTCTCCTCATCATGGGCCAGGGGCAACGATAATGCACTCAGTCTGGGGCCATAAGGGTCTGGAGGATTTTCTAGCAACCCGGAACTATAGTTTTCCTTAGGTGAAAGTATAACCTATACAGTATGAACCATAATGGCAAGAATAAGAATATGCAAAGCCTTCAGAATTACTAGGAACCTTTAGTGTAAGTAGGATGGTTTGAAGATATTAAAATTGACAAAAGCTATTATTTCAGCATGTCAAAAGGTAATTAAAATGAATATTAGACCCCGTTGACATAATAATGAATTATTTATCTATCACCCTGGCACTTTAAAGCCCCGCCAACTCTTAATGATACAGGGTTAATTAGCCTGGGTAAGAATCATGAACCTGTCATGTATATATTTTACCTGTAGCTAAAAGAATTGTTTTGAGAACTTTTAGAACCAAATGCCAGTGGGGGCAAAGCTGGAGTGGCTCAGCACAGGGACCGATCACGACACACTCTGTATGTCTATAGAGCACAGTCCCGTGACATTGTAGGCTCTCTCTAACATAATCCACGACAATCTTGGCCATTGACCAAACCGCCACCTTGAGACATTAATTAAGTCAACTCTGAGCGCTCGAAACTAGTCAAACGTTGTAAAGCCATTTATTTTATGCGATGGCACACAAAAGTAACTTGTATAAATTGTCCAGGGGCTAGTTAACAGCGGAGGCAGTATTCTGTTCAGTTTTACTATCCCTTCAGGCCAATAATAAGGGTATTTAATGATGGTTATGATACTGCTAACATTGTTGCAATGGTTCTGTATGTGATGCAAGCTTGTAATATCTGGCTGAAATACTGCCTTGTCAAATACTGTCTCCTGCACAAACAGACAAGGTGATAATACCCAAGTAGAAGCAGTAATCATCATCATCATCATGATCATCATCATAATAACTACACTTCTCTAATGCCAATTGAACTGTCAGTTAAACATATAAAAAAAAAGGATATCTGCACTAAGTTTAATAAAAGTATGAAGCAAAGGAATAAATCCCTTCCTTTATTAGATCAGTATTAAATCCTAATATGTAGACTGTTTGATGGATTGATCTAATAAGTACTGTGCACCTATTTTGCTGTTCTCATCAACAAAAAGCTCATGTTCAACAGACGTCTAAATGATTTCCATATATCTCCTTTTCGAAACATTTCAATAGAGTTTATTTGTTTTTCTACTAGAGACAGTTGTTGCCCCATCAATTTAAATGTCTTGGGAATTTGTTGATGGGGAGAGCACATACTTAAGGTCAGTAGAGAGCAGTGATTACTGAATTCATCTGGAATTTCCTGTTAAGCAGGACTGCCGACTGACACCTCGCTGCTCCCCACATCTACAGGACAGCTGATGTTACGGTTTGTTGCTCAATGCAAGTTTCCAACACGCCCCTCGGTCTTTTCTCTGCCCCCACCCCCCATTCCTCTCTCTGCATGCTCATTACAGATGCCCTAGATTGCTCATGAGCCAGAAGAGCCTCGCTAGCCTCATTACAAACTTGGACACCTCCCATATTTTGTACCTTTTTTCCCAGACAAGATCTCCCACATTCATGACTGCATCCCAGAAGCAGCATAAAGAGATTCATCAAACATGTATAAAGAAGCGGTGCTCACATCTTCATCTGGATGTTCACAGCGAGCACCAAGGAGGAAGGTGTCTGTGATGGAAAGCGCCGGGGCAGATTAAAAAGCGACGAAATAGCAACGGGCGAAAGGAAAATGAAATTCAGTGGGAAAGAGTTTGACTAATTTACAGCATTAATCCATATTCAACAGGACATGAAGGCAATTCTTTGACCCTGTTCGCTAAATGTTGTACCTCATTAGCTCCCTTGTTGTCGTGACGTTTTCCATGTGGCATTTTGGATGAAAGGGGAAATTATGCCACATAAATACAGTCTGTGACTGAGCAACAACTGAATCAGAATTCACAAAGGATGCACTAGTGTCGCATAATCAAATGTTCAGTCATGTGGCGGTTAGGTTAAGAGCATTTGTACAGCAGCCACAGGCATAGTGATGATAAATGAGCCAATCTGATAGCTTCTTTTTTCATTTTACATTACAAATAAAAAAAAAAATAGACTTAGAAATATGTATTTTGCCTACATATCATGCAACTGTCCATTGTAGTCAAAATGTTACTATAAAGTCCTGAAACAAGTTATTATGTTGTGGTGGAGCTCCTGGATTATCTATTTAATCCTCTCGAATTTTTCATCGGGAAGAACTACTTTTAAACCCAGTTGGTTTCCCGGAGCCTTCACAAAAATAGGATTTTATAAAGTCGTTCAGTACATATCCCCCTTGACGATAGTCAGAAGTATACAAGCTTGGATTTATGCACAGATTAATCCAGTGAGACACAAGCTAAAGCTCTTTTGGTCACATTGCAGTGCAGTGGTGAGCACTGTCACTTGTTACTGCACGTCAACGCCCATATTCCGAGAAGTATTGGTTAAATCACAGCAGCACGTATTGAACACTATTGGCTAAACTTTGCCAATAATTGTCAGGCGTAAGTCTGCTGAATCGAGCAAGTGAGTGATCAGTTACAAGCTTTTATACCACTAGTAAATAAAAAAAAATTAAAAATTAAAAAACACACAGTAATTCGTGACAAAACAAACCTTTTGACAATCGTCCATCCTTTATTTACACGACTGCTTTGACAGGGCAGAGTCGCTTGCTTGGTTGAGGTTAATCTGGGAAAACTGTTACAGTGAAGCTGTGTCTGATGTTACTCTACAGCTCTGAATGCATGTGAGAAGAACATGAAGAAGCACTTACACAATATTTTCTGATACTTGTTCCCCTCGTACTTCACACCCACTGGCCTAAGCCGTGCATTGTGTGTACTGAAAAGGGCAGCCCTTGACAAATTGAATTTTTTTCATACTGCTTACCCCTTGGTCACTGAATTTCATGTAGGCACAGAAAGCCTCAGAGTTAAGTAGAAAAAGGCTCAGAGTACTGCAGATTTATGAGTGATGATGTAGTCAAGAGTGACTTAAGAACCTTCAAATATAATACCGTCGCTACGATTCAGCAATTGTTTTTATGCCTTTATGATTGAGCACTGTGCTAAGAATGTAGTCCTCACACATATCTGTATAATTATTAACCAACTCAGGCCGTCAAAGCAGCATACACACATAAAAGCCTGCATCGCCACCAGCCCAATGCGCCGTGCAGGTAAAACCTATCCAAAAGTTCTATTCATCACATCAAACCCAATCTCCATCCAGCCACAGCAGCCACATAAGAACCGAGGCTTGATGTGTTATAATTATAAGTTCTCCGGCTTTTGTGTGAGAGTGAGAAAGAGACAGTGCAAGAGAGGGTGAAATATCCCACAGATTTCTCTTCAGTGCACCGCACCTGGTTAAAAATACCCTCCGTGATTTCAACTTTTGAACTTCTTCAGCTGCTAATTGAACTTGTCAGTCTCAACGGCTTCAGCGCTTGGTACAGATTCTACAGAACAAGATTTACAAGCGTATTGTTCAGCGTATTGCCTGCCTGCATCTGCAATACAGCACACCTGCCTGGGACAACTGAAGCAGGTTAGAAAGATCACACTTGTAAATATTTAATGATGCTCAAACAGTGGTGAATAATAGAGAGACCAAACTGCTGAAAGACCTGGTTTAGAGGGAAAATAGAAGGAATAAGACAATGCTCAGCCGGGTGAATGATGTCAGTGGAATTGGGTTGGCTTTATAACAAGGAAACAACGCAAAATGTATAGAACAGCTTGAACTTTTCAAATAAGAGGTCAGTGAGATCTTAAACCACAATAAAAGATCAGGCTGTTCTTTTGAAGTATTTCTTTTTTGCTTTCCAGCCAATGGTTACGTTACAATGCATCTTATGACAGCCCAGACGTACAATACCTGCAGTGTGCTCCTCCTGCACACATCCTGCACTAGGAATGAGGCCATCAGAATATTAGTAAGGTAAACCAATTAGTGTTTTATTCATGTAACTGTCATGCAGCCACCCACTACTAACTGAGGCAACAAAGCTGTCACACAGCAGTCCACGGCAGTGCTTGAATAGTCTGCAGTTTTAAAAACAGTGGAGAGGAGCTGGAGGGATCTTACCTCGCAAAATCAGCACAGTTTCATTTCACAGGATGAATACAAGGTGGCACGTCAGCTGTGAGAAAAAACTGGAATATTAGTAGTCAATGCACAACCACGTTCAACTCCAGAGTTTGAATATTAACCTGCTCAAAACAACAGCTGCTGCTCCTCGAGTGGCGGGTGGGGGCCACATGGTGAAAAGCGTGCCAAGCTGACATCATTTACCTGGAGACACTGTGATCACACCCAGTGTTAGGAAATAAGACGGCTCGACGCAACAACGACCTCTGATTCTAGAGGTGTTCAAATGAATCGTTCTACAATGCATCGCCGTGCAGACGTGGGCAGAAGGCTGTGCAGAGGCGGTTCGCGGCAACTCATAGCCTCCGCATAGCTTGCGTATGGAGTATGAATTAAGCTTTATGGCGAATAAGTACTTGGAATTGGCAAGTAGGTTAGTACTTGTAATCGTCTTTTGAAAAAGTGGTATCGGTGCATCCCTAGTTTACAATTGAATTAAAAGTTTAGACATTTATGTTAACATTTAAATATTTTCTCGTATGAAGAACTCTGCACTGTATCGATGCTGTTTTAGTATTTGCTGTTGTAAATGCACTTGTTGTCTGCTGTGTTCAGACTAAAGTCATGTTTATGACGTTTGTCATTTTTCAAATTAAAAAGTGAGTTCATATTTATCTGACTGCTTGGATTCATGAAGGGGAAAGCTTTGCCATGAGCAAGTTATAAAGAAAATTAATGATGCAACACATAGTTATGCATCAAGGAATCAAATCAAATCAAATCGAAATGTATGTGACAATCACATTGAATCGTGAGACCAGTGAAGATGCACTGCCCCATCTGATTCCATTAAAATTTGGAAAATAAGGGCTTCAGAAAGATAATGGGACACTTTGAGCCTGGATATATGGTGTAACGCTCCCTGTTTTATGAGCATTGTCCTCTATTAGACACGTTATCTAGTCCTGATTAAAATGTTCATCCTCATTCTGTATGCTGCAGATATTCATGCAATGTCTTATCACGAAAAATAACACAAAACATGATGTGTTTCACATTTCAAAAATCAAAAATAAGCTTCTATGTGCACTGGCTCTGTGATGAGTCACAGATTCAATATGCCGTGATCCTAAGCGAACAAGTTGATGGAGAACTGGTGAATACTTTGTGAATTTCAGGAGGTGTCAAAAAGTGATGAGTTCATGTACAGAAATGCAGACTGGTCAATATTCAATCCAATTTATTCTGAAAAGTACAGATTGTCAGCCACACTGTTACAGCCACAGCGTATCATTATTGCTTTGTCTGCCTTTCCTTTGTGGCTTTGCTGTCTGCAACGTGATTGTTTAGGAATGCAAATAAAATTGATTGGAGCTGTGATAAACTATTGATAAATGTTCAATTATGGGCTGCACAATGGTATAATGCTTAGCGTTGTCACCTTGTAGTAAGAAGTGTAAGTGTGGGATCTTAAACCCATGTTGGGGCCAGCTTTTGTATGAAGGTAATAGGTTCTACCTGTGTCTGCATGAGTGACGTTCCTCCAGTTTTCACACGCAGTCCAGAGTGCATCTTAACTTAATTACGGGCTCTGAACTGCTCATGGGCTTGCGTGGGTGTGTGTGTGTGTGTGTGTGTGCGTGTGCGTGTGCGTGTGCGTGTGCGTGTGCGTGTGCGCGTGTGTGTGAGAGATTGACAGTCTTTCTATGATTTACCGACAATCTGTTCGGCGTACCCTGCCTCTTGCACCACGTCAGCTGGGATAGGATCTAGCTCCCCATAAGCCTCGCCAGGATAAAGCAGGTATAGAAGAAGACGGATGGATTAATGGATGGGTATAAGTTCCATTTCTGGAATAAACCCTTCACCTTCTTGTTTTATGTTTTTTCAGGGTGATATAATCCATGTAAGTGACAATTGCTGCTATCAAGTTGCCCTTGATTTATTACTGAGCTAAGGTCAAAACAGGCTTTAAAGAGAAAATAAACGAGCGGAATTCTATGTTGAAAGACACACTTTGCCCACTGGCATTTGTTAAATTCAATTTCAGCCTTCACTTCTTTCTATTTGCTGTCTGCCACTGATCCTCTAAAACAACCTAAATTAACTTGACTGCCTGTGTTCTAGTTTATAAAGTCTTCAGCCGGCCTATGCCAACCATCCGACCTCTTAAAAGAAACATTTTGAGAGGGAAAAAGAAAAAGAAATCAAATCATCAGTCTCATGCTACACGTAACACTTACCAAAATGGTGCAACTTTGTGCAACTCTCACCCTTTTAGTGACAATGCTGTGTGATAACAGAGTCCAGAAGATCATTCTTTTTGAGGTTTCGAATGGGCATTACTTTGAAATTTGAAGGTGAGTGCTCTCTGTTCATTGAACTTCACATTAGAGGGGGTTTTCATTCGGGGTCTCTGCGCCCTCTTCCTCTCCCTCTCTGGCGAATTCCGTCCCGTCTGGTTGTACACACCCCTAAGGTAATCCAAAACATCTGGACTGAAGATTCTCCACTTTGAAAAAATAAAAATAAAAAATTGCACTTCCCAATACATAGCAAGTCATTTATACCATGACCTCCTATACCCTTTCCAGAAGATAAATAAATATACTTGGAAGCAGTTCATGAAAGTTTGCTTGTATATATTAGTTACACGGCTGAAATTTTGCTTGTGCAGGAAGAATGACATCCAGGAGATTCTGACTTTCTCTTGTGCCTCCTCATTGTTGCTCTCGGTCTGTCATTCCTTAAACATCCCACTGATGGTTTTCAGCATTATTTACTGGCTGACATATAGTAAATGAAGGGATGGTGTTCTGCGTTTGGCAAATGAGTGAAGCATAGATGCTTATCCTCACTGTGCAAAAAAACAAAACAAAAAAAAAATACAGATTTGCTGCCTCGACTATGTGTGGTGACATTTCTGGGTTACCTCTCTGAGCATCAACCACGGAGACCCACACATCTGTGCACACACGCGCTGAAAAACACACAGAGTGCTCAATACAGACACTAACACGCTCAAACATGCACTCACTTGCCACACATGTACAATGAATACAATGCAAGCTACAGAGTCAACACTCACAATTGTCCCTTTGTGTTGACGCGATCAAAAAGCTGGAATTCTGCTTTTTGTTTATGGTGCAGGGTGGAGAAAGTGGTAGTGCAGTACTTGAGAGCATCATGCTGAGAGACGTTTTTTCCTTTTCATGCCCATCTCATGTATGACAATGGCTGGGCCAAAATATTAGAAGCACCCCTAAATTATACTGCAGTACAATTCAACCCCACGGAGAACAGTAATGCTAATAATTACTATTTAGTTTGATTATCAGCTGTTTGACACGTGTGAAACCGAACATTATAGTCTTTGCCGAGGTAGAATTAACAGAGAGAAGGAAAAGTGCGTGTTTGCCAAAATTTAACAAACACTGGAGATGAGGACTCTGCTTCAAACCTAATAACATAATATGCGCAAGCAAATCTTCAGATAAAAGTCATTACTGGAGTGAAAAATAAATGAAAGACTAAAAAAGTAAATGATAGAATACATCAGCACGGCGTTAAACTCAATAGGCTGGATATTAGTTGAAATGGTCTAGTACTTCTCGTTAGCTGTTGTGGCACCACACACAATACACCTCAATGAAGTATACATTTACATCGGAAAAATAAGTCAAAAATTCAAGTTACCTTTGTAACCTTGGTGTGTAGACAGTTAGATTGCCTGATGATTTAAGTATGGCTCTGGAATAGGAATGAGTAGCCCACATCTCCTCAGGGCTTGTCGGCCGTAAGAACTTAAGCCACCTGCACCCATCTGATCTCAAATAAGTAGATAGCGCTTATTGAAAATGCAGCGGTGTTTCAGAACCCAATGGAGAGACTTTATCAGACCAAAGCAAAGCTCATTGCCTTAACTCCTCAATCTTATGTTGACTAAGGCGAGCTTAACTACAGTCTGAAGAAGGCAAAAGCATGTTTGTTTAATAAATACAAGCATGAGTGTTACCAGCGTGGAGTTTTTTGACGAAAATTACTAACAAACTCTCATCCCAGTGTGACATTAATTGCAGCCATAATACCTTGCACACACCTGTTGTAAAATTGAAAGCATTGTGAAAAGTCTTCAAAAGAAGTGAAAAAAAAAAAAAAAAAAAAAGATTACAAGCATACACACTAAAGAGATTTTATACCCTACAAGGGAGCAGATATTATATCACAGGATTGTGTCAGAAGCTTGATTTTTGTGTAAACATCAAACATTCAGGAGGTTTACGCATCATTCATGCACCATGTACAAGCTTTAAACTCTCGGAGCTCTCGTCTTAAAGCTTTGGTCCCCCAATAAAACTTAAAACAAATTCCTCACACAGACTCCTCTGGCTTCTCCAGCCTATCCAAAAATAATTTATTCTGCCTATTGATTTACTGTGGAAAGGTGGACTCTTTCACTCATGGCCAGCACTGATAATAAATGGCTGACAGTCGTGTGACACCTCTCACACAAATCGGATGGGTCGTGGGCGCCGAGCGGCCATGCCTACAACAGCTCAAAATGTTTGCATCATTCACTTAGAGGATACAATAACAATTCACAGCCATGATTGTCAGGGATCTTCACTTAAATACCTTTTTCTCTACGCATACACAGAAAAACATGCAGCAGATGTCTGCGGATATGCTAATGGACTCACTTACTTGATGTTTGCTGAGACAGGTGTTCAGAAGAACGGAAGAATGACGGAGCAGAAAATCAACAGATGAACATATGCAATTATTTGCAAGATAAATAAGAAAACACAAAGTGAAGCTGCATACAATATTTCCTCTTTTCTCTCTCCTAGATACATCAGACTGTTCTCCATGAAATTGCAGTGCTTCAGTGACTCCCAAATGAGGTAGAAGTTATCAAAAGCAGAAAATTATTTCATTTACATTACACGTACCAGAGGAATAAAGACAATAGTTCAGACATAAAAAGTGTAGAAATTGTCAATGTCTTTTTTATATTTTCTTTTTCTATTTTTTCAGGCGCTTTCATATCAAATTGGTTGGCACATAAAGTACTAACATCACATTTGATGATCCCAACTTAATGTATACTCCATCCATATTCCATTTTGTATAACCAAGTTGCAATGGACAAGATGTAGGATACACTCTGTCTTTCTGTGGTAACTCTGTGATGTCCAAACAACCTCACATTCTTGTTCACACCTTTGGTCATTTTGGAGATACGCTCTCACCTGACACACATGTCTTTGGACAGAAAACCCTTCAGGTCACAAGTAGCTTGAGCCAATCCCAAGTGACTATGGAGGAAGGCAGAGTACACCCTGGACAGGCCACCAATTCAAAACAATGGGCAAAGTATAGTCACCAGTCCACCCTTAATGGCATGCTTTTGGGAACCTGGAGTACCAAGACAAAACGTACTTGTGCACGGGAGAACATGGAAACTCCACAGAGAAAAGCACCCAAGCTGTTAGTCCAATCTAATCACAGCACCGCTAATACCTGCTAAGGTTTTCTCAAAAATCCGTTATTTTAGAGAAACATAGAAGCAACAAATTCTGCACTATATCCTAATGCTATCATTGCGATAGGCACCACGTGTAGTTCTTGCACTGCTGAGACTTTAACATTCAAACATGTTTTCATATGAGCTGGAGCGCCACTACAACACACTAAACCGCACACTGTGATAAATGTAGACGTTCCCCAGTGTTGACAGAGGCATTGAATACATAAGTATATCTGCTGTTTATTTTCTGGACATGTCTATACTGTTCTCCCACCTAAAACACACAAACACACACACACACACACACACACACACACACGCACACAATCGGTAAATGTGACTTAGTGGTATCACCATTTCAGAGAATTCTGTTCAAAGTTTCAAGGTGAACTGCTCACAATATAATTGCAACACCATTTATCATTAACTCTGCATTGGCCGCCTCTGAGGTATCTGTTGAACAGAAGTATTGAATATCTCATTGCGGCAAGTACCATATTGTGAGTAACAACTAAAGAATATATGAGCAACAAGGCTTAATGTGTCATTTCTGCACTTTCTTGTCATAAAGGGCCAGTGCAGCACCAATATCATCCTCTGCTCTAGTATATGACAATCTGTATGAATATACAGTATGAGTCATTGAATGGACTGTTAATGTCTGGACTCCATATGCTTGATAGTCTCAGTCTGAGCGAGCCCTAAAGGTAAACTTGTTTCATGTGCACCGTCCTAAAGCCCAGTCTGTATTGAGCTGCTATATTTAGCAGTGGCTCATTAAAAAAAAAAAAAAAAAAAAACATCTACTGTTTGCATTCAAAGAGCCCATCAGTCACAAAGTGATGCAGAAACTGCCAATGAAGCCTATTAACAAATGCTGTGTATAAATAAGCACATGCCTATACATGTCTTCTGATGTTGTGTTCATTAGTTGGTGTAGTCACAAAACCACAGTCCTGCAATGCATCGTCATCCCCAGAGTGCGGTGTTAGCAACGAGCAGCAATGTGGTTGTACAACACAATATCCGTGTTGCTGAAAACAAATTTGAATCATATCTCATGTGAAAATAGTTTTTTTTGAACACCAATTAAAGACCCAGACTTACGTTCCAAAATACATTAGGTGCTTAAGGCTAAATGTAACGTGTTGGCATACAGAGCATCTTTATAGAGACTTTCTTTTTATAAGACCGGGAGTCAAGAAAACTGTGTGTCTCAACGAATTCGGATAACATCTCCTAAAATATATCTGCAGTTCAAACAAGACATCATATAACTTTTTTATCCTCTTTTTGGCTCAAGTGCACGCACACGCATAAACACGCACACACAGAGACAGAGCAGGTTTTGCTCATGTCTCGAAAAGTTGAGTCATTATTCGTGACCCAGTGGGATTACTTCAAACCAGCATGTGGTCTTCTGAATACTCAAACTGTGAAAGGACAGGCTGCTGCATGTTCTCAGTGGAAAAAAGCTGATGTACACTCGACATGAAGTGACACCACAAATGAAATATTCCTATAATCTTTTGACAGTTTTCGGGGGTGGGGGGGGTCCTTTTTTCTCTCTTTTAGCCAGCCATGCTCTGAATTCTGACAGTGAAAAAAAAAAACAACAAAAAAAAAAAAAACACAGTTTGGACATCACCATAATATTACATGGTGCTTTTAGTATTGGCCAGGTGAGGAGAGAATGAAAAGATCACATTGATGATCAGGCTTTGTGTTTTTTCTTCTCTCTGACAGACGTGTTGACACATGTTAATTTTCAGTCTCTGATGTACAAATGTGTCTCAATTCACCTTGAGAATCGAGGACGAAGCCCATCATGGCCAACTATGTTAACTGCATGAGGCAATTAGGACTGGTCACATGCTTATTCAATTACATGGAAGAAAATAAGACACAAAGTGTAAAAACAACAGCCGCAGGTTCATTTTGCTTCTATATATAGATTCTAGGTGAACATGAGTCCATGTCAGTTCAAATAACCTATGCAACCACTTTGCTGCCACCCTGATCTGAAGGCTGTGCCAAGGTTTTCTAGCAAGCATTTGGTATTCGGGCGTCCTTGCAACCTCTATAACTACCCTTTTAGTGCCCTCCCAGTAAGTCAGGAAATGTAGGCAGGACAACGGGATTCCCCAAAACATAAAAAGTATATAGTACTGCATCCATTAAAGTGTCAACAAATGAGACAAATGAACTCGTCTTTTTAATATTGAACAGCTTTGGGAGCATCGCCACTGAAGATGAGCAGTCCACTTCGGTTCCACAAATAGAAAGATAAGACATTAACCTGTGTCACTACGTCACCGGTCCCTATAACTCTAGGAGTCCTAGCGGCACATCGACATGCATGAGTTGTTGTCCTAAGAGTTGCTTTGATGTTTTTGGTTATCATTGCTGCAGATCTGACCTGAGTCTCTGCACTGATTAAAGATTGTGCCATTTAAAAGCAAAGTGAAGGGCACTGTAGAGGTCCATCACAAGTCATTGTTGTTAAAAGTCACCCGCGCGTCACCCATAACCTTCAGTGACCGGTTAATGTAATGAGCTTTTAGATAACATCTATCATCTGCATGTACCTTCCATTAAAGTCCCTTCAACAGTTTGCAAACAAATCTCCTTTCCTTTTTTTTCTTTTTTTTTTCCCCTGTTCAGCACACCAGATGACTCCAGAAAATTTAATCTCAAGAAAATCAAGGGCATCCAAGCTATTAACTTAATCCTGGGCCGTCTCTTTTGTTAATCCAAATGGCCCAGACATCATTCCTACAAGCAATGAGCAAGGCTACCCTGAAGTACAAAACCCCTAAATCTGCGGTCTGTCAGCATGATGAGCATCTTATTGAGCCAGTCTCAATCCACAAGCATTCTAATTGTTCACACTCGAGAAGTTCTGAATAAACTGACCAGAAAACCAACAATATTACCATAAAATCACGACTTTCCAATCACAGACAATCGCACTGCCACTCAAGATGGTGGTCCATAGCCCTAAAATTGTCTAATTGTGCGGATAACAAGATTCTGACCAAAAATAAGATGGTCATTCATTAAAACTGACTTTGAACAAGCACAGAAGCATCTTGTATTTTCATAGAGACAGCCCGTGGGTTCAGTGCAATGTGCTTTGTCCGGGCAGACAAGCAGCATCACAAACAATGTCAGAAAGTCAGGAGCAGTAACCAACCAGAGAAAGTGATGTATTGCACGCTGACTTGGAACAATGTGGTCTGTTTTACCTGAAGGCGAATGTTTCTACCCCATCAATTTGTTTCAGTGGACAGTGGTGCCCTGTGATACCCTATTAGGAAACCTGGTGTCTTTGAACCCTGACAAAAGGTAAGTAGAAAACATCTTGAGAAGCATCCAAGAGATTTCTAATTACCATGACACACACTTTCCTTTTGCTTCTTTGAGACTATATACTGGATGTACTTTGCAGCCCTGCCAATCTCACTGTTGTAATGTTGTTGTTTTTTTTTTCAAACATCCTACTGCTCATTACATTACTAAAATGACTGATGATTGTGAATTATTACTGGAAACACATTGGGACACAAATAAAACACAGCTAACACCCTCCATCCACCTCCACATCCTCTTCAAATCTGCCCCTCACTGTGGACGAGATCACAGCCGCGCTTCCAAATCCTCTTTGCAATACCACAAATTTAACCGCGATATGATTAATTGAGGCACTTGTTCAAGGTGTATTTTTAACTCAATGATCCGTTAAAACAAGTCGACACACACACACACGGGGCAACCACGACTCCCTGCATTTCCCCCTGCATTCATTATGCCAGCCTACCAGGGAGTATTGTGTCATGCAGCGGCTGACTCTGGGTTGACACTGTGAGGCTTTAGGATCCTTCGAAACTCTGCTTGAGGCACACTCTTGGTGTAAAGAATGGGGATTTTTTGACACGTGTGACTCCTGAGGCAAGCTTGTCACCAAATGAATGGTGACAGGGAGGACGGCATGACCCATTTCCATAAGGGGCTACCACTGCTGTCTTCACAGAAAGTCCCACAGGTACAGTTCTGCGCCATTCATGGGGAATCTATAGCAGAGAAAACCTTAAACATCCCTATTACCAGAGAAGTGGAAGAGCAAAAAAGGGGAGGGCATGGAAAGATTGAAATGCTGATACAGTGGGTCAAGATAATCTATAAGGAAAGGCAACATGCCAGTTTATAGGGGGGGGGGGGGGGGGGGGGGGGGGGGGGGGGGGGGCACATCAGACTTGCAACCTATCTTCTTGTGATGTCATCCAAGTCAATACTGGCTCCACAACTAATAGAAGAGGCTCTTTTATCTCCTCCAAGTGATACCATCTGTGTCTGTGATTAACTCATACCCAGGAAAACATTCCCACATATATGCCCTTTGTCATGGTTCGGTTATTTAAGAAGAGGAAGCAGGAGATGGTTTTGGTTTTTTGAGTTTTCTTTCTTTCTTTTCTTTAATACAGCGGCTATATCCGAATCCTCACATTTCTATCCTGTGGGAGCATCACAAAGCAGAGGAGCCAGCAGCTGAAGATAATCACGGGAGGGCGCACAAAATAATGGAGCAGTGCACATTTTAACCATAATTGCGTGCCCATATGTGCGAGCTGACTTGGCTCCTTGTCAAGGAGAATTTGCGCACTGGTAAATACAGTTTAATCATCGGGTTGATCGACTCAAACAAGTGTCTTTCATAACACAAGAAAACAAAAATAATGGCAATATCAAAGCGTGTTGACAGCTCGCTGGTAATCCGCAAACAACACAGACGCACCACGCATTTCCTTCTCCTCGCTATTAATGTGGGGTTCCCTCTTTTTTGTTTTGTTTAAACATGAGATGTGCAATTCCCAATCGCGATTGATCGGTCTGTACTACTCCTCTGCTTCAGGGCTAAAACCGTGCAAAAAAAAATAAAATAAAATAAAAAAAAATACAGTGATAATGGCAGGGATGTCACTTTTCCACTCACCTTTCACATGCTGTGGGACAGCGGCGCCCAGACACAGGGCGATGGAAAGGAGCAGCGGTCCCATCCTCTCGTAATACTCAGGTCCGACTTCCAAGGTTACGACGATGAGGTGCAAATAAAAATCACGCAACACAAGTCAAAAGTTCTCCTTCCTTTTGGCTCTCGCTGGGCTTGTCGGAAAGCCCTGCTGCTTGTACGTCCTCTTAGGTAAAGTACCTCCCGTGTGGTGGAGTCGGCGGGGAAACACGCACACACACACAAAAAACACGCACACGCACAAACTGACCACCTGGACGTGATCGTGCGGGAACAAGTGAAGTGAGCCTGCCGGGTCTTCCTCCTCCTCCTCCTCCTCCTGTGTTGCTGCTACCGCAGTGGTGCGATGTGCTGGAGAGCGACGTGTGCGCTCTTCTCCGCTCCGCTCACTGCGCCCGGACAGCCAGTGTGAATCCTCACAGACTAACACCCGTCATCACTTCCGATCCACCGTTACAAAATAAACCCACGCAACTGATTACAATTCAGTGCAATCTGTGCTTTTGGTGTCGCAAAAATTAGAATCGTGTGTTGTTGTTGTTTTTACGGGTTCTGTTTAATTCTTTCAAATTCATTGCATGACTTGCAATATTTTCCTTAGTTGTGGATTAATTTAGACGCATTTAACACCTGTCATCTGTGTTTCTCTAATTTATTGTTTCTTTAGACTGCACTACGCAATCTAAATCTTATGTTTTATGTCCAGCAGGAAATAGAATTGAGATTATGCTTTGAATGAACATTCACATAACAGCCAGGCGGTGCGCATTTACGCAGTTTGCAGCGCAGCGCAGTCCATCTGCCCGGTCCCCATCAGTTTGGATGTGCGCTTCAGGGCTGGTCACAGCAAAGCCGACTGGGGCGCTGTCTCGTTGTAGACTAATCTCTGTCCACCTCATCATCCTCGTCCTGAAGAGCATTTCCTAAAAGCCTGCCGGCCTGGGACTTTGCATTGTGTATAATCAGCTTATTCAGCATTTTTCTAACTTATTCTTTCACTCCCAGCGGCTTATTCTCCACACCGAAGGAGCTGGAAGCCCATTCTTGAATTCGCCGTTATCATTATTCAAGAAGGCCATTGAGTTTTAAAGTGCAGATCTTGAATACGTACTGAAATATGCTGTATGGAAAATTGAAATGCAGACTCAAAGAATGTAATTTTTCCCTTTGAGCCCAAGTTTGACAAAAGAAAGAAATACATTTGTTTATAGATTACTCTTCTCTATTAGATATTCTGACTTTAGTAAAATATCTATTTCGGTTTTCTTCACTGCAACAATGGGAAGCAGTATCAACATAAGTACTAGTTTGACAAGCATTTTGTGGCCCAGTGAAAATGTGTGTGCCTCCAATGTCTGCTCCTTCTGTCTGTGAACAGAGCCTCTGGGGATCACATCACATGCAACAAAGCACCATTCTGTGCACAGCTCCAGTCAATTTAAATACAAGCTTCATATAACTCCTTGAAAAACAATGACAGCTGGACATTTTCACTTTTTAACAAAAAATTCAAATAGAAAGTTGGACAGCAGACCTTAATTATTCGCACCTGATTAAAGAAATAATGTAATGTCAGTGTTGGATATGATAATGGAACGTTAATTCATTGCAAATGTTTCTCATGGAAAACACGCTCAATGAAATCTCACCATTTTGTGATGTGCGGTGTAGAAAATGTTTAATTTGATGGTAAAGGTTGCAGACCCCCAGGACACACTGACTGTCATTGAAACACAGCATAGGTGAGTTTTGTCAAGTCATTGTAAGACTTTCCCCATTTAGGGTGAATCCCTTCTGTGCAGAGTTTGCATGTTCTCTCAAGGCATCCGTGGTTTGTCACCTGGTCTTTTGATGTCTAAAAACATACACGACTAAGAGTCAATTGGAGACTATTTGCCCGTAGATGTGAATGAGTCAACTTATCAACTTATGAACCTGAATTAGATAAACCGGAAGAGACCATGGATTGTATTAGTATGACTTCACAAATGACAGAGACACCCATGTAAAAAAAAAAATATATACATATATATATATATGTATATATATCAGGACCTGCTTCTCCAGCTAAAACAAACTTTAGCTACTTTAAGCAGATTTGTCAGCCATGGTCCTGGGGAACCACTGAAACTATTTGTATTTTGATTCAAGATCCGACTATTTCAATCAATCATTAACCTCGATGAACCCCTGCTGAGTTCACATCCTTTCATCCATATTCACTTCTGATGTAAAGCAAAGGAAATGCACGGCTGTGGATTTCTCTCCCAACTGGTATTTTCTAAATTATTATTCACAAGGAAGAGGCTACACTGATTGTTCCTATGCCATGTGTGATATTTCACTCACATCTAATTGGATTCTGATTAATCTGGATTATGGTGAAATTGTCAAAGAGCTGCAATTTTCAAAATTAGACTGATTCACTGATAGAAACCGTGATTACATACCTGAGCAACTTCTTGGTAATGACGGCATGTGTACCATCTGGTTTTCTCATCTGATCACTTCAGGTCATTAAGAGTGTTGCCTTCAAGAGCGTCCTGTTACAATTAATGCAAAACAGCCCTTCTTTTAGTTTCAATTTCCAAATGTTCCCCAACTCTTAGAAAAGAGAAAGACTCAACTCTCAAGGTAATGTCATCTCCCAACGTTCCGATACTTATCAGACTGACCTTGAGTAGTTTCCAAGCTCCTCATCATGAATCATGAAAGATATCAAGTGTCTTATGGTTTAATGTAGATAGAGACCTCCACTTGCATGCACTTGGTCAAGACTAATAAATCATCCACAGTGGCCACAGTGAAATCTGCTATCATGTTAATGAGACGTCACCCTTTACTCTATCATCACGGCGAGGTCCATTGTTTCACGTCTCCAGGGTGTATCTGTTCTTACGCCGTATCACACCAATTCTATTTTACACTAATCCCAAGTATTATTTCTTTTATATAGTTTTTTTTCTTCTGTGTGGAGTTAGAATACGTACCTACAGGTTGAAAGACAGAAAACGGTCACAACACATTATTGGACAAGCATATTTTGCAGCAGCAGACACAACATCAACAGGATCGATATTAAAACAGAAACACGACCTCTTATTAGGTGAGTCCGTACTGGAGAAAGAGAGAAAAATAACAACAACTGAGAGATGATCGGCGAGGATTGGCCAATCACCACCAAAACTGACTGGTAAATCTGTGGAGGCTCTTTGACCTCCTCCCAGTCTCTGCTGCCAGCCTACACACAGAAGACAACAGCAACAACTGTATTCTGTAAATCCCCCACGCGTCTATATCGGAACCTCGCCAAAGCCGGTCCTTCCTCGAACTCGACTTCTCTCGCCTCTTGTGCCCTTGTCTCTCCCTCGGTTTGTAGAGAGGTTGAGCTGAGAACAGTGAATCCTCTTCAGCTCACATCCATCCTCATTTAGACCATGGGGACCCATTTAGGATGAGCAACGGGCTGGAAAACACAGTGACCTTCTCATATTTGACTCATTTACTCCTGTTTTTTATTCCAGCCACTAAAAACTTGCACCATGTTTTCATTTCTTGCAATATGTCTTCCATAGTTACAAAGGACTGACCACTGTTCTATTCTTTTTCTTCTTTTCTTTTGTTCTGGTGAGCAGAATCTGTCTTGTTTACACGACGATTCTTTAATCTTTTACTCAAATAGACCTACAGTGAAAGCACCTTTAGGACACAGAATTAGTCTCAAATTGAATCTTAACAGGTGAAGAACCCATGAGTCGTGCGTGAGCCCGTATTACTGCATGAGTTTTGGTTTTTTTTTTTTGGTTTTTTTTATCCGTCATGCCCTCAGCATTTTCATAAGCATGATTTTAATGAGGTTAACCTCTTTAAAACAGCAGATAAAGGGATAACCACTTTCTTCTCTCTTGCCTCTCTGTGTTCCAATCATTATGCTCCCCCTGCATTCCCCCTGTCTCACAGTGCGAGGAGAGGTTTTTCATATCCACTCGCTCCCTCTCTCATCTCCCATGTCTCCAGGTTCTCCTTGCTCTCTTTCCCAATCAGACTGCTTGAGTCGTGTTCAAGGCATCTCTCTTTCTCTCTGCACTCGCCACATAGGCAGCCTCACAAAGGCCTAGGGCGGAGACGGAGAGAATGAGGAAAGAGGTGGTGATGGTGGTGGTTGGAGGTGGGGATGGAGGCAGAGGTGGTGAGGTGGCACAGAGCGGAATGGAAGCAGCAAGATAGTAAAGGAGATGGATGAAGAAAGTAGGGGAGACAGAGAGCGAGGGGCAGATTGAGACAGTAAGGAAGGCAAGCAACACTAAATTAGATGCTCTTGGAGAAGAGACAGTGAATTAATTCCAAAGAGAATATTGCATTGTGTCTTCTTTTCCTTTCCTCTCTAAGCATTGGGACACAGAGTGGAGTTATGCTCCCCCAGCAGGCCTCTGTTTCGCTCTTCTGTTCGTCCCCAGCTGCTGATACCATAGGCACCAGCTCAGTTCTTCCCCGCTCTTTGTCATTCTGCTTATTATTACACTTTTTTTCCCTGTAGCAAACATACTGAGGGCTAAAATCACAACCGAAAATGAGTTTTTGATTGAGCTTTTTGTGACGGAGCAATGATCGGCCCATTGAATATGAAACTGCTTTGAGCATTTGGGTATTTTGTCACTGAAGATCAGACAAATAGCATCATTTCTATAGTGTTACTCTGTGTTTTACCTCTCAGTAATTAAAACAAAAGAAAGAAAACATTGATTAAAATCCTGCAGTCACATCAGACATATTTCTATATTATGTACTTTTACAATGGCACAGATTGATTTTGTTTAATTTCCCAGAGTGAATGAACTATGCGAGATTGCTTTACAAAGAATTCCTTCCATAACTTACCCCAACTCTGTGACCATAATAATGATCTGCCACTGTGCACCCCATCCCATCTGTTTCCATGAAGGAAAAGAAAATAAAGACAAGTCTATGGCAACAATCTGGTTGGCCGCTGAGGCTTTTGCTCGGCTCCCCACATCCAGAAACTTGCATTTCACATAGAAACTATGGTTGGAAATCATCATATTTGGCTGGGTTTCAAAGTAGGCAGCTATGGTCCACATGTATTTTCCTCAGTTTGTGCTGAAAAACATAATACAGTGATAGATATCAGGATTCACTGAATGAAAAACACAACCTTTCACACTAACCCAGACTTTCCTCCTTTCAGCTTGCAGCCAGACAACTAACACTTGGCAGAGCTGACCGAGATTCCTGAAAGTAAAACATAAATGTGAGTCAATGTTGTATTTCCTGAGTCCTTCTAAGTCCTTAATTAAATGCAATCATTTGGTTGGAAAGTAATTCCTTTTTAGATAGACATACCAATAATCGCCAAATCAGTGGTGTGAATTCAAATGTGTAATATAGGTTTTATTCTGGTTTCAGAAACAGTTCTTTTTAACCAAACAAACAAAAAACCCTTGATTTAGGAGACGCGGGATGTTTGGGTTTTTTTTTGCTTGGAATTTAAATTTCTGACAGATTTGTTAATTTAAAACACCAGGGGTTCAGATAAGAGTACAGTGCATTTCAAAGTAGTCTCAACATATTTTGGAAGTGGAGCAGCGGAGCTCAAGGGGAGAATTTTACCAGCTTACAAGTCTATTCAAAGACTGGGTGAATATTTCTTCTCTGGCTGCAGACTGGTAGCCTACTCTGTGTGTTTGCACAACAGGTGGGGAACCAGTATTGTCGTAGCTCACCTACATTTTGGAAATATGCACATCACTGTAGTCAAACGAAGAAACCCACAACAAGAGCCGGAGCGTAATCATATGGTTCAGGACACATTTATCAGTCAATAGCACAAATGCGATGTGAGCTGGTATGTGCTGGGCACATAATGATTAATTGATTCAAACAGAAGCGTTTTGTCAGAGAGACATGAGACAAACAGCTGAAAAATTGCTAGTGAAACACTGTAAACACACTTCGGGAAGCCTTTATAGAGACCCATCTTAGTGCACGTGGTACAACGCTGCTACAACCGTGCAAAACAGCTGTTATTTAAATAAAGACAAATGTTGAGATCTGGTTTCCGTAACGAAATAGGTCTGATCGTATCCTGAAGACCTCTGCAACTCATTTTCCACACCGCAATGCCACATATCAACAAAGGCAAACGACCAAGAAAGACTATATTTCTCAAGCAAAAATCAATATACTGTTCACCTGCATGAGACAGCAGGATTTATAATGTAACACTGTGAGTTACGACCGGATCCTCCCACCCTCCACCTTCACCACCTTGATCAGCAAAGACTTGAGTAAAGGCATGATATCCTTCCAACCGCAATATCCCAACCCATTTCGTCCTCCTGTCATCCATCTATAGTGTAACTTCTGGAAACAGAAGCAGAAAAACCACAAATAGCCATTCCACCGGCTGGGATTTGTCTTTGCGGTAAAGTTGTTTAGCAAGGATCTTGAGTGAATTTAGTTAATTACGACTTGTTTGGTTTGATCCGATTACCATTATGATCAATCAGCTCTTTATTGCTGGCAGGTTGATCAAAGCAGCAGCCATGGTATATTGAGCTGTTTGGCACCGTTCTGCTTTGCATCGTTTCAGCCTTCCACGGGAATAAATGCACGCAATTGGAGTTAGATTAAAGTGGCACTCACTCAATAACCGCGATGCGTTTATTTGATATACCATTACTGTTCTGTTTGGAAACAGGAAGACAAATTTACCTATCCATTATCCCGCTTGACATGAATGATTAAAGACAGTATATTTCAGCGTCAGGAGTGATGATAAATCTTGTTTGAAGTTTGCGTCTCAGCAATAAAGCCGGCCCTTGTTTGCCCTCAGCTCTAACCTCAGTCTAGACAAACCTCTTAAACTCTATTCAACCAAAACCAAACATAACTTGAGAAGGCATGAGTCATAAAGACATTTTCTTTTTCTCCATTTTGATTTTCCTAATATGAGTGTTTGCAGAGTTATTTTTTCTCTCTCTTTCTGTACAGTCCTCATCTTGAGGACACAGACACATGGTTGGTTCACTCTTTCTAAAGAGTGAAAGCAGATTTTTTTTATTTCTTTTTCTTTTTTTTTTTTGCCCAAGAATAAGAATCTGTCGAAGGAATCATTTATCTCTGCTACAGCAGAGCCTGAAATAAAATGTATCAGTGGTAATATGTGAAGGGTGATGGCAAAGGTTTTAGGGTACGAAAGCATCATGCTTCAGTGAGCTGCTTATGAAACCATTTACTGAGGCTACTTATGGTGTCGGTTCCATTCGGATCCAGAGAATGTATTTACTGACGCCGAGAAGCCGCACCACAAAAGGCCTTTAGAAATGAAAAGAATTTGTATTTGGGTGTTTATGCCTTGTTGGTACGCTTATTTGGATTATTTGTGTATGATTGTCCAATCAGGTGAAATAGACAACAAAATATATTGTGCACTGTCAGTCACTCTAGAGTGCCACATCCATTGATGTGGACTGGAAAACATCCTTGAAAAATTTTTTTGAACAAACATTATTCTGCCTAAACTAGCTATGTCTAATGCAGTTACATACATAATACAATTTTCTGATCGCATTACCTTATCTGAGTCTTTCATGGTTGATGTGGATATAATTTGACAGATCAGTACAGTGTGCAATTAATTAATAACTTTGGGGAAAAATCCTTCTTGCTTCCCTTAACAAGAGTTAGATAGCACGGTTGATGTTCCCTGTATGCTATATGTGGAGACACTCGGCTTGACATGAACTTGAGGCAGACAAGAAACGATTCCATTCAGACTGAATAAACTGTTTGAAATTCATCCAAATATTATACTGTAGCTCTATTATTCAGGGAGAAAAGTAACTATATAGGATTGTTATATTTTTCCTCCTATGGAAATAACAGTCCTAAAAACATCTTTGATTAAAAAAAAGACCTAGTTGTCCTTTGAATCTCACCCTATAGTTTCAAATAAAGACTTCTGTCTTGTGTTGTATCCTGAATGTTGTGGCAGTGGTCCACACTTTGGTATTTCTTTCACAATTTAGAGACTCACTCACACTGTGATTTTTCTATTTATAGACCTGGTGAGCTGGGCTGGTTAACACTTTACAAAATAGACAATAAGCCAAGTTTGTGTTATGTGGAAATTGAGTCATTCCCTTTATCCATATTCAGTGATATTTTAAACATTTGAGTTTGTGTTCTTGCCATCCGAGCACTCACGAAATGTTGTTTATTTTGTTTGTTTTCTTTCCCCAGTATCCCAACCACGGTGATACATCTTAAGCCAAATGACATGCAGTCACTCTGTGGGTGGAAAAGGAGGTGATGAAAGAGAGAAACAAGAGGTGACACTTTACATCAAGCCTCCATTTATAGAGAGTAAACAACTATGTTGACTCACTCATATGTGTGAGAACTTTTCTCCCGCTGAAATGAATCATTCAATAACTGTTCACACACTGTAATGACAGCAAAAGTCATGGGTTCCTAATGTCGGTGTGACTGTCATTTCAACTGTGCTGTTGTTTCATCCAAGATGAGGTTACAATAAGATAAACGTTGAGCAACAAAAGCTGACATACTATAATAAATACGTTGATAATTGAGATACTCATGGATGACAACAGATGTTTTAAAGGAGAAACAGGAAGGGACAATTTATTTTCTATTTTGCCACTGCCATGCTTCTCTAACTCGAAAACAAGGAGCTGGGTATGTTCGACAATCCATTGCCCTTGTATCAGTGAGCTACAGAGACTTCTCTTTTACTGGTATTGATAGAGGACAGAGCCTCGGAGACCACAAACGGCAAATTCCTGTCTTTTCATGCCAGGTGACCAATCAGAACAGAAGTCAACCATTTTATTTACGTTTCCGGGCTTATAAGACAATTTCATTTAGAACCAATGTGAAATAGTGCAATCATCTGAAATTGTACACGCTGAAGGTATTTTTAAAGAAGCAGTGGAAAAGTAAATGTTTAGGGCTAATTCCTGCAGCGCAATTGACTTCATTGGCAAAAACTATTAAATGATCGATAAGTTAAGCGGCGCTCGGATGGCCACTGACATGACTGCACCATTGGTCCCTGGGTTACGATCAATATATCGACCCTGCTTGCGGATACTGTCCCCCTCTTCCTCCGCCATCACGCGCTCTCAGACTGAACACTGTAATGCGATCGCTGTCAGGGAATCTTTGCGTCTCTTCGCACCCAGTAAAGCTCATAACTGTAATGTTTATGCACCCCAACTGCAGCATGTAAATAATTCAGAGGCTGTGCAAGGGATTGTCTTGGCTGCGCCTGTGTCAGGCAGTGAGAAACTCTCTGTTTGGCAATGGAGGATTTTCAATTTTCTCATCCCAGGCTTTACAAAGCGGTACACTTGACATTTTTTCCTTCCAATTCAACAGCCATCTTTGAGCAGAAAAAAAAATAAAAAATGTTTCTGTTTCCTTTAGAGGACTGGAAAACAGCTGTGGGAGCTGGGGGAAGCTGCAGTGTAATTAGTACACTGCTCGCGGAAGTGAAGCTGGCAATCCGCTTCCCCTCATCGATAAGGAGATTTTAGTCTTTTATGAGACTTCGGAAAATGCCAAATTGCAATGGCAAGACTAATACTACTAATGAAGTTGGATACCGTTCTGCTAGGCTTGAGCTCGCCACTGTAATAAAAAGTAATGTGGCCACAAACTTAACTTTTGACTCTTCATATCCACTGTGAGAGCTTTAATGTACCAAATACAGTAACTGTATTTATGTCACAGCCATTTTGAATGATAAATCGTTATTTCTTGTCATGGATCAAGAAAGAGGACTCAAATTTGTTTGGAAAAATGTGTATTTTATTTGACCAAAATAGGCTCATAAACTAATGTGTATTTGCAATAAAATACACACTTGTTTACTGTATTTATAGCTGTAAAAATTAAAAACTAAAGACAACAAAGGGTTCAGCTAGATGCAACACAACAGGACGCATATCATGGCTGACACACTATTACCATAAATTGTGGGGTAGAACACACACAATTACATTGCACTAGGAACCTTAAAACAAACATAATAAATCGGCCTCTTTAATTTAAAAGAATGGAGAGAAATAATCCATCGGTTATATCAATAATAATACTTTTAATAGAACCCATTTCTGAATGGAGAGTTATGTAAGTAAGCATTCTTAATTCACTTATAGCAATTACACATCCAATTAAAGTAATGAGGAAGGTTTTGTTTTTTTGTTTTTTTTAAGAACTGGAGTGGAATCTCCATCTCTCACTGTGTTTACTCTGGACTCAACAGCATTGTGCTTTGGAACAAGGACTGTGCTTTGGCATTGTCCTGAAAAACTATCTCTGCAGCTGCTGGATTTAGCACCAGGGATTTGAATTGATATTTGCATCCAGGCTGTGAGTGATCATTTTGCAAGGCCACACACATTAATTCATGTGAGTCAAAGCCAGTCCATCAGGAAGAAGAACCTCAGCCAAGAAAAGGTCTCTCCTTAGTCCCCAGTACTACCACCCACATAGGTCTCCATAGAAACCATGAATCTCAAGGGGCGTGTATGAAGTAAACAAGACAAACAATTCCATAGCAGCAGTTTTGTTCTGCATCTTTACCACAGTTAATTGTACACATGTGGTCTACACGCTTTTCCATGCGGATGGTCTTTACGCTCATTTTCATATTCCTTCAGAGAAAAGTGTCAAGAGTCAGAGAGACGTGAACAACAGTCCCACATATTCATGCAAACACACATGCACACACGTACATACATGTATAAGCACGCAGGTGAGTACCAGCTATCAGTCAGTAAGGAGTACAAATGAGACACGTCTAATCTGTAAGTGTTAACAACATTCTCATAGGAGGTGAGATAAGGTGGTAAACTCAGTTCCGTTATAAACGGTGCTCAGTCTCTTCAACACAGGTCTATAGAAGCTGTTAACACGTCGTTTATGCAGGACATCAATTTATCACTAACAATTCCAATATTCTTTAAAACGCCCGTGCATTGTACGTGCAGAAACCCTAATAACTGTTGGAGAAATCTCATGTCAGTAAACCTGCAGTTCTGAACTTTCCCTTTGGCAACTGGGATTATTTACAAAAATACTGTTAATATGTGCTTATGTTATCCTTCTGCTCTGGCCCATATAAGTCATATGTTGTAGGTGATATTAGTACACAGATACTAAAATGATATTGAAATAATGCAATTGGGAGATATCCATGTGCAGACACTGGTTTTCTCTTTGTTCCAGCCTTTTCCAGTAATCCAAGGCATTGCATGTAGCGTGAAATGATATCTGACAGCACAGTGTTATTCACAATGGATTTGGACAGGGGAGCTCAATATTAATGTTTTTAGAGTTTTGAGATCACCACAATAAAAAAAAATAGCACTGGGTCTTTTATATCTTTGTGAGATTTTTACTTTACTGATTTATAAACATTTATATAAAAAAAACATCAAAAAAAATCATGCTTTGTTGTGTTTCAACTAAAGTGAGAGTACCATACAGCGCACACAGCATTAAAAGCACTAAAGAATTTAGACATGAAGAAAGTAGGAAGGATGTATTTACAAGAGGTAAAAGCAGATGAGCACTGACCTGAGACAAGCCTGAGATTGTGTGCAACAAAATTACTCTTGTTCCACATGTTTGGACCGCTCCCTCTATTTTTCCATTGATCTGCTGGCAGCGCACCATGAACACGAGGCTTTGGCAAGTTTCTCTTTCTGAGGAGTTTCAGCTGTTTTCCATTCAAGTCAAAGTCAACTATTTACAAGATCCTTTGCTTTTGGTGTCTCATGTGAGGCTGTTATTTGGAGTGCCGAGTTGTTCGTGCGAGAGTGTGTGTGTGCGTTTGTATTTACGAACATAACCACACACTGTCATTGTCGAGAGTGCACGTCAGCTTTTAATTGCACAAAGAAAGAAAATGCGAACTGTTACAAATGACGGTTTGCTGACAGAATTACACACGATGCCACTTTGAGATTGGATTTGAGTATGTAGCAAACCGAGTCCCAAAAGGCTTTGTGAGGAAAAAAATAACTAATTCCCCAGTTTACCAGGCTGTCATCACAACAAAATATCCTGTTTTCCTGTCTCCTGTGAACTTTGAATGTTTTATCAAGAATAAAGCATGTTTCATGAAGTTTGATTCTTGTTTTAGGAACCTTGATGTCGTCTTTGTTTCTCCTCAGCTTCACTCACACCCACAGTCAATGCCTACATGCTGATCTAAAGGATTCAATAGACTATGACTTCAAAAGGCTTAAAAGTGAATTACTTGACAAACCGTGCAATGTGGATTCCATAAACTTTGGCATGACAACATACTTCATTAGGTGGTAATGTCCATTGACATATAGTGACACCAGCTGCAACGCACAATAACATTGTGACATCATCGTGTTTCGGCCATGGCAGGAGCTGGATGATAAACCTGGATGTGAAAACTGTCTGTTTTGTAAGTACACAAACCTTTTTCTTTTCCCATTAACTTTCTTTATAATCCGTCATCCTGTTTGGTTTCAGTGTCGGTGTCGTGTTAACCACTGTATCACATTCTCTTGCATATTGATTGGTTGATGAGTCGCTGTAGCTGGTATCTGTACGTTGTAATGAGTGGGCTGCTGTGAGATTTTTGACAAGGTTGCGGCGATGGATATCAGCCGTGCGCAAACCTGTTGAACCGTGCCACACAAGAGCACAGATTTTAAACCAAGATGATAGATATTTTGTCTGCCATATGGGCAGACCAAAATTGCAGAATCTGTAGCTGCTCACATAGAGAAAACTACTTAAATAGCTTTTTCTCTTTCTGTTACTGTGCGCTGTTGCTGCTTTCAGATGGTTCCGATCTCTAAGAGAGATCCTGTTCATGGTGTGGGTCAGGCAGAACACAGAAGTGTGTATCTTGTGCTCAAAATACCAAGCTTTGTTAGGTATCATCCACCTACCAGACCCCTAGGTTGCAGATGAATACTCTGATGTGAGAAGCTACTCCAAGTTTAAAGTTTATCTGAGGTGAGAATGAAACTATGTCTTGACAAAGACGCCCTCCAGTCCACCCTGTCTCTTTTGTTTGGCTGATGTTTTCCCTGTGGTGTTACAAGAAAAGCACGATTCATGAATGATCAAAGGCTCCTCCTGCGGTTTAGGTTATTCCCACCTGGAGTGCCGTGCTTTCATGATGCAAGCATGTAATCCGAACTCAAATGTCATCATGCGGTTAATGTGAATCAACTGTATGAGTGTGACAATGACTGAAAAGTGTGTTTGGATAGTGGTCTTTGTTAAAATGTTAGTATTTCTCTCTAGAGTTTTTTAATTATGAAGTTCACATGACATGACTAAACAATAGGGTCCATTGTAATTGCAAAATGCCAAAGCAGAACACAGTAAATACATGTGGTCATTTATGAATGACTAATTAAGTAAACCAACCAAAATTTGTAAATGTCATTGTGGTCTGATCTGTTGAGGATGTGGCATCTGTCACTCATGTTAGCAGCAAATCTTTTAAGTGCTGTAGGTTGCGAGGGGGACCATCTTCATCAATGAGCCGGGGTCTCCCAAGACCTTTGTCGCTGGTTTTCCTTTCTCCAACCACTTTTGATATAGAATGGACCACAAAGCAACCCCATGAGAGCACTATCTCTTCAGATACTGCTGATTATTCCACTTCCATGGCACCTCTGCATCGCCATCATGTTATAGTTGATAAGTGTAACTAGAATTTTGTGAGACAGAGTCAGAGCTGAGGAGTCAGGGTTTTTGACACACAAAGAAAGAAACGATCAAGAGTGAAAATAAAGAACTTAAAAGGTTTTGATTAAATACATTAAAGCTTGTTTGTAGGTCTTCAGGATTTCTCTCGCATGTGCAAAAAGAAAAAAAAAATACATAAAGGCATTGATGTTTTGATAGCAAAACTAGAATTACCTCTACTCAGTTGTTTATCTATGCCAAGCAGAAGAGTAGCAGTAGATATTGACTTCTATCAAGACGCATTCAGTGAAAGCAGTGAAAATTGTTAGGGAATTTATAAAGTATCAAGGGTGTGTTTTGTTGGAAAAACTGTATGACTATATTGAGAGAAAATATGTTTTCACAGGGAAGTAGGTATAAAGATATAAATGTAGTCCTTCATGGATTATCCTTCTCAGTGTTAGTGAGAAATGGTGGCATATTTTGTGTTTACTCTCTCTGTTAAAGCCTAATCTTTTCAAAATAACTTGAAAAAGCATGATTACATATAAGTGAAGATGTGTCCCAAATTTGAAAAGATTCAAACAAGGCCATCTGGAGATACTGTTCACAGTGATGGGAGACAAGTAAAGTCAATTCAGCCTGAAGGATATCTGCTGTATAAATGTTTTATCTCTTTATCTCTTTTAGAAATCTAACTGAGGCCAGGTGGGGGGGGGGGGGGGGGGGGGTGGACCTCCCCCAGGCTGGAGGAGTTTAAGTATCTCGGGGTGTTGTTCACGAGTGATGGGAGGAGGGATCGTGAGATCGGCCACAGGTTTGGACAGGCGGCTGCACTAACCTAGTCACTGTACCGGACCGTTGTGGTGTAGAAGGAGCTGAGCCATGAAGCAACGCTCTCTGTTTATGGGTCAGTCTACATCCTCACCCTCACCTATAAGCATGAACTTTGGGTCATGACCGTAAGAATGAGATCGCGGGTTCAAGCGGCCGAGTTTTCTCTGCAGGGTGGCGGGCGTCACTCTTCGTGATAGAGTGAGGAGCTCAGCCATTTGAGAGAGACTCCTCCACAGGAGCCAGTTAAGGTGGTTCAGGCATCTGATTAGGACGCCTCCTGGCCGCCTCCCCTCTACCAGGCATGTACTACTGAGAGGAGGCCGTGAGGTTGGCGCAGGACTCGTTGGAGAGATTATATCTCTGGCTTGGCCTGGGAGCGACTCGGGGTCCCCCTAGAAGAGCTGGAGGAAGTTGCATGGGACAGGGATGCCTGGGCTTCTCTGCTCTCTATACTGCCACCGTGACTACAAACGGACTAAGCAGAAAAGAAGATGGATGGATGGAAATTTAAAGAAAAAGCTATTGTACTCACAAATGCTAGACCAACAATAGTCTCACCGTTGACTTGTGGCCAATAAATTCCAATCAGTCCACTCTTTGGACAAACTGAACACGTGTGCTCGTGTTGAACAAAATAACTTCAAGGAGTCCCTGAGATATTATGTTAAAACAGAATGTGACACATGAATAAAGAGACGATGCCAAAACACCATGTTCCCCCTGGTCTTCAGCTGTTGCTGGAGGAGGAACATAAAAAGTTTTGGGAAAAGAAATAAGCCCACTTGTTCTTACTGCTTAGTTACAATGGCTTGAACTTAGAATGACCAATGAGCATTACTGTGCAGGTTAAAAATACACGGAAACCCAGTGTCCAGCGCTCATGTTTGGCACGATGCGAACATATCAATAAACCGTACCCTGTCCAATGAGGGGCATATTCTGGAGTTGGCCTACACTAACCAGTAAATACTACAGTTGATACTACAATGTGTTTTTCCATCAAAAGCTGAATGACTAAATTCATGCAGGGTTTGTGAAATAATAATAATTATATATAATGAGAATAATAACAATTATCATCACAAACTGTGATCTAATTCCTGAAAAGAGCTGAATAATTCATAATTGATAGGTTAATTGAATATTACTTTTGCACACCAGTAGCTCTGCATCGTCCCATCAAACAGACAAAAGCGTTCAACAGACTGACATCTAAATTTGTTATTGAAGGTTTTCAGTCCTTCTCCCTGGTTGAGCAGCCGTCATTCAAAAGCTCATTGAGAAAGTCATAGTTTGATTTTTTTTTCTTTTTTTAAATTCAATATAGTGACACCTGCTTTAAGAATACTTTGAGCTTTCATTGTATCTGTTCCAGTTACATTTTTCTTGAGAGAAATACACTGGGCAACTGACAAATGTGCTTTATTCTCTTGTCTATATATGTTTGGGATTAAAGTAATGAAAAGTGCTATGCTACATTACTTGAATTTTGTGGTAGTTAGACTAAGTTACTGATTACACTTTTCGAGAGGTAACGTAATTATAAATATTACATTTTCGAAGTAATCCCCCCTAGATTGTTCAAGGCCATGGCCCAGAAGGAATTGTGGGTCACGACAGGACGAAAGAGATCATGAATACAAGGCGGTTGAGATGATCTGTCTTCACAGGGGGGTGGGTGCCATTCTACATCAAAGTGAGGACCAAGCCACCCAGGAGAGATTCAAAGTCAAACTCCTCCTCCATATTGAGAAAAGCCATTTGAAGTGGTTCAGACATCTGATCAAGGTGTCTTTTGGAGGTCTAACAGGCCCATTCAACTCGGAGGAAGCCCCTGGACTGCCTCATGAGCTCCTGGCAAGATTACATGTATCGGTGGGTGTTGGAGAGGCTTGGTGTCCATCCAACAGAGCTGGGAAAGATGTGGGAGAAATGTGTGTGTGGGTTTATTTGCTCTCCATACTGCCACTGCAAGCCCATGCGGACAGACAACTGTCCACCCCATGTGGGTGTGGGTTACATAGTGGGTTACACTACGATAAAGCTAAATTAAGTCAACATGTGATCAAATTAGGTAACATTTTGCAGTAGTATGTAATGAGAAATACAGTAGCATCATTTCAGCTGGTGCCAAAGCCCAGTTCAAAGAGGAGGGTTTTGAGCATCATTTCGAATTGTTATGGGCAGTTCCTCATTTGTCTTTCCCAAACCTTCGGGGAAGCAACAGAAACTTCTCCACCATCACACGTTTTCATTAACTTGGACCGTGGGATGTATAAGAGCAGCTTGTTGTCTGGCCTCACTGCTCTGGGTGTAAACTGGTATCTGATATCAGACTTCAAAAACTATTACTAAAATCTTGAACAGAATTCTGCTATTGAGTGGAGTCCGGTAAAAGGAGGCATATACTTTTGATATGATAGTGTTGCATCCTTCTAGTTACAAATTGTGCACAGCTTGCAGGCAACAGAATGTACTCTGACCCAGATTTATGTACACACAGAGTTTCTTTTGGCTGGATGTTACAAATGTATGGATGACCTCCTCAAAAATAATTACATGAAAGATACACTTTTGTCTTCACAGGACAAACGCCGTCTTCATGACTGAGCTGATCTGCTTATCAAATCTAAGAGACAAAAACTACTCCCTGGTTTTCAGGAAGTGGGTAACAGTATGATGCTAAAGGTCCAATGGCACATGAATAACCATCAAATTTGATGGGCCAAAGAGAATAAATTCAGTTTTGTTTTTTGTTAACTTGTGATGTCTAACACAAGAAGCTGTAACACAAGAAAGATTATTAGATCGTATTGGGGAATATGAATGAATGTTATCTGCAAATTAATGAAAGATTAAAGAAAAAAAAAACTTATAGAAACTCCAAGTAGTTATAATTTTATCGCATCTTTTATATTAATAATTAGTCACTAATACGTAGCTGCTAAAAACAGTGCCATTACAGTAACATGTTACAAAGTAACACATTAGGCAAATACTGTTTAACAGGTTTAGAGAAATAAGATATATTTTTAATTTAGTCCAAATTTCTGGTTATGAATAAATAATAAATATTGTGCGACACCCAAGAAAACAACATATTAATGGTGGTGCTTTTCACCCATAAGGCGATTTCTAAGCACATTGTAGGTGTGGAGGAGTGGTTGGGACTTTTCTTTCTTCCTTTGTGTCAGGTCCCGTTACATAACTGTGCAGGTTGTCTTACTCATCATCAGGGCGAGAAATTAAAAGCAAAACACTCAAACATCTTGAAAGTTCTCTGTGCATCGCCGACATTTACAATTTACAAATATAAACTTGGATTTTAAGTTTAGCAAGAACGGAATTTCTTTTAACTGATCAGATGCCAAATAAGATTATAGTTAAGTAAAAAAAAAAGAGGGAAAAAGTGCTCCATGTAAGAAGCTTTCATTGGAATGAATGAACATCAATGTTTGAGGACCCCATTCATTTTATAAAACCTGCATGTATCAGTTTGATACTTAAACCCACCATGCGATCAGGCAGGAAAGTCTGAATACTGATTCAAGGATGCTCATCGGGGGAATGAAGTGGTACTTGTGACTGAGTGCCACTTCTAAACCTGGAAACTGGTGTTTTCCTGTCCACTTCATCTTCAGCATGGGTGGCTCATTTCCAAGCAGTCTGCATGCATAATATCACATCACCACCAAGTGTGTTGGAAAATTCAACCTCTATTTGCCGCCTCTGACACAGACCGATAAGTCACTCGGTCCTGTCCCATTTGCGTAGGTGTCTTATGGCTCAGTTGCTTTTTCGCCCGAAAACATGTTAACGATAGGCGCTCACACCACCAGACCCTCAAACTTAAATGGTCATGTGAATCCTGCCTGGATGTCCAATTCTACCTCTTATACGTATCAATATTTAACTCTCTACTGTTAATGCACTTTGCAAAAAGTTTTTTTTTTTAATTGCATTTTTATCATACTCAGTGCCAGCTATGCCTTTTGGGGTTTTGTGGGACTTGGGTTCTTACATTGCTCTGAGCTTGCTGGGGTTTGACGCAACCTGAAAATAGGCGGTGCCACAGAGGCTTAGTTTCCTGTGGCAGGACAAGACAGATTACTATAGTATATATAGTGCAGGTATAATTTAATAGAGATGGAATGCCTTTAACTCAAATTACATAAATGTAAAATGTATAACTTGTCATTTTGAAACTGAACATGTCTGTGAACATTCATCCCCGCTGCTGCCAAAGTAGATTGTATTGATCTTAAACTGTTGGTAGAAGCTAATTAGATTAAAAAAAAATAAAAAAATCAATAAACAAATAGATGACAAGTATCAACGATGATGGTGTTTTTATCTCTAATTTAAAACAGCAGATGCACGGGAATCTCAGAAGCGAGTAATGTTTCGTAGGAATTGAGTTTTGTCTGGGTTTTAGTTGAAGGCAGAATCGTCTGTGTGCTTTAGGATGCTGTTGCAACATGTTGCACTTGCATGCCTCTGCAGGGAGGTTGTTGACAAAAACTTTACAAGAAAACTGTGCAGCTCTGAAGAAAAATTCCATTCCTGCTCTGCTGATGAGTGCACACACTGTCATTTATGTTGAACCCATGGGCAATCCTGATTTTGCTGCAATCAGGAGGAATGAGCGCCTGACAGATGAGTTGATTTATGAGAAACGTCAGAGGAGCTTGTCATAATGCTACCAACTGGCGTTGCAGACCTGACCAAATCCTACAGCTTGCCGATATTTAGAAAGTTCAAATGACTTAAACTAAAACCCATTCAACCAGATTACATGTGACTATGACTCTTAATGTACGACTGAAGTTTTCATATGTGATAATATTACTACATGCATGGAGGAAAAGGAGCTTTTTCCACAAAGGCACAAACTTTGCTCGTTAGCATTTCTAAAGACAGACTGTCAAGAACGCATGCAACCATATGTTTGGCATAATGTCAAATTATGCCTCTAAAGTACTCGGTTGCAAATACCGCAGATAATTGCCTTTTTAAAATGCCATACGAGGAAGCTCAGCTTACAGTAACACACGCTGCCTCACAGTGATTCGCTGTGTTTTTATGCTAAATAACTGTAAACTGCATCGTCTGTTGTTTACTTCATCCTAACTGCCTTAATTTGTTCACTTCAAGCCAGGGTTGCAAAAGTCACTTAAACAATAAAATAAGACTGTGCCCCTGCAGTCCCAGTTTTACATGTAATTACAGCATGCTGGTGGAAAGGAACCAAACCTTCCTGGAGCATAAAGCCAATGGCTGCAAGCCAATGTCACAGAGGAACAACACATGGTGTAATGTAATTGCCGAGTTGTGTTTAAATACAACTTGAATCACTCAGAGCTACAAAGAAGTGCTCACACAGGTTAAATATATTCTGTCACAGAAACCCATGGACTCTCAAAGAGTCTGTGTGCAAATCTTACAAATTGTTTGTGTTCGACTTTACCACCCGGAGTATGTCACAACTTGTTGACAGATACTGGAAGCACTTCATAACACCATCACTGTCTTCATGCATTTGGACCTTGAAGACAGCAGCATGACATTGAGACCGGACAATTTCTTTCTTTTTTTTTTTTTCATTTAATTTGTTTTCAACAGTATGTAAATGCCTTCTCTTTATATGAGCTGTGTTTTGCCTTTGTTCTCATGTTGCACTCCCCACACACAGCTTCTCACTCTGGGGGCCGCATGCGAACAGCACAACAAGCCGGTGTCAGGAGAGAGGTTGCTGATGACATGTACAGTGTCCCTGTAAATGTTTGCGTGTGCATGAGTACCTTTGCCATTTCCTTCTGTGAGAGAAAGTGTGACAAAATACAGTGTTTCAATGTTCGTGTCTATCTGCTGTGCATTAAGCTGTCTTTTAATTACAGCGTGCGAACAAAAGTGTGTACGCAGAGGCTGCCATACATGCTGCTTACTGTTCTGTGTGTTGGTATCAAAACAAATTACAAGTCTCTTAGGACATCTTGCATATTGCCTTGCATATAATTATATCACCAAATCCACGTTTTTCAAAGTAAATCATTCATTTATTATACATTAAGTTAACAACACCAGCTTGTCATGTATGTAGTTTAATGACTGTAATAAATGTACTGCAACCAAGTATTCATTATGGTCGCATAAGTTTTCTACATTTCTTAACACATTTTGCACAAGCAAGATCATACCTGCGTCCTATAATCTATCATCACTTCTGGCTACTTCTCAAAGTAAGACAATGATCAGATACCAACAAAGATGATTAAATAAATATTTGACTTGCATGGATTTGTAGCGTGGCCTGTCTGTGTGAAGTTTGCATGTTTTCCCCACGAGTGTGAAACTTTGAGATGAAGGTGTGTGTCGATGATCATGTTCCTGCCGTTATATTCCCGTTTTTACAATTGGTTGCTGGAAAAGAATTGTAGTGGATGATGACTGTAATATTCAGTTATTCCAAAAGAAGATTAACTATCCCTAACTGTTTGCTACTGGTGACTTGTTCAGGGTGACCCCTGCCCTTGCCCATAGTTACATGGATTGGCACCAACACCCCGCTACGCTGAACAGCAGATCAGCGACTGGGTTGATGGGTGAATGCATGGATAACTTCCTCAATCAAGCTTCTCTCAGGCTGATTGTAGTGAATGTAATCCATATTTTATACCACTATTTTGGGTTGAAGGAAAATTGAGCCGATTCCAGGGAAATTTTGAGTTCCCCCATTAATGTTGAGAATTTTCTGTGTGAGGTAAGAGTGCAAACAACAACACACCCTTGCAGAAAGCTTCTTTATAAATTCCAAACTGACAAACAAAATCAAGTCAAAGTTGCATGGTGGAAACCTCTCCGATGAACAAATTTAGTTTCGATTTTCCGCTCGACAGCCAGGTGGAAGACTTATTTTTTTTAATTATCACTGCAACATGATTAAAAGTATATGAAAACCAAAGCAACCCAGTGAATCGAAGAATATAATCAGTAGGTCGTACACTCTATAAAGCCAACAATATAACAATAAGTCAGTCTGGCTATAGGTTCTTGAATCTTGAATAGTTAGTGAATAATTGTGAATAGAAAGAGTTTTTCAAAATAATTTTAATGAAGACAAAAAGGAAATTAGGCTGTTTACTCTAAGATATAATCTCACAGAATAAAAACAGCTCATCAGAATCCGCTGAAACAATTGTTTCATTGAACATTTAAAAAAAACAACGACATACTATTAGTGATGATTGAACCACTACAGGTTTTTGACCTTTGGATGAAACAAGACGAGAGGTTCGGCTGATCATTATTGGCACTTCGATCTCTCCTGAGGGTTCCTTAACCACACAAGGTCAAACGGTTTGGAGGTTTCAATTGGAAGTACCACCGTAATAGTGCCATACTGCAATGTTGGATGTTAGTGGAACCTTTAAACCCACAAAAGGTCAGTGGAGCAGTGCTTTCCTCCACAGCAGGAGCCGCTCTGTAAGACTCTCGTGGACTTGCCATCACGAACTTTGAGACCTCAGAAACGATATATCGCTACAGCAAGTGGCCTCTACAGCTGGGCATTTTATCACAGTCCATTTAACACGCCTGTTGAGACTAGTCTATGTGAGCATTTTAGATTATATCACCCTCACAGTAGACCACTGTAGCTGGCTGTTTTGTTTTGTTTTTTCCTTCCATGATATTCAACTTGGACAGTCAACTGTGCCTGTTCAAAGCCTTCCATCGGTCGCAGGCATGTCTTTTATGTTGTTTCGATTATTTTTGGTGCTGATGTCAGTCCTCAGTATGAAATATAAAATCAACATTGCGAACATATCACTTTGTCTCTCAATAGCATCGGCGCACTGTATAATCAAGCACGACAGACTAAGGCAAACTGCTGAGTCGAAGAAACCTGCTTTCTGCTAACTGCGCTCCCTCCTTTCGCCGTTTCTGCTTACTCCCACAATTTATCTGCATGCAATATTTACCCAAGATATGTTCCTTCACCACACAGAAAAGAAGACACCGGCCTCTCGCTTCTGATTTTCCCGTTTCTTGTTGGATTTGTGCTTGATTAATATCGCTGACCGATTGAAACCCCTATCCATAAAGTTGTCTTTGATGATAAATGGGGAGCCGTGTAAACAGGAGATGTGGGATATGGAAATGACTTTGTCTGTGGTGTGTGCTGCTTGGTCCCTCGTCGGATATCACATGGGAGGATCCTCCATGTGTTGGATACAAAAGAGAGGAGGGTTGCCACGAACCGATTCCTCTGGGTTTGTGCTAATGTAAGCATGTACGAGAGGATGCAGCTCTCCTTCTGGTGCAGGCAGTGGTTTTATCATTTGGACTGCAATATGAAGCGAAGATGAGATGCTCACACACAACTGAATCATTAATATCTCTCACTCAGAGGAGCGCACATACTTGTTCTTGTATGGAAGGACGCATGTTAGGATCCCTCATTATGACTTTGGCATTTACGCAGTTTGAGCAGCTTTTGATGCGTGACTAAACAAATGATCATAATAAATACATCAAGGATTCCTTTCGATTAATAGAGAATGATGCTCATAATATCAAAGGATGAGCAGATGTGAGCAGAGTTAAAAATAATATGTCACGACACACATTTGCATCTTGTTAGAGTCCTCTGGATCGTAGCATATACTTCTCTGATCAATGTCCATTTGTGGCGCTTGCATGCATTTCTCCACCTGCTTTTATGTCTTTATACACCTCTTCATCCAAATTCACAAGAGGTGTCCTTGTGCTTCTATTTCTATACTTACAAATTGTCTTCAAATGACAAATTCTAATGAATATATATTTAACTATACAGCACAGTATATGCAATATGTTTAGTATTTCTTTGGTGCTTCAGTTGGCTGTAACTAATTTTCTCAGAAATGTTAAGAGATTAAATAAATTTTTAAAAAAAGCAGATTGAAAAAATAAGTAAGAATGCATACAGCTAATAGAAATAAATACAGATATGAGTATGTATTGTTTATACTTGCATGTTCACTGTTTTCTTCTCTGTCCTTGCCTTTTTATTCGTTCTGTTCTCAATTAAAAAAAATGAAGAATAAAAAAAATGTTCTTGTCACATGAGGATAAAGATTGGCATTGATAATAAAACATCAACACATTGTCACAGCCAATAGACCATAACCACTTTAAAGACATAGACATGCAACTGCTCGGCTCAGTTTGCTTTTAATGTTCACTCTCAAGGCTGAGTGGGTCTGTCTGAGCCGTTACCTTCAATATTACTGCCAGGTCCACCAATTTCATTAATAACACAGTGTGGCTGACCGTGATCAGAACCAAACAGAGATAACATCTGAGAGTGTTCAGAGGATCCAACGTGACTCCTGGAAGTCATTGTCCCTCGTGCACCATGTAGCTCGCTCGCCACTGAGATAGTTTACCGTCACTACGGGGAGTGCAGTGAAAGATATGAAGCTATTGATTCCTAAAGGGAAATTTACTGGACTTCATAGCCGACCACAGACACAGCAAATGCCTCAGGATATGAGAGTGAATTTATCAGTTGTGGGTTGTGGCGCAACCAAGTAAATGCTTTGATTAAATGTAAGGTGACATGGAGCCACGATGAAAAATAAAGTCCAAAGTGTGGGAGGACAGCAAGTTTATACCAATGACAGGTAAAAAGGTAGGAAGTAAAATCACGTGAGTGAATATTTTATGTGCGTCGGTGTATGCTGATGTTTTTATTTATAAAACTGCCATACTCTATTACGAATCAAATATTTCCAAAGTCACATATATATCATCAAATCTAAGATGTTAATATGATGTAGAAAGAATCTCTTGTTAAAGGATATGAATGAGACATGAAGATTTTTTTATTGCGATTAACTCCAGAAAAAAAGGAGCAATGTACTGTTTTGATTGAGCTCCAGTCATGTTAAATACAGATGTTGTCTTTTAGCTCCAAAATAGCTGAGTGAAGTTGGTATATTTGGAGTGAAGTGTTCTTGTACCAGGAAGACCATCGCACATCATTTTCCAGAAGCCGACTTATCAAGGAGTCTCTCTTTCTTTATCAGTAACCGATAAATGATAAAAACCTGAACCGCTAAACCATTGAAACACCCTCTTTCTTCTTTGCTGGCAAAGTGATGCGCTTTCTTCCATCTCCATTAAAGATGTGAAAAGATTCATCATGACCACCTCAAAGGGTCATCTCAAAGCACTGACCAGGAAAACATATTTAATTTCATCTCTGTACTCAGAACAGCTTTTGATCACATACTGACAGAGAGAGAGAGAGAGACGGTGAAAAAGACAGAAAAAGAAGCATAAACAGACTCCAGTGAATAATAGAAGTTTGTTCATTTAAGTTGTTCCTTCCTTTAGTTGCCAATGGCGTACTCTGCACTGGCAACAGGATCTTCAGGCACCAGAGGACATCTGTCACTCAGCGAGTAAAATTGGGGAACCAAACAAACCCCTCACCTGCTATCTACTGTTGGCATGCACATTTACATACACACGAATGCGCTACACATCACACAGTGCACGAAAAAAAAAAAAAAAGAAATCCTGTTTTGTTGACTGTAGGAGAAGTTATGGTAAACAGCATCACAGCCCCGTGTTTAATGCAGTCGTTCTTTTCTTCCTTTTTGCACTGCATTAATGCGTTCACAGTAACCATGCTTCTCTTTGACAGACACGCAAGAATGCAATAATTTATGTTCTTTGTTGTGTACATTCCCATCAGAAGTGTAAGACAGTCATTTATTAAATGTGATACTTACAGAACATGTTCTGTAACAACACGTACACAAATAATTTCCGAAGACACATGAGTAATTAAACTCATTCGTCTATCTTCCAGATTTGCTTTGGGAACTCTGGGTTCTCAAGAGGCTGGAGACGACCGCAGGTGACACTGGGGAAAAGTTGTTGAAACACATCCGGGAGGTCTACAAGCCATTAAAGAGGCAAACACAGAGAGACAACGCTGATATCAACTTGTTTGTTTGTTGCTCTTTGCCTTGGCTTTTTCTCTCTGGCAATCCAATATCCCAGAGAAACAGAATGCCACCAAACCAAAGTCGGGTTCTGCAAAGGTAGTTTTTTCCTCTACACTGTTGCCTACATGGGATTGTTGGAGCCTTCTCTGTAAAAGTGTAATTTACCCTGTGTCATAAACTACACCATACTAAGAAAACAAATTTCAATTGATTGAATACAACAACACATATGATCAATTATGAATGCTTACATAAATGCTAGAAATGGACCAAAGTTCACTTCCTCTTATGTTCACTTCCTCTGAGCTGCTCTGTGGAGTTGGTTTGTGAAAACACATATATCTTTTGCATATCCTTTGTATGGAATCTAGCTTGGTCTGCTTTCAAAAGAGAACCAAACCATATATAGGTGGGAAAGTTTTCAGGTTTTTTTCCGCCCAATGGAACCGAGTCCCTAAAGTGCCTTGAGATGATCAAACGATCTCACCTGGACTATGATAGGTAGCCGGAGTACCCAAAAAGAACCCCTCAAGGATAACATGCAAAGTCACCCAGAAAGACCACAAACCACAACTCAAAACTGGGATTGCATCAGCATGAGTGCTTGCTTACCACTACCACACCTGTTTTCCTCTTGATGAATTGAGTTTCACTTGGTTGCAAAAAAAACCAACTCTTTAGAGAAGGAACCATCAAGTACACATTTGTACTGTTAGTGTGAAGTAGAAATAAAGTCACCAGAGTTTGGTTCTCTGCCTTGGCAGGCAGATGTTTGGCAGGAAAGTAGCCAAACGCGACATGATTGAGTAATGATTGGCTCAAGCAGCAGCAGTGTGAAGAAAACCTCTTATCGTGTCTGAACAGATTTTCAGTACTTCGCCACCTAGTACAGCATTAGTGCACCAGGCCAACATTTTATTGTTTCGCCAGTGCGGCTTACATTATATTACAGAGAACAAACTCAACACAATAGTCTATAGTTCCTCAGCCAGACTGACTCAGCTGTAATTAAGTGAATAAATTATGTGATACACTGTTGCGCCCACAGAGATCATAAAATAGAATAAAAGATTAAGCTTTATGTTTCCAAAAAACTGGCAAATGTTTAAGCGCCAGACATTTTTAGGGAGTAGCAGAGCCACAATTTTGGAACAGTCAGTGAAGTGCACAGATACAAAGTGATTATCATTATTATCTTGAGAGAAATGGAGCTTGAATAAAGTAATGGACTGTACAGTATGCAAAGAAACCGAAAAGGAAAAACAAAAGGAAAGAAAAAGACTAACAACACACCTCAGAAACACTCTTTGATATAAAGCATGGATGTGATGACACGGACATCAATCACAAGCTGAAGGCTTCTCTCTACTCAGAGGTGATATTAATATTAGAGGCTCCACTTTTAGAGGAACCTATTTGTGAGGTGTCATGAAACTGCAGACTGACAATATAAATGCCCTCACACTCATAGTATCTGTAACTCCACACATGTATGTATGCATACCACAGCTCTACGTGACCTGTGATGGTATAAAATTACAACTTGCATAGAATATGAATACTGGGTATATGATGTATATGATTATGCTATTGAAAGGTAGGTTTTTGCACAAGTACCTAAACAGACTCACAATAACTGATTTAAATCTGAAGGAAAGATTTGTGAAGGTTCCTTAAAAAGTAGAAATATTCCTAATTGTTGATATTTACATTTGGAATGGGACCATCATTATATTAAAATACATTAGCCACAGGGATAAAAGTACAGCCACCAGAAATACAAATAATCCATAATAATAAAAGCTGCCGCACGGTGACATCTGTTTATTTTTGGCTCTTGTTGTGACCCTGGCTTGTTGGTGGAAAAAAAAGGGTTGCAACATAAAAATACCAGATGGAATTCTGTTGACGAAGTTATTTATTTCTGTCTTCTGAAACAATTATAACCAAAAACTGCTGGGAAAAGAACCAAACAAACTAGAGCCAACATGTTAAAGCCACTTACAGTAAACAAATAATAAACGCTTGAACTAAAGGCCGCTCTCGCGAAAGAGCAGAGATGAAGATACATTAAAAATAAACAAGCTATAAAAAAAAAAGTACACAACAAAACAATGAGCAATGGGTATCTGAATAGGTGTGGCTTCCCAGTCGTTCAAGGAGGTTGTACATTGGTGTTTAAAGCTGATCAGCTGGTATCCAGGTCCATGGCCACAGTGCTGTCTCGCTCCCCAGCAAGGCCTAGTCCTTCAGCCAATGACGCTCTGGCATGACCACTGCAACCTGTCAAATCCTCCACACAGCTGACCACAGTTAAGCACAAGGCAAGGGGAGCCTGCTGGAGCCAGCACCCGCAACATCCCCCCCCATTAAAACCAAAACTTAAAAGTTTATGCAAACTAATGAGGCAATTTCAGGTACTTTTTGCTTGTTGAATTTCCCACAGCGTGTGAGGGGTGAGACATCTGGCTTCATTTCCAGGATACATCTAGAAGTCCATGGACTACTGCTGGATACACATTAAACATGTTTGAGAAAGTGCTCGGCTTCTTTCTTCATAAGTACATGTTTTATAGGGCCGGCACGATAGGCGTGCTGCTTAACTGGTGGACATGGATGGGTGACATCAATGTCATGGTTGGGTACTGCGGTTTGTGTTGGCACATCACTAAAGAGGCAGTTGAATTTGTTGATCAGACTCATAGCACATGTTGTAACTTGTCGACATGTTTTAACTGAGAAGGTAAATGAAGAAGCATTTCTGAGTTTGGCAGTCTGTCCCTCAGATGAGAGTTCTTAAATCTTGTCTGTCATCAGATTTATTTTTGCACTCTGCCACAATGAGAGCAGGGCGGCCTGCAACGACAGGGTCATTATTTAACCTTGAGCTCTCTATTATGATATAGTTTTAGCATGTTTACAAACAGCACAGGTCGGTCAGTTTGGACTATCTGGGGGAGTCCAAAGTCCAACAGAATTTAGTCAACACTATAACTATTGAAGTTGCAGTTATCTTTCCAAGAGGGATTGCCTCAGGGAACCGAGAGCCAGCACACATTATAGTATATAAAAGCTGATTGCCACTTTTGGTTCATGGCTAAAGAACAACACAGTAATTAAATCCTGTGCTAAAGACTTTCCGATCACAGGTATTGGATCCAGCTATGCGGAAGGGATTTTCTGATTTGGCTTACCTGCTAATTGACAGATTTGAGAACTGAGACAAAATTTAACCACATCAGCTTTAAACACACACTAAATGAAGAGTTTCAGGATGATATGGTATGTTATTGTTAAGATTAGGGTGACCAGACCACGGACTCTCATGGGCGAGAGACAGAGTATGTGGACGATACACAGAGAGAACCACTATCGGGTTAACTGTAGCCCAGTCAGTGTCACAAAGATGCGGAGGGGACCATTTGCAGACTAGGGTCTCTTTGTCAAATTTGTATGAAATATTTTCACCTCTTTCTGTTTATCTTTATCAGCTCTCCAGAGAAACACTTGGTCAGTGACGGGGTCAGCTCTCTGCACGTCCCACAGTCGGTCTCTGGTCACTGGGAGTGACGGCTCGGCAGTGGCCACATGCATTGACTCTGAACCCTTTTCACCGGTTATCTGAAAACACTGCTGAGTTCACTGATTTGGGTTACCTGTGAAAGCGGCTATAAGGATACTCTCAGCCAGGTGTTTTTTTTATTTTTTTTAATTCTTGTGCACAAGGGATAGCACAGGATGGAAACATTTCAGTGTCTGTGGGACTGATGAGGCCTTCAGATTTCAGTGGAAAAACTCGCACTGTCAGAGCTGGCACTTCCTGTCCACCTGCATTGTCGTCCCCCAACAAAAGGGTAACCCCATCAACAGGGAGGTGGATGCAGGGGAGACTGCAAGGGGAAAATAGCCAGTAACCAATTGAGATTGAATGAGGACATGGTGTGCTGGCAGGGGGAAATGACCCATCTCTATACCACACAGTAGAGATCTATAACCACAAGCAGGCAGTTCAGAGAATGGCAGTACCGAGGCCAAAATTACAGACTGCGAACTGACCGTGTCCCTCAGGATGTGGACAGAGCACTGATCAGCAGGATCCCCCGTCAGTGATATATGAGCGTCAGATACAAAAGGTTTAAAACACTTATCAAGCTTCCACAGTGGTAATTAAACCCTTCCCTCTCAGCTGCTGTGCTGGCGAAAGAGTGCATTGTTCTTTACATTTTAAAATTAGACCGTTTGCTATAACATGGCCGGGTTTGTGACTAAACAAACAACTCCCGCTCCTCTATTTTGGAACTGAATGTTTTATTCGTCAGAGCTGGAGTTGCATATCAGGTTTTATCAATGGATCCTGATGAAAATATTGATTTGAGTTAAGATGAATTCATCAGCAAGCACACTCATAATAAAATCCTTGTGAAATATAGAAGGCTCCATAGCACAACTCATACTGCTGTTTTTACAAATATTAAAATACAAAGGCATTTATACTCTTATTTAAAAACAGCTTAACAATAATAACGTATGATAAGGCCAGAGCTAAAATCCAATCAATAATCTCTGGATTAAGTATATTTTCCTTTGGACATTGGTCAGGTAAAAGTGTACACTGTGAATATATACAATAAACCAACACTTCGTCTATGTCTGCTTTACATGGTCTAACTTCTTCTGTACCGATAATACATGCCTGCTCTCAGATATCTCATTAGGAAGCATGGGAATTATTTAAAATTTTTATACTGATGATAAGTATTAATATATTTTTATATAATCTCAGGATGTTGCCTCCATTGAGAATTCCATCAGTTCATTCATTGACACTGACATACAGTAACTCATGCAGGGGCTGTTCTATATCACAGTATCATTATCCACCTTTTGAAGCTGCAGAGACAAAACCACACATTAGTCACAACATGAGCACTGCTCAGAGGATGGTCTCTAGACATTGTTTTACTTCTCGGAACTACTACATTAAGAAGCTACTGTCACTTTATTTTGTGGAGTAACCTTACAAGGCTTATGGCACAGAGATCGCTGAGACGGGCAACAGTTACTTGAGTTGTTTTTCTGACATGTTCCCCACTCAAACAAGCAGCGACAGAAGTACCTTTCCTTAAGGTTAACTGGTGAGTCTAAAATTTCCCGGTGTGAATGGGAGTGTTTTTGTTTGCCATGCGCTGGACTGGCGACCTGTTTGGGTGTACCAGGACCTGCCCACATGGGGCAGGACTGCATCTGATTCCAGCACCCCATGACCCTGAGTTTGATAACCAGTGGAGAAGATGTAGGAGATGTATGGGATAGATAAATAGTCACATCGTAGTGTTTATGATTTTAATGATTTCCAAGCCAATTTATAGATGTTTTACATTTTTCATGAAATCATGTGCTATGCATACAAAAGCACTCTTACAGTGTGTGTGTGTGTGTGTGCATGTGTGTGTGTGTGTGTGTGTGTGTGTGTGTGTCTTTAAGATCCCTTATGACTACAATGGATGGTAATCATGATGCAAAGTGTACGTCCACAGCTCCACTTCAAGCTTTCTCTTCAAAAATGTAATCCATAAATATTATTTTCTCCCCTTTTGTAGCACAGCACCTTGGTGCATTTGATATACACAAATGTTGTTTTTTGGGTTATTTTTTTCCATCAAAATAGACCAAGTTCATTTGTCAAACTCAATATTAAAGAAACCGCACACAGATCTTTGTGACATAAATCGGTCCCTGTAATAGTTATGGTGAAAGCCTTTTTGTTTCAGCAAGCAAAACTCAATTCATCACACCTTCACAATGTGACATTTTGTAATCTCTGGCATTTCATAGGCGCTTCATGAGATTCAGGTCAGGATTCTAACTTTGATTTTCTTCTCTGTAAAATATTATTTCAACAGGCAGTGGGCATCACCCAACTCAAAGACCAACAGGATGTTTCTTCCTTCTTGTATCTGCAATTTTGCCAATAAAATTCTGTTATATTTTTAAAACAATCTCTTAATAAAGACCTGTTTACATCAGATATACCCTTTCACATGTATTACCAATTCCTCTTTGTTGTCTGGATAAGGTTTATCATCTGGTCCATTAGTATATATATCTTCCAGCATTAAATACCTTACATTTTGGCTGGTTTGAACATTTAAACAAAGCAACTGTTAGTTTGTCAATTTTAAACCTTAGATTGAACTACTAAACAGTTTTACTTGTGTTTGTAATGTGGTTCATTGGGGTTCGTTGCATTCAATCAATCAATTTCTATCTCTGTTCTGACAAGTCACAAATGTTCACATGTTTACATTTCACAATATCCCCAGCTGCGGAGGAGAACAACTGAGTCAACGTATTTTTTATTTTTTTTCTTATTGATCTGACCAAAAGATTGGCCTTCTGTGCGGCTAACAAACAGTTTGACCTTCAATCTGACCAGTACCAATGCAATTTATAGAAGATTTATTCATTAGGTGCACACAGGTGGATTGCATTGCATTACATGTGGTACTATTCTTCTGTTTTGCTGCAATAATTTAAAAGACAGGATCAGTTTGGTTATAGAGGTTTTTTTCTAGAACATGATTAATTGCAATTTACAGGAGATTAAATGCAGGTTGATCAAACATTTACAACCATACGCAGCATGAATATTTCAACGGCTCGCCTCCATTATGGGGGCACTGTATTACTTAGCTTTGGAGTATGTTCAAAGTATATGTGCTTTCTTCATGGCCTTTTCCCCACCTTTGCCGCATGACTTAAATGAGTATCGTTAAGTTTAATGCTTTGCCCATAAAGCAAACAGACTATCAACACAAATGTGACACACGCAGCGATGGCTCTAACATTACATTTGGCACCTGGGCCCGTTTATTGCAAAACACCTGAAATACTTTCAAATGGAAATTGAATTTACTCCCCTGGAGATTTTTGATGAAAGGATCTTAGCTGGAAATCGAACTGCTCATCAAATAGATGGCGTGCCTGGCAGCTGCTGCACAAGCTAGATTTGGGATGACCTCACAGATTTCCATGGCACCACACTTGGCGAGGAATAAGAGATGGTGATAGATGGACAGATGGGCACGGAAACATGCAGCTGCAGTGATACAAAGGCAGGAAGCAGGGGTAATAATATCGACAGGAGAACCAAATGTCACAAGCAAGCACAAAAAAAAAAAAGAACCCCGTTTTAAATTGCACTGTGAATGAGATGTAAAGAAAAACTAACTGCACAAACACATTCAAATATTAAGGTAACAATTTACTGAAATTTTTTTTTTAAATCATTCATCATTTCTGTGGTACTGCAAACTAATTTGTAACCCCATCATGCAATGTATTTACTAAAGCTTAAAACGCCTGAGCTTTTAATGAGTGAGAGGGTGATAGCGCTGCTTTACGTCCATTGTTGAGCTTGTATTGGGTGCTGACGCTACACTCACTTGTTTCAATATATGATATTCCCCTGCACATATGGCGACATCACTGCAATTTACAACCTCAATGCTGGGCAATGAAACCTAAACTTTTCTGATCTTATATATGTAATGACAAAAGTGTCTTTGTTCAGGTAACATTTCAGGCTCTTCCATTACATCACATTGGCGATCAAGTGGCCAGTGAGCAAGTGCGACCTATATAGTGACTCGGTCGGCTTTAAAAAAACATTGTGAACAAAGTTAGAATTGATTTTTGAGGAAGGAATTAAAAAAAAAAAAATGCTTCAAAATAGTATTCACATTTAATGCCATAAGTAGCCAGTCGTGTTTTGAGGTACATCATACCCTTGTTATCCAAAAGGTCCAAAGCTGGGACTACTGTCAGTGCAGAAGGCTCGGCTTTGGAGCTGCAAGCATGGATGTAGAACGAAACAAACATTTTACAGTTTTACAGGAGGAAAAATGAGAATTTAATGGTGGAAAAAAAACATATCCCAAAATTTTTTTTTAACAGTTATTTGTCACAAACTGACAGGCATGAATCCAAAGCCCACAGCCCATGGGAACCTGGTATTTTTCTTTTCTTTTTTTGTTTTTGATGTTTTGGTAAGTGTAATTGTGTCTATCTTTGTCAAAGTTCAAAACTAACTGAATCGAGCAGCATATTGAAAGACCGACATGGAGCTGGCACCACGGGAAATATAATGTGACGTCCGATTTCTACAGTAATAAAAATGAATTTAGTCATTTGAAGAGAAGAAGTGGAAACTAATTTAGAAAACTCAGAGAATCAAAGCACAAAAATGAAAAGATCCATTACTTTGGATTCTTTGTTGTACAAAGGATCAGAAAGAAAGCTTAAATTGACATGTGAAACCATGCACTCATATTCACTATACCAAAGCAAAGTCTATCAATTCAGCAAGAGTTGTTGCCAGGCTGTGAGACGCATCGGAGGCAGCCTGTCAATTCAGACATCAATAGGACGATTTTAAGACTTTTAGTTTGTACCGAGTCTGTTTCTTCAAGGGCAACACGAGAGGTAGCAACAACACGCTCAATGATAGCAGACAATCATGGCGGCACTTCATCTTCTTAAACACCGTCTCAGGATCGCCCACCATTCATCAGACTTTATTTCTGCGTCTCGATGAGATTCTGCAACATCTCTGTCATGCTTTTCGAATCACCAGGTGAAAAGGCCCATTGTCTTCTTGCCAAACACCATTCCCATGAAGAGAAGACATTTATCAAAGGGCAAAAGCACCACATCTTGTGACAGAGCAAAACTACAGCAGGCTTTAAATTATGGCGGGAAATTTGTGTTTCCATTATTTTCACTTCCTGCACACAAAATAAAACTGTTTCATAAAAGGTTGTGGGAAAATAGGCAAACGTTTGAAAGAGTTTTAAAAGCCCGCCATTCTTAACTAGATTATTTAAGAGAGGTCACCTTGTGAGGACACAGCAAACTGTGTTGAAATGACAACACAGCGTATACACGCGAATGAAGAAATGAGGGCCAGGATAAAAACTCACATTTCAACGCATATATTAAATTGAAGCGATGCCCACAAAGAAAACCAAAGCTGAATAGAAACTGAATAGCATTAATAATTTTTCTCACAGATATATTTTTTTCCTTAAGTGGGAATATCAATAATCTAATAAGTCACCAAAAGACACACACACACACACACACACACACACACACACACACGCACAAACGCACACACGCACACACGCACACACGCACACACACACACACACACACACACACACACACGCACACACGCACACACGTTATTGAGAGGCCAGAGAAATAAAAACACTTTAGACTTTTTTCCATAAACAATATTATCCTGTCCTTGAGCACAGGCATTACTCCAGTGAAAGCATACACTTTATATGTAAATGCCAGAAGTGATGATTATGTTATTCTAATCAAAATAGCCCTTTAATATTTTATAAGTTGTGGTTGTAAGGCAAAAAAACAAACTGTGGCTGCAGCGCTCAGCCTCATGCTGTTGAGCCTGCTGGGACTGCGAACTCCTCTGTTAGCTTCAGAGCTGGAGAGGACACTAGAAGCCATTTGTGATGCAACTCTCTTTTTTGGGGGGGGGTTCCTTAACTCGAGATGACTTGCTGTTACACTTTCCTAAATTAGCATGTTTATTACTTGCTCTTGTCCTCCACGGCCTGTCTGCATATCACGCTCCCCTATGGTTTGGGTTTGAAGCTTGGGGATTGTTAGGGCTCATTATAAAGATCCACCTCGGCCCTCAGAAAGACTCCTGGTGGACCGAAATACTGAGATTCCCTGTATACACTATTGATCTACTCGCCGCACCGCCTCAGCTCTCTTTGCTGAATTCCAACACTTTTAGCACTTTAACAAAGTTGGTGACTTTATAATTAAAGAAATGTGTTCACCTTCATGCCTACATTAATGCCTTTTTGTCACTTCGGGGCTGTGAGTGTGTGAACCAACACAGCGAAGCTGCCAAAAAAAATGAAACCTTGTGCCAAAATGCAAAATGCACTGAAAGGCTGAAGACATTTGCAGACGTGGGCGATAAGTTTGTGAGCACGTTTCACGCCTAAGAAAATAATTCACGTTTGATAAAAATAAAAACACCATTTTTTTTGCAGCTTGAAAAGGATATTTTTAGCAAATGTCATCAAAGATTTGTTTCTAAGATGAAACTGAATGTAAACTGCACAAATTAGAATAAAGAACTTTTATTGTAGAAGGAAATATGTTGCGGCACCGTAAAATAATGGTCAATGGACTCACAGTGCTTGAAATAAGTATTTGATACACTTGATTTTGCAAGCTTTCCTAACTTACAAAGAAAAGGAGAGGTCTGTCATTTTTATTGTAGGTACACTTCAACCCTGAGATGCAGAATCTAAAAAAAAAAAATTTATAAAAAAAACCTCCAGAGACTCACATTGCATGAGTTGCAGATATTGTTTTCTGGTGGGGAGAATTCATTCTCAGTCAGATCATAGTACAGTGTATTAATCAGATTCTGTTGGTTGTACCACAGAGATTTAAAAGAAGTTTGGCTTAGCGTTTTTTCCAGAGTTTATTAAATTGAAATTAACATATGACTTTGGACAAAACATTTCAAGAAGCAATGCTAAAAAAAAAGATGAGGGAGTCACTGATGCTACATCCAAATGATGCTTTACACATACACTCTATCTCCTTCACGTCACTGCATTTCCCAAGCATATGAGTGAAATAAACCGCTTCATACTTGGTTAATTTATTTTTTTTTTTTATCTCCTGTCAGCACCAGGAGCATAAATAAGAGACAGGATGACATATAGAAAGAGATGCCACAGAGCGTTTGTTTCCTCTGAGTCGGTGTCGGTTGACATTGTGTGGTTTGGGAGATTAATGCCTCTCGTAATGTAGCTGGTATTACACTTTAGATTGCTGAAATCCCAGTTTGGATTAGGCCTAAGTTCTTAAAGTGAGTGGAAGATAGAAGGATCATCGAATTTGTGCACCGTCTTTAAAACATGCTCTCCACTGGCGAAGTGGTGAAATGGACCTGAACATAGCCCAGTGCAATTGTGCTTGGACTGATACTCAGATCAGTGAAGTAGGCTTTCTAGTTGTACACGTCAGAACCACTTTTTTCATGGAAAGTCAAAACAGTTAGTTCAAACGGTGTAACTGTGGTATTGTGGCATTCATTCATTACACTTAAATGATCAAGACACATGCATCACAGTTTGATCCCAAATGGGACAGACTATAGAAATAATCAAATCTTAACCCATAAATGCCTATAAATCCAGTTTTTTGCTTGTATGTATTGTATTAACTCTATTTTGCTAATATTCTACAAAACTACTAGCTATACTGCCCCCAAACATGAGTTATAGTGTTGTAGTGTTGTCTTTCATCTTCATCCAACATCAACTACTCTTACCAAAACATCCCTGTGGACAAAGAAGAAATAATAATTATACTAAAGGACCCCTTTGGTGAACCATATGTCCCCGATCTAGAGAGTGAATCAACCTACAACAAAATTACAGATGTCGGTGCCTTTGTTGCACATAGATCGCGACATGGAAAGCAGCAACATATGAGTTTTGCTTGCATCAATATTAAAAAAAAAACTATCTTTTTACATGTGCTACAGACATAATTCTCAAGTAAACACACTAACAACTTATATAAACGTGTGTTCACGGAGACTGAGTCATCAAAGATGCTTGCCTCTAAAGCAATAATTAAGCCAGCATTTTGAAATCACAGTAATAAGATGACAGCTTCACGTCACTGACACCAGATTTGAACGGGCAGCAACCTGCATTTCACTTCACGTCATCCAAGCCTCAGCTCCCCCATGCTCTGAGCTCGGCTGCAACGCTTTGCCGGTGCACAACTGTTCGAATGGGAGACTGAGGGAGAGTTAAAGATGCTGCTGGGTCCCCCAGGTACGAGAAATTAGGTCACGTTATACTGAGAAATGAGAGATTTCTGTGCGCAACACACTGGAGTAATTTATGCAGTTTTTCAGGGTCTTTCTCCCCACAGACTTGGGTGTTCTATCTGAAGATCTCTCCCCCCCCCCTCCCCCCATCGCTGTATGCCTAAAACAAATCAGCCCCTGGGTTTATTTCTGGCAGTGCTGTGATACAGTTAATTAGAACAGAGAAACAATGCTGCTCTCGCAATGCTACTGTATGAGGCATTGTTTTCATCTGGGGGTCTAAGTTCCTGAGACGACGCTACATTATACATGAGGCGTACCACATGTCACACTGTTAAAATAAAGACAATCAGATGCTAACAGCAGTCAGATTTGTTCCTGTTTTAACTAAATGATCTGTTGGAGGCGACCCAGTGGTGAAGAGGAAAGCACGGCCTCAACAGGGTAGCAAACAAGGTTAAGTCTAATAAATGAAGCTGGCCTTTTTTTGTTGTTGTTGTTTTTTGCCCCAGGATGCTGACGCTGGTTGGCTGGAACTTGGCAAATATCCATGTCGAACTCAGAAAATGAAACTATTCTGCAGCTGCAATACAAAACAACAAATAGATCCAGTGATGTCCAGAACAAATATAATTAAAAAAAAACCAAACAAAAATCTGGATTGTCTGAATTTCTGGCCTGGTTTATTCCAGGGAGCCAAACAACACGTGACCTCCCTGAAAGCTGTGTGAAGTGCCGAGGCAAACTTTTCATGTTGTCTTTATATTTGGTATAGCTGGGTTTTTTTTCACTTTCTTGTGTGCACAAATAGAACTAACAATGCAAAGCTCTTTGAGACTGCTTAAGTGATAAAAATGTGTTACATATGTGAAGTATATTCACCGTTTAAAGATGGAGTCTACATACATCCTCTGGAGAATGTGCTATATTGAAAGGAGCAACTTCAGATTGTGAACGTTACATCAAATGACACAAATCTCCCCTGACATTACTGTACATTTTATTTCCCTATCCAGCAGAGATCACATAAAATCTGACCCATTATCCATAGTTCTATTAATCAGGGCTCTTCTACCGAGCACCGAGGACTCTCAAGTATGTTTTTGAGCCTTTCTACCAACAAGCTGTAGTTGGTGGTGAAGATATAGCTCATTTCCATAAAGTTCATTTCTAATGGCACCCAGGAGTGTCAGGGAGGTTTTGTGGAGGCATACAGAGGAACCACATAAAAAATAAAGGCCAGCCTCCCTGTCTCCATTGTCTGGGGCATTCTGGAAAAAGAAAGTTAAGTCAGGCATTCAAGCAGCCCGAGAGAACCAATTTCAAGTTTCATAATGGACTTCCTCAATAGTTTTGGTTGCTTTTCCAGCTCAGTATCACACAATAAAGTACCGCCATTATGATACCATTGTTTCATATCTGCTGTGGTCAACACATCTTTGTACTCCACTGCTGTGAGGACAGGTTTGACTCATAATGACGGTTTTACCAGGACAGTATAGTGATGAATGTCGTCTGCCCTCCAGTGAACCCTGATGTAGATTTTCTCAGTGGTCCAACTAAAGGAGTATTCATCACAGCACCATACCATTATGTATTTCAAGCTCCCCCCCGAGTCAGCTTTTAAATACAAAGCAAATGAGCAGTTGTGGAAAACAGGGTGGGTGAAAAAAAGAAAAAAAAAAAAAACATGCAATGCTGAGCGTGCAAAAAAAAAAGAATCTCATCAACTATGAAGCTGTCGGGAGTAGCCTGTACTCACAAATACACACACACATATATAATTAAAACAAGCTATTGTTCATTCTTCCGCATCCGAGTGCCGCTTTACTTGCTTGAAAGACTTGCGTAACCTGGCAGCCGAAATGCACAACAGGGTGAGCTCAAACAGCAGCGTGCCAGATCTTCACACAGAGATGTCGAAACACAGTTCAGAAAAAAAAAAATCAAAGCTAAAACTTATTTAGAAGTATTTATTATAAAAGAAAATGTAATAAATGATGCTTTTTAAAACGATATTCAGGTTTTGTTTAGATACTTAAAGAATTGCTTTGGATTCAGACGAAAGCCTTTCCTTATAGTCCCGTCTCCATTGTGGCTGGATGTGGCCTAATCTCTTGTGGAAAAAAAGAAAGAAATTCTTAACAGCTGTTATCATCCCGGAGTGCTTCCCCTCCTTTCTCTCACTCACTCTCTCTCTCTCTCTCCCTGCTGAGGTGAGCAAAGTGGCTTAGATGTGGTGACAGGGAATGATTCCTCAGTGCGGCTGTACAGATGCAGGGACAGCTGAAAGAAGCTTATGCACATTTAGGGGTGAAGAAATACTTTGACAGTAGGAGTGCGTGTGATCGGAGCAGTTGTTGATATCAGCATAAGCACCTTAGTGGAAATCCAAAAGCAAACCGTTTCCTTTCGCTTCAAAGAAACGCTGTCTTTTCCAGGTTCACACAGCTCCCATGGAAGTCCTCCTGGCTTTACGAAACACACCGACAGCTGCAAGAACAGGTGATGAGCAGCGCGCCGACGCGAGCTGTACAGCGCACGCCCCGTTTACAGATTGGATGATAAAACTGAGATTGATGACGCTGCATTAGTTGTGGATGACTAACTGTTTGTATGTTTATACCAGGGGGTTATATCCAGCACACCCCACGAGCTCTATTTTCTGTCCACACACCCACCTCGAGAGGACTTACTTACTGTAGATCCACGGCCGCTACACCATTACTCAATCCCTTCAGGCAAAACGCGTGTTCCAGGCCACCTAGCATCAAAATTACTCATGATCTTTCACCACCGCAAAAAAAAAATAATAAAAAAAATCCAAACCCGGATGACTTATTTTCACTACTCCCGTGTGTGAAGAATCGGTCTGCTCAAGTATCTTTGCATTGGAAACATTTTCTTACCAGCAAACTGTTGATGACTCAGCCGCCCGCACGTCATGCTGTTCTTCTGTTTAATAAAAGTAGCATAATTAATGGAAGTCACTGATTCAGCTCTACAGGTAAAATATTTGATTACAGTTCAGCAACACAGCGACAGCTGAGGTTTTTTTTTCCGTCTGTGACAAACGCTTGAGCGTGGAAAAAAAACAACAACACAAGGCCTTATGGAATAGAGGCATTTCCTATGGAATCCTTTGGGGATGACAAACAAATCTTTTCCCAGTTAATTTATTGCTGCTTGAACTCCTGGAAGTCTTATGAGAGCCTTGTAAATCATCTTTTCACTCTTGGTGATGGATGGGCACCGGGCCCCCCACAGTTAAACTGTGGTGCTTTGGGAGTTGTTATATGTTGGAAAATGAGATTTTAACCTATTTGTGTGAGCAATGACCCCCAACCCCGCTCATAATCCTTTCTGTCTCCGGACGGCACAACAAGATGCCATTTTTCTGCAAATGCAAGTCAACAGAAGACAGAAGAAAGTCTCAGAGGAGTCGACTCTATATGTGGAATACACTGAAATATCTTGATTTGCTTGTTTTTTTTTTTGGGAAAGTAGATTTCTATTAAATGTGCTCATAACTATGACTCTTTCAAAACCATGAAAAAATAGCTTAATGAACTGCACAAGCGCACATATTTTGCTAAGTCTCACTGCAATTAAAAGTGGGAGGTTTGTTGCCTCAGTGCTCTCACTTTCAAACCTCGAGTGTTTCAGAGGCTGCTTTTGGATTGAGCTAAAATTAACAACATCGTAATAAATCGGGGTCGCATATGAACATGTCTGTGGTTTCATGAAACCATATTTGTATATGCTATTAGAGGTTGCTTCTTTCCTGGTGTAACTAAGTAATTGTGGTTTTCTGGCACACACTTAACAATACTGGCTGCATGAGTCCGAGTCGGATTAGAATCGTTTTCAAAATTGAATGGATCATGCTAAAGCAAACGTTGTAGGATGGATTAAAAAAAAATAGAAAATTAAAAAAAACGTACCTCAGTGATGAGACGCAAGTTCCTTGACATGGGTCTTGAGTTTGAACCAGCCAACTACCCCAACCTCCTCATAGGCTATACTATATATATCATCATCATACTCTGGTCACACTTCAGCTTCCATTATGGGAATTTATCCTTTGCTCCAATACTCTCTACTTTTCACTGATAAACAATGTTTTAAATATGAATATAATGGTACAATAGAAATGAAACAATGTTCACAGACAAATTACGATTCACATATTCTGAGGGAGGATAATAATATTTAAATATTTAAATATTTGGCTTTTTCTAGTTTATTTCTGACATGTGGGTACATAAAAGAAAGATAAACATAAACAAAGAACAAGCATAACAGAGCAAAGCAAACATAGCAAAAAAAAACAGATAACTGAAGAAAATTGTATATTCTTAAAGAATAGTTTGACAGGTATATATATATATATATATATATATATATATATATAAATTTGCGATTGCAATGTTAGCTGTTGATTAAAACATTTTGTGCAATCACATATGTAATTGCATATCCTTTTGTCTGTATCACTGGAATACAGTGAATATTTTATTATAATATATATATTATTATTATTATATATATTATTATTATATAATAATGATAATAATAATAATAATAATAATAATAATAATAATAATAATACGCTTATCATGTTGTGGAAGGTTTAAAAACTCCACTGCTGCTCAGTTTTACCTTCAGAGGGAAAAAGTATTGTCAAAATGAAGTGTGCTGTTTTTGTGGCGTCATTGTCATGTGCCACCTCATTACTGTTACACAGACTGTTCAATGTCCTCGGCACCAAATGAAATAACTCTACAAGCTTATCGGCAAGGAATGAAGTGTGTGTGCGGAGAGAAGCCTGCTGATGTAACATTTACCCAGTCCTTTTTAACGACTCCTGGAAGCAGCCCAATGTGACTGCAGGTCTTTTGCAGCTGGCCACTGAGCATCTCCACTTCAAAAGCTGGAGGTTAAGTGTGCCGCTCAAGGACATCTCTGGGGTTAATGGTGAGCAGGGCAAGTGTGTGACTTATCCACTTTTCTGAATCAGATTTTCAAAGCTTATCAAGGATTCAAAAGACAGCCATCTGGTTGGAGAAAAAAATTTTTTTCATCAAGTGGTCCAAGAAGCACCAAATTAGTCAAATGCTCAACATATGCAAATCAAGTTGGTGCATTCCTTTGGTGATATCCAAGTCTGTGGTGTGCTAGTTCATTTAATCAATCACTTACGAATAATAATGAAAAAGGGTTTGGTGTGAAATTCATCACCTTTTAATGTGAAAAGTGATACGAAGCTGTTATTAAATGTGTGGCAGCAACATACTTATACCTTGCTCTTTACCTTTCTTGATGGATTTAATTACCACTGAGATGGAGGTGGCGGTTTGAAAACTGAAAATACTTGCACCGATTAATAATTAATTCTGTCAAATGGACAGACATCCTTTTTTCCTTTCACGTTTTTCATTAAAAGTCAATCGAGATAAATATATGGTTAGAGCAACCTCTGATAGAGTTTTGAATCATTGTCTGATATTCAAACATAGTGATTAGTGAGGACATCATGAGCACCTGTCTGTTATCATGTGGGTCTCCTGTTTCTGCTGGAGGAGCCCTGAGCTACTGGAGCATGATGGACCCCAGTAGACCTCCGAATGTGTCGGCACCAACATGTTTGCTACAGAGCCTTCAAATCCGGCGGGTAGCGAGGTGGAGCATTTGGGCGTCCACGTGCATCAATAAGACTTGCCTCCCCTTCAACCCTGTCAGGTTTCCACCGCTTTTCCCCCCTCCGACCACATTTGATGGATACTGACCTCTGCAGAGCAGGAACAACCCACAGACCTGCAGCTTTAAAGATGTTCCGCCCCAGTCGTCGAGCAATCACAATTTGGCTCTTGTCAAAAATCGTACATTTGACCATTTTTCTTGCCTCTAGCAAATCAACTTTGAGGACAAATGTTCAATTACTGTTCAATACATCCCATCTACTCATAAGTGAGATGATAGAGTGATAATATGTTATCATAGTAACCTGTCATGTGTCACAGAGCTGCAGATGATCTGTGGATAATGTATATAGATTACGGGTTTTATAAGAGAACTGCCATTGCGTACAACCAGTAAAAACATCAAGGCATGTATTTTTCATTCATTCCATAATGCAAAGGTTTAATTCATTCACTCATTTCTGTGTCTATGTATTTATTCAATAATGTGCCTAATTTAGAAAATATGTTTGGCCATGATGGTTTGCAGAGTCTAAGAATGAGATAACTGAATGAGGGTTCTCATAACACAATTTTGTTTTACTATGTATAGAAAATGCTATTTTTGCCTCTAGAGAGTCACAAACATGTCTTTGATTGACCTTTTTCTTCTCGTCCATGTTATCTGAGACCCGTTTTTCAGTCTAAAATCTTTTTTTTTTTTTTTTAAAGCCTACATGGATGCTGCAAAATGACTGACTATCCTGTTTGTAGAGCGTATATATTTTTTTTTTTTGCCATTTTTGTGCTTCAATTGACACTGAGAAGGATTCAAGTTGCCAGTTGAGATTCAAAAACTGGAAAGGAAATCCAAAACCTCATTTCATCACACAGCCTGCAAACTATTTCTCCACAATCTGACAATCTTTTTTCCATTACAGCCAGATAGTGAATAATAAGTCCAGAAAATAGAGGGAAATATGAAATTCCTATTAGCGCTAATTACTTCTCCCATTTATCCTTGGGAATGACATGAAGATTAATGAAGCTCTCCACTATTTTAAGCAAGGTTATTTAAATGAATGATTTTACTGTCCTGATATCATTACATTAATCTCAACGCAAGACAAGTATGTTTCACTCTTTTTTTTCCCCCCCTGCCCTTTAAAAACCATCCATGGGAATGTGAATCACGCTGCAATGGCAGTAAATTGTCTGTTAGTGTTGGGTGAAGTCCAAACGGCTCTTCCAAAATTAAATTAACATAATGGCTTTGGCCTTTGCTCTTCTGATCAGAGCGACTTTGGATCAGCCTTTTGGGGAGTCAGAGTCATGACATGGAAGGCAGACAATAAGGGCAAGCAAACTGAGACTAAATATGCACTATTGTACTATCAATAAAAGACAATAATTAACAAGCGCCAAGCAAAATGTATTTTTTTGAAGATAAATCCTTTTATACAAACATTAATATAATTAAAAATTTACAAAATCTTAAAACAACTGAGGTATTTTTCAGTTAGATTGTCAAAAAATCTTAAGCTTAACAGTAAATTCACTTACTGGGAAATTAGGATTATTAAAGATATCTGTTAGAACAAGTTTTGTTCTTGCGAATTTGTTGCCCATCTTCATTACTTGTCTCGGCGTTTTATCTTTCCCCACCGGCACTGACTTTCATGGTCCTCTCACCGTCTTTGCCTCCTTGATTGAAACATTCACAAAGAGAACAATCTCAGTGTTGTGTGTGGTAATGGAGCACAGTTGAGTGGAGCAGAGATGGCAGGGAAAGTGCCAACTGTGCCCTCCTACGCGATAATATTGTCATGTCAGATTACCCATCAGCCTGTTGGCACTGCCCCGCGTCTCCTTGAACCCACGACCCTGCTGAAGAGCAGCCAACTGCTAATGGTGTTTTTCTACAGAGAGCTGTTGTCTGCATACAGCGAGCGTGTGATATCGCCTCAGTCCAGCCAATTAAAGCTGCGATTTTAAAGTGTCTTTGCTCGGGTGCCTCCCTCTGATCTTTGTGGTATGTTGTCATGTTCACGCTTTTTTTTTTTTTTTTGGTGACATTTGACACAGATTGAAAAGTCTTGTGCGTGACTAGTTTGGCAGAAACCACAATAGAATATCAGTTGTTTTAATGCCTCCACCCAAGTGTATCGACTAAGAATATAATAAAGGACAATACCGTTATACCTGCCGATGTGATAATTCGATAATGTGATAAATACCATAATATAATAACATGCCAATAATTCGATAAGTTATTACATGACTGAAATAGCATTTAAAATATCTTTTCTAAATGTAATGATCACGTTGGCTGCATTTCGTTGAAATATGTGAAGAGTGGATAGGATAGGAGCCATATGCATTCATTGAGTAAATAATGATTATGGTTGCAAAAAAATCTTTTTAACACTATTACCAGGTTTTTATGGTACCAGGTGTATTATATTCAGAATGCTCAAAATGATTACATTAATGGCAGTTATTAGAGCATTTTAATAGGCCATAATTACATTATTGGCTCTTACACCCAGCATCCTGTTTTATGGAGTATTTTTGTTTACATCTATCCCAGTCTCACATGTGTTGTGTATGTGATTAAAAATAAATCCTTTGGTATAGTTTGATAAATAAAACTGTGCCACTTGAAGAACCACTGGGGGTATACTCTTTGTACCTCCTGTATATATACTCCTATTTTACAATTACAAAAATTGTGTGTGTGTGTGTGTGTGTGTGTGTGTGTGTGTGTGTGTGTGTGTGTGTGTGTGTGTGTGTGTGTGTGTGTGTGTGTGTGTGTGTGTGTGTGTGTGTGTGTGTGTGTGTGTGTGTGAATTGCTTTGTCCTGGTTCTGTTTTTGTTTCGAAAAATAAAATCTTCAATAAACACAGAAAAAAATAGATCGCTAACCTCCCCATCTGTTGTAAAAGGAAGATATGCATCTGTTTGCACTTGTGCTCAAGGCATTTGCACATGACTGGTGTACGGCCTGAAGATTTCTTACCACTCCATGGCAACACTGAGTCACACACACCAAATTGGTGACGTTAAGAGCTGATGCTTGAAGTGGATTTAGCTGAAGGGGATTTATTATTGGAGAGTACTTTCATTAGACACTTTAGTGTATTGTCTTTGGGATCTCCAGAGGAGATTTAACAAGTAATACAAACAAAATTAATATGATATATTTGCTTGTAAAATAGTCGTTTCGCCTGTTGAGAAGATGGCTACATAAAATGAAAATCATTTGCACACGCTGACGCTGAGATTTTGTCAAAGATTTGAGAACATATTCAAATTTGGGGACATTTACCTTCTGTTACCACAGATTTCTCTCTGGAATTTCTTCACTTAGTTTCAGGTATTATCTTTTTAAATTATTTTTTTTTTATTTAAGAGGAATTTAAACGGTTTCCAATGTTTTAACAAAGATTTCAACTAAACTGTATTAAGTGATAAATACTTCATCTGTTTATCTCTGTCTATATAAAATACACAAGAGCAGACAGGGATCTTGACATGGAGTTTTCTCAATGTGCAAGTCTTGGTTTGCATTTATTCATTTTTTTTTTAATAGGAAAATAACTTCCATTTGTATGAGGGTCAAGTGTCTGGGTTGGAGACACATTTCTTCATGAAAGCTTTTACAGTAAACACAAGATCTGCGTGAACTGCATACACTTTCAAAACTTTGTCTTTCATTTCTGTTTAATTCTTTCCAATACTTTGAAAGGTTGTTTGAAAAATTGTTGAGACCATAAAGTTTAAGAGTATATGAAGGTCACACGAAGTATGGCATTGTTTGAAGCGACGCATCACCAACTTCTTCCTGTTCTTACATCCAGACATATCTCATGTATTAAAAACCTACCTCACCGGTGCTGAGATTAACTGCAGCTTGAGCCCATCATGAAATATGTCTGCAGAGTTCACAGAATCTGTCTGGTAATATTTCTAAATGTTTGGTTAACTCTACTGAACATCACATTTCTGCAGCATGCTTCTAATTGAGGACTGAGCACATTATTTGCGTTCATTGAATTACTATAATCTGAATGGCTTTGAGTGTGAGCGTCTCCCTACCTGTGGATGACTGCACTTTCTGCTTTGCACTCTATAGTGAATTCAGCAAATGCAATGAAACGCAGCGTTGGACCAGCCTGCACACTGTGAGCCAGAGATGGCATCAGTGTAACAGCGTCCCAGAGGGACACATGGATTGTGGCTTCCAATGAACAAAGCTCATTTAGGACAAACAGATTATAGGGTTTACTGTAATCTGCACATAATGCATTTTACTCCCTTCTTTATTTCCCGCATAATCCGCTGCAATCCCATTTAATTTCATTGGCCTACAGATTATTCTCTGTTTAAAAATGTAATTGTCTTGCCATAAAACAGTGAACGCACCACGTGTATATTTGTGCAAAGCCCATAGCGATTCATCGTATTTTGTGGAAAAAATGGGGCATTTGTGAATCTATAATGAGAGAGAAGTCCAGAATATGGACTGATTAAACCGTACAAATTAATTTCATCAGGCACTCAGTCACACAAGATCATTAACCATGGCAGATCTCTGATTTACTTTCAGTGCTTTACAATGAAGGCTTGTTCCTTTCATCGCCTCAGCCTCTTTTGATGAAGTCCTGCCCACTTTCCTGCAAAACTGACAGTATCATTGTTTTCTTTCCTCTCCTGTATAATGCTAATATCCGATTCCCAACTTGTCTCTCTTTTCTTTTTTTCCCCCTGGTGAATCGAGTTATAGTTTTTAAATTTGCAGTCAAGGCAGTTTAAAAAAAAAAAAAAAATATATATATATATATATATATATATATATATATATAATCTGTAATTCAGTTTAAAGAATAATGTGCAATATCAAAATCACTTTTACCTCCAGCTAAATGCATTTCTTAATGTCAGCTAACTTTTTTCAGTTTGCCAAACTTAACTATTATGCAGTGTGAAGAAGGTGAAGAGGGCAAACCACCACAGAGCTTATCTGCTTCATAGGACTTTAGTGCTTTATTATTTATGGGAGGGGAGTAGCTCTATGGATTCCTGGAGCCGTGATTGATTGTGGGGAGGAAAATATCTAAAATCATAACTTAGATAATCTGAGAATAGCTGTGTTTACTTTCTTTCACTGCGGGCCTGTCCAGGATGCTTCCACCCGTTCACTCGCGGTTCAACAAGTACCGGCTCCAGCTCCACATGACACTGGTCTGGATAAAGAGGGTGTTATAGGCTGGGTTTTTTTTTCTTTTCTTAAAGATATTTGAAATCTGAAATGTAGTACACTGTTTTCAAGTAGATGCATATATGTGGGCTACTCAGGGCACTTAAGTTGAAGAAAATAGTCGGTTAATATTCTAGCTTCGTTATATCGCTATATTGTTGGCATGAGTGATACATTAGGCTCCGCGTGAGCATTTGTTCCTCAATGTTGAAAGCAGGAATGAGCAAGGTGAAGGATTTGAGCGAGTTTGACAGGTGTCAAATTGTGAGGGCTCGATGACAGGGTCGGAGCTCTTATTTGGTGTTCACAGTCTGCAGTGGTTAGTATCTATCAAAAACGGGTAAAGTGGAGGTTGAAGCTCACTGAGAGACGTCCCCTGAAAAAAAAAAACTAAAACTCCAACACCGTGTGACTTCCAGGAGATAAAGGATCTGCTGCTAACATTCTGGTGCCAGATAGTGCAGCAGGTCTTCGGAGGTCTTGTGCGGGTCTCGATTGGCCAAGGCTGTTTTAGCAATAAAAGTCATACACACACCTACATTCACAAGTAGCTAGTTGGTATTGTTATTTACTAGTGTTGTTCCGATACCAATTTTGTGTCCCGATACCGATACCGATACTGATACTTGCCTATACCGCAGTGTTTAAAAAAGATTTGGCCTGATTTTCTTGCAATTCTTAAGAACTGCATACTCACTTGGTTGTATAAATCATTGCTATTATGGCTTCATCTGGCACTGCTTAAACCTTTGTGAAACAGGAAAAAAACACCAACACAGTAAATTTAGGACATACCTGGTATGGGTGAAACTGAAAAAAGAATAAACTTTTCTTGAACCTGAGTTTTAGCTCACAAATGCCAAAAAATAGTCCAATATCCATGTACTGGTAAATACATGTAAAACAGTAGTGCAACCGCAGTTAAATTTCAACTAAAATAACAAATATTATAGATCTGAGGCTTTCCTTGGCATGCACTGAATACGTCACCATACATGGATCAGGAGTCAGGGCAGCAGTGAGTGAGAGTCGGGAGAGAGAAAAACACGCGGCGCTTTGTATCGACGAGTTAATAGTTCGTACCTGCCGATACCGACACCAGCTTTTAGTGTGGTATCGGCCCCCCCTCCCGATACTGGTATCGGTATCGGCACAACACTATTGTTTACCCTAATGCCTCATAGTAAGAACAATCCGGACGGAGTTATGCTTGTGCGCCTCACTGCGTTGGCACTGCATCAGCTGGGATCTGCTCCAGCTACCCACAGCCATTAGTTTGCTAAAATGGATAGGAATGTATTACTATTTCTTTAGTGAGGAAAAAACAAACAGAGAACCATATGTGATGAATAAACAGAGAAAATAGTTAATGATGCCCAAGTGGTTTTGACCTTATCCTTATGCCATTAAAAGGCAGGGTCATTTATCAGTTTCAAATTATGACATTACCAGAAAAAAAACTGACCTCGAAAATGTCACCACTGCATCCGTTCATTTCTCAGGTGTGACGTGATTCATATTCCGTTAAACAAATATGTAAAGGGTGTCTATCTCTCTAAAAATAAATGATTCTGACCTTCATAAAAATTTGATTTTAAATGCAAATCGCCTCTGCAGAGGAAGGGGAATTTTGTCAATATCTTAGCCATGAACATCAATGATGAATGTGTCCGCCTGGAATCAATAAGGTTCTGCGGATACCTAAAACATGGCATTTATGTTTTCTACATCATTACTATAGGCATCAAAAAAACTAAACCTTTTTGAAGTTGATTTATATTACATGAATAGTACTAAATATTCTGTAGAAAATACAAATGAATAAGAAAGAAGCGCAGTATCCATAAATTATAATTAATCACATTATTGACTGTTACCTTGCAATTATCCAGCACCACACACTAAATGGAATACACACTCAGTCAATAATCTGTCTAGATGGGCGCAATTTGCATTGAAGGCTATTGACTCACATCATTTGTGCTTCTTCAGTAAGCTTGGCCACACAATATCACCAAGTTTCCTACAGGAGTGTCGGGATCCATCACTGCTCCGACTGGCATTTTCAAGTCTGGCCGCAAAAACTGTTGCAGCTTATCACCAACAGAGGGATAACCAGAGGAGGAGATTGGCTAGTCCATCACTCTGGGCCACAGTGGCGCCATCTGAATGTACCCGAGTCCTGCTGGGTAATCAGTCCTCAAGTATAATTTCTCTCTTTCTCACCGGCTATTTTCTGAGATGTTGTGAAGGAGGTCCACCGGTCTGAGAGACACGGAAAGCATAGAGAGAGAGAGGGAGAGAGAGAGAGAGAGAGAGAGAGAGAGAGAGAGAGAGAGAGAGAGAGAGAGAGAGAGAGAGAGAGAGAGAGAGAGAGACACCAGCTTTCAGTCACAGGACAACTGCTGAGCACCCTCTCACACACCAATATAAAACAGAACGGCTCCAAATCATTTAGACTGGGACACATAATGGACAGGAAGATGACTCCACATGGAGCAACAATCCTTTTTCTTTTTTTTTTTTATCTGCACAGGTGAAAGTAGCATCATTCTCAGTGACCGTGCTTACTGTTGGTATAGAGATGTCAGAGTATGTATGTATAGGCTTAGCAGCAGAGTAAACTTGCTGTGATTTTTCGTTGCGTTGACAGGTGCACGATGAAAGGGCCACTGATGTAGTCATAATGGCAAAGTCTAAGGTAATCCCATGCTGTTTCATCCCTGATCACCTTAAACTTGTAATGGAAAAAAGTTTTTGGTTTGCTGAAATGCACTGGCACTTGTCTCTTTCTAACACATAAATAAACGCAACTCATTTTCAGATGTTTTTTAGACTTCTTTTCACCCAGACGTTACTTCTATGACAGTCGCTTTTTAATAGGTTACATACAAGAATTATTTGTTAGAACTATTCTATTGGAATCCAAAATTAAAACCACTACATGATTTCACACATATGGACTTGTTTGTGAGCTAAACAGTGGAATAGTGCCTCGCAGAAAGACCATAGCTTGTTCCCAGCCTCTTACTTTTGCCTATTTATTAAATAATTTTTTTTTACTGTTTGTTCATTTCACCATTCTTTTGAAAATTGGACGTTTGGCTGCTCTGGATCAACAACTTAAATTATAAAAAAAAAAATCAACTTATATTGCTCTCTATAGTCAATATTTGTATAGGTTCCCCTTGTTGTTAAACAGCCCAGTTGTGTTTAGCTGTAGCACACTTGTGCCATGGCTCCAAAAACAGAATCGAATCAAATCAGTGGTAGACCATCCGTGCCTGTGCCAGGTTAAATGACTGTTTTATCATTGGATTCTGGCACCTTTTGGAAGAAGAACTGATGTAACTGCAGCTGCTCCTCACTGCAAAGGTCTCAGGATGCTGTGACCTCTATTTGCGCCACATAATACACTTGGGATCCGTAAGTACACCACACAATACGTTATCAAATAATCCAACCGTATTGTAGCCATTTTTTCATTTTTTTTTTTAAATCTCAGTGCCAGAAACTCTGAGCACAATTCTAAGATAAACACTGAGCTTTGCTATAGTTGTCTGCAATCTCAGTAACCAATATCAAATATTTCATTTTAAACCTTTTCTGAGGTCAACCTTCTATGATCATACTCAAAATATAACAATAAAACGAAGCAGATTCCTGATCAACCCACCAGATATTGGGATGCAGAGTGAGATTTCACCACTTTAACACTGTGTTTATGTAAGTTCTCTGGAAATATGCTCCGGGCCAAAAAATACCGAATGAAACGGCATCCCCCAGAGTGAAAATCCAAACCTGACTCATGTCTACCTTGTTATCGTTTTTTTTCCACTCTCTGTAATGACTTTTGTAGGAGCTGTTAAAACCATTTCACTCACCAGCGTAATTCAGTGAGCTGGTTTTGATATTGTCCTGCACAGTTGCACTGACATGACATCATCCTGTACACAGAATTCCAGTCTGAATCAGGTACTCAATAAAAGACATTCAACTGAAGTAATTCAGTGCCTATTAAAATACTTGATCTCCCCTTTCATGGAAAAAAATACCTAAACTTTTTTTCTTATAATGTCTTGCTCTGGCTGGTGAGATGCTACGCAGTTCAATTCCCTCCAACCGATTACACCGGTCACTTGAACGAGCAGGGTGAATAGCGACAGCCTGTAATTATCAATCTAAGTATTTTCATCTGAGATTAATTCTTTCTGCACCAATGTGTTTCATTTAAATGGACTCTGTCTTTGCTGACAAATCAGCCGGGAGAAGATAGAAAGAGACACATTTAAATACAGGCAAGCAAGCAAGCCCAATCTGCCCCCCATTGGGGGGGACTGTCATCTCCTGAGTCAAACACCGTTTCCATCAGTCAACACGGAAGTAAAACTTTATTTTGTCTGTGTAAGCCTTGTATTGTAGGACAGATAATGAGACTAATAGGGAGTCAAACAGATGGACAGAAAAATCATAAAAATACCTGAGAATCTGCGATGACAAGGCACTAATGAATTAAGCTGTTGTCATAATGTCATAATGCTCTAATGAAGCACAACTGCAGTGTGTGTGTGTGTGTGTGTGTGTGTGTGTGTGTGTGTGTGTGTGTGTGTGTGTGTGTGTGTGTGTGTGTGTGTGTGTGTGTGTGTGTGTGTGTGTGTCTGTGTGTGTGTGTGTGTGTGTGTGTGTGTGTGTGTGTGTGTGTGTGTGTTTGTGTCCACACAGGCCCTAACCCCACCAATTCGTTTGTCGGCCGAGGCTGACAAGCATTTCAGGACAAATTAGGTTTGTTTACTCCACCTTTTACAAGTGTTAGCTTTGCGGTGGCAGACACTGTGGCAGAGAATTTCGCCACTCGTTTTTTACTCTTTTCCCGTTCACCTTCAATTCAGTGTGTCGTTTAATTATTCATAAAGAGTGCATCATTTATTATACACTTGTTTATGCATGACATGTGGCCCAAGGGGGTAGTTGTTTTGTTTTTGTTTACTTTGGTTAATATTGAGACACACTGTAGTTTGGAGGATTTAAAATATGTCGCGCAACCGCTTCTAATCTAGTAACTGCTCTGGATCGTGGTAGAAGAAATGATCAGTCTTCTGAACGTCCTCTCCAATCTGAATATGCTACTTTGGAACATACAGCTTTTAGTTGTACCATTTAATACCCACTTTTACTGATTAAAAGCCTATTTGTCATTGTGCCGCTGCAATGATGGTTTAACACAGATGTTTTAGTCAGAAAGAATAAAAATAAACGGAGCTCAGATTCTCCACATGGTAACGCAGCCAAATTACTTGAGAAAAGATGAGCTCATCCTCTTGAGGAAAAGCTGATATTGATCTGACAGCACTGGACTTCTCTGACTTTTGCCCTTGAAAGTTGCAGGGGTGGAATGCATTCCTGCGTCGGCTGTGATCTGCTGCACAATGAAACACAGGTCTGTTGATAAATCACAGGCAGAATGAAGCTGAGCAGCAGGGAGTTGCCCTCAGCTGTGAAAACTAGCATCCAGGCCCATTGCTGTCACGGTAGAGTACATTACAGCACTCGTCGCCGCTGAGACCAATGAGGAACATTTGCTATTTGCTTTAGATAGCTCTGTATTACAGCAAACTGTAAAGCCTCTCACATCTGCATCGTGCATTTATTACGATTACTGAGGCTCACAGATCTCTGCCCACCCCAAACTGTCCACTTACAAAACCACTAAGAATGTGTATCACACTCAAACTGATCTGACCTTGACTTCGCTTCCCTTCATATTACACGGACTGTGACTGTTGGACGAAATATACTTCACTTTACTGAAGTTGTTTACCATCGGAGACACAGGGGAATAATGCATCAGCAATCTGATGTCCAATCTATAAGGAAATCCACCAACTTCTAATCCCTGGTGCAAACTCAGTCAGGGAGCTAAAACAATATACCCCTGTAGCACTGAATAAATAAAGTTATAACACTCATCTTTCACCTTTGATTATCAGAATGGAAATATGAGACATAAGTTTCTCACACAGCAACTATGAAAACAGATTAGTTCCAGCGGGGCTTGTCCTTAAAGAAAAACAATATTTTTGTCAGACTGAATTGCCAAACTTAAAAAGACAGAGACAAGCTGATTAAAAAACAAATTTCAAACAAGTGAAGCACAAATTATAATAATTTTCACAGAAAAAATACTATGATTAGCAGTTATTTTTTTACCATTATTGATTCAACTTTACTCACATTTGGAGCAGCATAAGTGTGTTCGTTCATCCATCTTTCCACTGATCCATCCATCATGCTTACCCTGTGGAGTTCAGTTGATTTACGCCGAGCAGGCGCGTGCACCCTCCATCCTTTTAGGTGAAGTGGTAAAATATCCATCTCAAACTGCCCAGTTCATCACAGAATACCCAAATGGCCAACATATTTGCACCTCGGGGCAGTTTTAAGTTTTCATCACTTTAATCTAAACATGTTTGGACTGTTGAAAACCTGCCTGGGCCTCCGGGAAAGGGTAATGGAAATATCTGGACAAAAAACTGGCAGTCAAAAGAATCCAACTGTATGAATTGTGTGAAGAGAATACAGTTTGGATGAATAAAAAGCATGCGTAGGCATCAGTTAATCTTTAGTGCCTGTAGATTATTTAATTGCTCATGTTATTTAGTTTGATTCTTTTTTTTTTTAATTCACCAGAGAGTGTTTACGTGTCCCATTTATGTATATTATTCCACCTGTGGACAATTTTAGAAACCTTTTGTGATGCTTATTGTATTTGTAGCCGTATTGTACATCATGAAAATAAACTCTACAAAACACACTTGTGTCACGCTGAGTGAAGACTGAAGAAAATGTGCCAATATGAAAATGCGAAAAATACTGCCAGGAAACCATAAATCATCACAACGGTGAGCATAAGGGAAGTATCCATCTCTCTCCATCTGTATTTGTTAAAGTCACATGCCAGCACTGTGGCTAAAGCCGTGATCGATCTGCTCAGGGCTGCATGGGCACACTGCAGCAGCCAGCGCAGGGGCGTCACTCATTCCTCACGCCGGAGCTCAGGGTCCTGCACTCTGCCGCTGCCAGGCTCAACCCCTGTCCAACGGAGGTTGCAGCATTTGAAATATTAAACAGCAGCTGGGAAAAAGCAGAGTCAGGGTTTCACCTGGGTCCATGTCAAGTCCACTGAATGTTGTGGAGCTGTGCCTTGTGTCTGACTTCCTGTGGCTAAAGGACCAATCCTTTATGTTCGGCCAAAGCACCACCCGAAAAACTAAATGTCTTTAGCTGGCAAAGTAACAAGTTCATCACTATTTTACTGCTGTTCAACCTCCCAAATTAGTGGAGAAAAAATGTAATAAATACTAATGGATTTCATTCTGTTCTATTACCAGTGGCCACGTCTTTCATTTTATTGTCTATAGGGATCACTTCAGGATTGATTAGGTGTTTATTCTCCGGTAAACAAGAATACAAGCACTACTAATACTGAGTTGGCCCAGTGTGCATTACAACAATAACAAGCAGCTTTACAGTTCAATTGGTTTCATGTTGGTGTGATGGCCACAGGTCTTAGTCAGTGTGTTCTGGAAAAGCTCGTCCCTTTCAAGCACCTAACTTTGATTTGGTTGGTTTTGGGTTGATTATGATGAGTTTAACCTCAGTTTTCCTCTTAAATCTCCCCAATAAATTATTTGTTTAATTTAAAGCTGTCCCTGTGTCGACCTCCCTTCTTTGTTATGATGAGCTTAACACAAGTAACGGGTTCACCAAAAACCTGTGCAGCTGGGATTGATCTATTTTGAGGACAGTATTTCAGACAGTAATTTGTAAGTTGTTACTGCTAAAAGTAGTGGTGTGATAGCACTGCAATGCTTTTCTTATTCTAATTTCACTACTTATACTTTAAGTGTGGTATTATCACTACATCAAAATAAGCCAACTTGCCCTCACATGTCTATGCTTATGCATATGCGATCGTGTGTTTGTGTGCATACGCCTGCTAAGTCTGAGAGATCAATGCGGTGCAAGCCTGTAGCGTTTTTCACCCACCACCCTCCCAGCTGCATTATAATTGTGGTGCTCCAGGTGCTCCAGTGTACTGATAAAGCAAAGCTCATAATCCATGAAGAAGCTCAGAGGGCCAGCAGTTCTGTTTACCAAGCAGAGATCAGCCTTTAGCAAATAATTTTTTCCACTTTCATATCATATCTTTATGTGTATTTATATATAGTATCTGCCCTTTTGATTGCAACACGCAGGTCATTCAAAAGTAGAGAACACCCACGCTGCGGGCTGCATTATTACATACAAAGCAACAACCAACTCTGAAAATACTGGTTTTAACTCTTCTTGTGCATGAAAGAATCCTCCGTAGAAATGGTTGGAAAAGCACAATGCTGAATTGCAGAAGCACCTCAGGGGACTAAGGCTTCAACAACACCTCGAAGATGAAGCTTGTTGTTCTTTTCCCAAATACACAAAGGAGAGAAGAAATGTCTGCAGCACAATATCTGCAAAGAAAACTCACTTCACTTTGGAATGAGCAAACCGTTCTGAACCGAGTGCGCTGCCAAAAAGCCAACAGAAAAGGCTATTATCTTTGTCCTTCAATATTCACTTTCACTTTAAATCAAATTTGCAGGATTTTTGATGACCCATAGCACACAATGAATATTAAGATTTCCTGAGTAGGATTGTTTTGATTGATGCCGCTGCCCCGAGCACTGAGAACCTTCATTATCAAAATCCACTCTGCTGCATTTTGAAGAATCACACAACCACATTTCCTTACTAAATCAAACAAAACAAAGAATAACAATGCGAGCATGATGTCCAAAAATTATGTTTCCCTTCTCGCATTTGAGTAGTCTGTAGTTGTATAATATTTTCCGAATTAGTTTCCTAACCCATTGTGCTTAAACTCACTTTTCAATCTCCAAAAAGTCAGTATTTCTCAACAGTTTAGTACATTGAAGGAAACATTACAACAAAACTTTGTACCCGGGTTACTTTTATTGTAGATGGTATTGCAGGAATTTAAAAAAATTCAACAAACAAAAAAAGACTTCTCACAAAAATGAACCAGACAGTCTAAAGAACCACATAAGTGAGACCCAACAATCCAGAGGAAACAGGAGGGGCAGGAACACAGGTGAACATCAACAGGTAAACAGAACAGATCACAACTAGGCAGCTGTATTAGTGTGTATCTGTCTACCGGTCAGTCTTGTCCTAACCAATATGCTGAATATTGGCTAAACTGGTCAATGCTGCATTTCTTCATGTCTATATACAGTATCTTTTTTTTATAAAGATTGCATTTTGAAACATGGGCTCTGTCTTCTTTGCTTTCTAATGGTGGTCGTGAGTGGTGGTAGAGAGTCAAGTTTTGTTAAAAATCACTGGTACTTTAGGACTGAAATTCTCGCTGGAGGCATAATTTATTGATATATTTTTGTAATATTATGTAGAAAAATGCCACTAGCAAGACTAAAGTATCAGATGCATTTCAAAAATATTGTTCAAAACAGCCAATAATGTGTCTGGACCTAGTTGTAGTTTCCGTGGCATGTTCTCCCCGTGTGTTTTCCATGGAAAACCTGGCACTCCCAGGGAAAAACATGCAAACTTCAGACAAAAAAAAAAAAGAAAAGGCTTTTCTGAGGACTTATTCAGACGTGGCACTAAAATGTGTTTTGGTGATCTGATCACATGTGACGAACCCTAACGCAGACTGTTTACATTTGTCTGCATCTTGCATTCTTTTGGAAAGTTGGAAAAGCTGTATAACTCACTAACTTTTACTTGTTTATCCTCTATTCTCAGAGACTCCCAACACCGTTGTCATTTTCACATGTTTTCACTTTTGGATTGTTGTGTAAGGAGGGCCTTTGTGGCCTTTACAGTCTTATGTGATAGGCCATGACGAATGACTCAGAAGAGCGATTACTGAAGTGCTGAGTTTCTGCCACAGCTGTTCTTCTGCCGAATGAGGCTCACCAGTCAGTTTCTGAAGCTTTGGGCAGACTTTACCATCCACTTTCTACAAGCTCATCACCCACAGTGTCCGGCGTGAACAAGATTTCTAGCTCTCTCCTCGCCCAACAGCACATCTCAACACATGGAAATAGAAGCCCATCAGACCACTGCACCTCTGTCGAGCCAAATTATAGATGTAGGAGGCGTTGACGTGAAAAAAATGGTTTGACAAATTGTTCCCAGGTCACCCCGAGGGAGTGAGGGGGATGAGACAGGCTATGAGGAGGTTTCGGGCAATACGAGGCTGCTTGAGGAAGAGGCAAGAAAGATGTTTCTATTTTTGGCCCTCTTTTGTCTTGTTTGTACACTCAACAATCATTTCCACCTACATCCAGGATATTTTTCAGGTGAAAGAACAGAGGAGACACAGCGACTTAACTTTTTATGGATTGTTGTCATGGAAAATCTGCCTCCAGTATAATTGTAGTCATAATCGCATCATGATCTAACTGTTATAAGCCCAATGATATTTATCCCGTTTTGTGATATATTTTTTGGTCAGAGATATTACAGATAAATCCATAATCAGATCCATGGATGTGAATGGAACTGTGACACTGTGACTCCAAACAAAATAATGACTGTAGACCACACAGAGGAACTTTAAATCCCCACAATGATGTTCATTTAAATTCTGCTCTCCTTCAGCATTTGTGTACAATCTGTTCTCTACAAGTATAACCTTTCCAAAATAATTCACTTGGCAAAGGTTATGAATTATTCAATCATATCTCAGAAACTTACTGCAGACTTACGTGCAACTAAGACAATCACTTTCCACAGACTCAATCAAAAATAAACATCATATGATAGTCAAATGTTTTATTTTGAGTATGATCATGATCTTGTATTTTCTCAGTGGAAAATGAGTAAAGGGCAAGGTACTCCATGCACAGATTGCAGGTTTATAACAGAGCAAACACAGAGATAATCAAGCAAGCACTCCTGGCACCAATTAACACAAGTACTTGAACTGTGAGAGGAAGCTGAATTGTCCAGGGAAATCCAAGACGTGTATAAGTAAACCATGCAGACTCAAAGGCCCCATTTACGCGACAACGTTTCATGTAAAAAGGCATCGTTTCTGCACTTTTGTTTCAGATAAGTTTCATGGTTACAGGGCAATGTTTGGAAAATCATGTCCTTTTACACAGAAATGGCAGAAATGATGAAAATGATGTAGTTAGCATGCCAGGCCACAAGTTGGTAGTGTTGTTTGTTTGTGTAATGAAAGCACACATACATGTGTAGAGAACAGTATGTTGTAAACATTAACGATGGCGAGTGTACAGAAATTCACAGGGACAGACGGCAAAGTTAGATGATTCTCAACTATGAAACTACTAAGTCTTAGGAGAATAAGGACTGGAGGTCATCTCAGTCTACTCGTGCATGTGCTGAAGAATTATTTACTATGGCTGTGGTGTGCATGTGCAGTAGCAGCATTTTCAAAAAGTTGCATTTGCACCCATTTTCGTAGAGATGGAGTTCCACCTTTTGAGTCATTTTCAAAAAGTTGGCTCCGGGCATTGTTGTCGCATAAACAGACACTCAAAACGCCACACACGTTTTAAATTTTTACTTGAAAAGCAAAGAATCTTGCCACCATACAGCTCAAGGGATATCAAATTGAATATGGTGATTTAACATTTGTTGTCTATCAGTCTTTTTTTTTTTTATACCATTTTATTTTATATAGTCATTGGAGGAACAAGTCTTTCCCAGTGTACCACCTGGAAGGCTCTACAATCTGTTTTTAGTTTTTAAGTTGTTCATCCTCAACACTACACTTCAGGGCAATCACAGATAATGTAGTCATCAATGATGTCAGATTTATGAGTTGCTTGGGAAGCACGTACAAATTCACAACTTCAAACCTGCACTGCTGTACTTTTTTCCCTACTCTGCTACTACTTAATCCTCAGTGTATTGAGTCCAATCCGTTCTGGAATTCTTTTAATATATTTATTTAAGCTAAAGGTTTTGTCTCACAGCGAGATGGTTTGGATTCAAACACTGACTGGGCCTTTCTGAGTGGAGTTTGTATGTTCTCCTCATGTCTGTGTGGGTTTGCTCCAGGCGCTCCGGTTTCCTCCCACAGTCTAAAAACATGCATGTGAGGTTAATTAGTGACCCTAAATTGCCCACCCATGTGAATGCTACTGCATGTGGTTGTCTTTCTCTCGGTTTTCCCAGTGATCAACTGGTGACCCGTCTAGGATGTATCCTGCCAAAACCCATAGTTAGCTGGGATCGGATCCAGCGACCTTGCAGAGTATTAAGTGGTAAAGAGGATGAATGAATGGATGGATGGATGGATGGATGGATGGATGGATGGAAGTTAAGAAATTATTAAATTAGAAGTTAGAATAACAGCAAAATAACAGATTCAATAGTTGTTCATCCAAAAAGCATAGACAATATATTCACCTATAACAACCAACAAATTGAAAGTTTCCCTTTGTGATGACGTGAAAATATGGATAATGCATTAAAATATTAGAACAAAAGGGACTTTTTTCTCTTGCTGTTTTCACTTTATTTAGTGGTGTGTGTAAACATATAGTTCTTCATATTCTGACATGGATTTTGGCATCCCTCAGGGGTCAGTACTGGGTCCCCAAATCTTTATCCTCTTGTGGATATCCGCTGCTACTGTCTGTTTACACTATATGTACCTTTGATAACAGCCATCATTACAAGTATATTTATTTCCATTTCATTAAAAGAAAGGGGAGGTCAAAAACTGAACCCACATGATACAAAAAGGTAAATATTGTCCACATCATATTCACACATACTGATATGTCAAGACATGAAAAACTTTGCTTTTCACAGTCATTGTACATCTAACATACTGTATGGTATTAGTTGTGCACACAACAATGGTTGTTTTGATGCTACAAAATAATTAAAAAAACTATTACAAGGTCTTTCCACGTTGTAGGTGGCTGAGAACAAAGACATGAATGTGTCAAGAAAAGAATAAAAAACACCACTGACACAGAAATGAGAGAGTGCAAAAACAGTAAGGTTGGGTGACTTTTTCCACCAGTTATCATGTGTGTTAATGTGGAAATCAATACTCCATAGGAGCTTCTGTAGCTGCTGTGTTCCAGACCAAAGTAGCGCTCCCATACATAATATATTTGGTTTGTTTAAGCCTGTTTGTGAAGGTTAATTTGGTCTCATGTGAAAGCTTTCTATTTAACTCCTGAGGCAAACTAAACATACAACGTACGCCATCTACGGAGGAGGAATCAATGTAATTTGCTTGTTTTCCAAAAAATCAAACTAACCAGTCACATGATTTCAATATCAGAATCCTCTGAGGTTAAACACACAGAAGAGCAACTAAGTGTCTGTCTAAAAGTCAGTTGATATGAAGACAAAACAAACAAACTGAAAAAAAAATCTACCGAAATTTGTATCAAATAAAAAACAAACATCAAAAGGCAGAAAACAATAAAACATCAATGCAACCCTCATAAAAATAGCTGGCACAGCAGTGCTTCTGGCCACCCCCCCATGGTGCTAACAAAAACTTGGACGAGCACTGTGCATCCACGCACAAATATAACTGTGCTTTGCTCTGTGGTGAGGAGGCAGGATCTTGAGGGAGCGCATAAGCCCCGTCGGCTCGGGGGAGGAAGCCCCTACAGAGTCCGGCATAAAGCGGAAAAACACAGAAGACCTTCATGAAATGCTAAGTGGTCCCTCCATGCTGCTAAATAGTCTGCTTTGTAGTTAAGCATAAGCACATTTAATAATCTTGATCATGATTATAAATTAATGCAGTTAGTACTTGCTGAACAAAAGCGACCAGTGGGGACTTTCTGTCTGATCAACAAAAGTCTCCACGGGAACCAAAAGGTGCCGACGATACAGAATGACAGTCGCAAAAACTCAAGCAAAGTTATCTGTCAGCTCAAATGACCTCAAGGTTCATCCATCCATCTTCTATACCGCTTACCCTGTTCAGGATCGCAGGGGACCTCAAGGCTCAAGCAAACTGAATCATAGAGCTGCAGTCAACAACTGGTCACTAGATGCATGGGGTGCTGTTACCATGGTTACTCAATTACCTTCGATAAATATAGAATCAGAATCAGGAAAAAAGAAAAACTATATATATATTCATACCCGAAGGGCAATTAGGTTGGCATGAAGGGGTATAAATATGATGCAATTTATTCATAACCCACAGATGTGATTTTTTTCTTCTGGGCAGCTCCAATCATCTGATAGTTATATAATCATAGTTGTGCCATAAATGACGACCTGGAAATCCTGCGGTTGCATGCACAGCACCGGAGATGTCTTTGCAGACTCCTTTCCGAGGCTATAATCACTGAACTGAACAGGAAACCTCAATAATTTCACATCATCAACAGCATAACGTGAGGTTATGTGTGAAAACAGCTAAGGTCACCAGTTTACAGCCTGGATGTAGGGGAGCAGTAATAAGGTAGGTACTGTATTTTACAGTCTGAGGTTGGTGGGATTAAAGGCTACTGGGAAGAAATGTCTGTGTGCTTTGACTCCTGGTGGGGTGTGTTAAACTACTGGGCTTTATGTTGTTTTTCCTATGTCACATTTCTGACTTTCTGACTTGTCTCGAAATAAAGGTCCTTCTATCCACATTATTGCTTTGTCCACCTTAAGATGTGTGAAAGACATAGTGCACCCTCGACAGGTCGCCAGTCATTGCATGGCCAACCCAGGGGGGTAATTATGAACTGAAGATGATGACTAATATAAAGTCTTCACTATAGATAAGAAAGGCTTGAAAGTACACCTGGAGATGAGTTTTATGCAGGAATAATTACCCAGTGTAGTTGTTGTACCTATTGAAAATAAAAACATTGGTTTACTACCAGTCAGGTGGCGTCCCAAGCTCCCTCTACATATTTACTTGAGCATCTGAATTTATTTATTCAAAAAATGTATTTAACCATCTGGCCATCTATCCTTAAAATCCACTCACTCACTGCAATCACCCTACATCAGTTCACCACAGATGGATGATGGCTGACTTAGAAATGAGGCCTGCATGTTAGACGGGCCCCCACACTAGTTAGAATAGCACAGAGGCAGCAGGAAAGCCTCGCCGTGGTGAAGCGGCAGACTGGCTGCTCCCCACTGAGGAGTTTCCACAAAGTCAGCTGAAGTGCCAACGAAAAACAGGCGAAGATGAATAAAATTGACTCTACAGCGACTGACATCTGACCCCAAGCTGGGAGGGAAATATAGATCATGTGTTGGTGTACATCTGTCTCTGAGTCAAGAATTCTCTCACTCCTGTGCCGTGTGATTTTAAAAGACTGTTTAGAGTAAAGTATACTTTGAAAATAATTTGGCACGGAGGGATTTAGAGGTCTTCCTGAAGTTTTAAATTCTAAACTCGCACAATGCTGACAGATGGGACATATAAAGACATATATTTTTTGAAATATGATGACAACCGCACTGGGACTTGTGGTACAAAAGTACGACTGGGATCAGAATTAAACCCCTAACAACCTCTTCGACTCTATAATGATGACGACACAGCAAAAAAAATCTCCTTTCCCCCCTGCCTTGCTTAATCTATCTTTCATGAAATTGCCAGCGACTGCAGTGTGCGAGAGAATAAACTGACAGTGAGCAGGAGGCAGAGGCCTAATCCTCGATAAGATCTTAATGACATTGTACTGCAGAGATATTTGGTCTCCCATGACCCCAGTATACACAAGTGCTAATCATCCGACTAATGATCTTTGTTCTGTGGAAAATAACAACTCTTGGCTTTTATTGTTTCATGCACAAACAAAAAATAAGCATAGTGATTAAATACAATGCCACATGTGCCGTTAAGTTGTTTCTGGGGCACTGTTGTGATGATGAATTTGATCAGAGGGCAATTTACAGGAGCCATTTGAATTCCAGAGAGGGCCTATTAGCTAAGCTTACATGCAGAGAATATTCATGGTCTTCCACTGGTGCACATCCATATGGAATAACTTAGGCCTAGTGAGTCACTCCTGCAAATCAATAACATTATGTCATTCCTGGCTTGGAAGATTGACTCAACTTGAATTAAAAAAAAAAAATCATTGATCAATATAGCAAAAAAACTAACAAAACTCAAATCATTCATGTAATTTTCCACAATGACTTTCCAATTAAACCTTTGGAAGGATTCAGTGAAACAGAAAACACAGACTACTGATGCAATCAGGAGGTGAAAGAGAATTTCATTTGTTAATTTCAAGATCTAATTTTGCAAGTAAACCAGTCATGTCTTTCTTTTTTTATATTTCTCAATAATAAAAAAAAATGTTGAAAGAAACATGCCAGAGACTACCTATTCTGACCTAAATAATGTTAAGCCGTTTTAAGCCCTGCACATGCTTCAACTGCTTCGGTGCAACAGCTTGCGTCAGCTGCTGCCGGGGCTGCATCATCAACATGACTAAAGTGGCTGTATTTTAACACTCGGCTGGAAATCTATTACAAATGGGTACAGTTCGGTGCAGGGGAGGCTGTTTCTATCGGAATTCCTGCCTTTTCTCAAGGACTAATTTTGCCTGATTGCTGCCAAACATACTGAGAAACGAGGGGGGGGGAAGCTGAGGGTGGGTGATGGAGCAGATCCCTGGGGCAGGTGAAGTGGGAGATTGATTGTTTGTTTTTTTCCTCTCTGGTTTTTTTTGGGTCTCCCAGGATGATCTGTAAGCAAAGTAATTAAAATGATCTCCTTTTGAGAAACAGTGTAATATTGTTGACTGTTACATTCTGATACTTCGCAGCTGCACAACAAAACCTCTGATTTACATAACACAGAGGGAAGTTAAGTTTAAGCCAAACACTCATTCCATACCATAATCGTCGGGGGAAAAAAAAAAGAAGAGGATGAAAAACGTTGCTTCTTTCTCTGTTCCTGTCTGCGTACTTTTATTTTCTTCTTTGTGTGCCACAATGATGATGAATTATCTGGTGCGTTGCTTCCCTGTAGCAGGTGTAAGCTCAGCTATCTTATCTGCTCATAGGCTATTTGAAACTTGTAGCCAAAGTATGCATTCAAATAAATCATTTCTTATCTCGGTGAATTACACAATGTGCCCTCACAATCTTAGTTTAAATGGGCCTCTTGGAACAGTTTCACCTCCCTGCCCAGTGTGAAGCAACCGAGACCGATTAAAAATGCAGACTCAAAGACTCCTTGCATAGAGGATGATGTCATACTATATATAGCAGGGCTGGCTGTAATAAAGTTGCTTTCCAAAGATATGGTGCAAGATTTTCTTTTTAGTAGAAGATGCCTTTATTTGTCATACATACATACATACATACATACATACATACATACATACATACATACATACATACATACATACATACATACATACATACATACATACATACATACATACATACATACATACATACATACATACATACATACATACATACATACAGTGAATGCACTGTGAAATGTGTTCTCTGCATTTAACCTTGACTTAAGAAGCAGTGGGCAGCCAGCAAAACTTCTACCTCAAATGAAACAACAAGCTTTAATTCCTACATGTACAATCGCCTCCAACACCCATACAAACACTACCCCCATTCTCCACCATCCCCCAAGCAGCAATAGCTATTATACTGTTTACTTGTACATATGTTTGCAGATGTTTTAATGTTTATATATCGTGCAATATAGTGAGTTGTTAAATAGCTGTTACCATATAATAATACTGATCAGAAACTTAAGATTACAGATGTTTGCCGCACTCTGTACATGCCAAAAGGCCTCCCAGATGTGTCTCGCCGCCTCTGCAGGACGTTGCCCTCTGGTGCAGTCACAGAGCATCCAATTACGTCTCACCCCGTCAAGCCTATAAAAACAACTTACAACAGATTCTGAGAGTTGCCGCCATCCCATGCAGGCCCAGCTTCAGCCAAGTGTTGCAACAACAACACAAATGCTGGCAACGATGAGAGCAACTTATTTCAGCAGAAAGTTTCCAACAAAGAAATACTCCCTACCGAAACTCCTTTATCATCACATTACCACTTCTGGTGGTTGGTAGTGTGACTGCTGATAAAAAAGGGAACTTAATATTGTTTTCACAGCTTTCAGGACCAATTTGCCTGTGCAGCACAGGTGCAACACTGATATTGAAATATTGCATTAAAATTTTCTCTTGACTGTGTACCTTCACATGATGGATCCTTGCTGTATTAACAGTCATAACTCCAAACAGGAAAGTGGAGGACGTACTTCACATTTGCACTTGTTCTTTTCTCTCATGAGAACCAACATATGCAACATCAAACTAGTATTTTATAATCCTAATCTATTGTAACCTAACAGAGGTTTCATATCCAACATGGCTGAGCTGGTTCTCCACATCGGATGCAATCACAGCAACTTATTGCAAGTTGCTCTCAAACTAGAATAATACCTGGAACCAGAATATTAGATGTGTGCCATATGAGGAGTGAGAAGAAGTACGTCCGGGTGGCATTATGATTGTTTGCATCTGCTGTTAAGATTTAATTCTGCACTGCCCATTGTGATTACTTGCTCTAGCGACACCTATGAGAAAGGGACAGACAGCTCTTTGATTTCCTTCTGCAATACAGAGATCCGCATCATATCATATCTCACTTCAGCATCACCTGCTGCCTTTATTTTGCAGCCGCTGGCTCGAAGCAGCAGATCATCAAAACAAACAAGTTATTGTCGTGAAAACACCTCTGCCAGGAGTCACCCACTGAGAAAGGACACCACTTTTCAACATGTGACATGAGATAGCTTTTTGTAGTCCTTGTTAAGACGGCCACCTTGGCACCAAAGAGAAAGCAGAAGGATACAAAAGGCAGAAGAGGCTTGATTCTAACAGCTTCATTGCCATAAATTGAGCAGTGAAGGTAAATTATATCCACATATGGCCAGATACTCTGTGGATCCTCTTGGCTGTGTTACTTTCTGAACCCATTAACCTGCGATTAAACACTCGTCAGAGCACTGCTCATAAAATGTGGTTAAGTCCAGTCTCCCAGCAAGGTAAAAAAAACAAAAAAAAAACTGTTTGGGTAAAATTATTCTTAGGGTGACTGGAGCATTTATCAGTGAAACACTGGGCTCCATAAACGCACTCTGGGCACAACTTGTCTGCAGTTAAACATAATACATCTCACTTCTTCAGAGCTGCTGCCAACTGGGTGCAAAGTTGATGACTTGATGTGTCTTCCTCATCAGGTGACGTGTATTTACTTGTTTTCTTGGACGTTGAGGCCAAGCTCCTTGTCTTGAGGGAACGTTCCACGAGCCACGTGCATCAATCATTTGGCGCTCATTTACTTGTTCTCCTGCTCCTTCTTCTTCTGCGGACCCCCGCGCGCTGACCTTCCTTTTGGCATTATGGGTAAAATCCTGGTAGAGCTTAAATCAAGCCCATCCTGAGCAAATTATTCCAAGTACCCCCTGAGGCGGAGCCTGTTAGAGCTGTAATTAATCAGCTTGGAGATCCTCCTCACAGACCCTCCACATCAGAGTCAAGCCCGATCTAAACAGCCTCAACTGAATGAGGGATGAGACATAAAAGGCCATGAAGAAGGTGGACCTTTGTTTAAAAAAAATTATAAAAAAAAAGAAAGAAACAATGAAGCCATTCTTCCATTGGGAGAGAACTTTAAACCAAGGTCCATCAAAAAAAGAGACAGTCAGCATTTGCCGAGAAGGTAAGACTTGACGGATGTCCAGTGAAAGGGGCTAAATCAAGTTACAGACATTATCAAACAGGGGAACTGCAAGATCACAATCAAAAGCAATTCCGTCACTGCCTCCGGATGATTTATGACAGAATTAACAAGGCGTAGAGAGAAACAAAGGGCAGAAAAAGAAGCATATTGTGCAGCAGAGTGAGACAGACACAGAGACAAAAGAAGAGGAAGGGAGAATTTTGAGTGAAATATCTGATTTAATGCTTCTGATACGGCAGCAATGACAGAAGCAACGGTAGCCTCACCTGCTTTCATTTTGTCATGTCATTGTAATTTCATTTCCCACAGTCTCAAAAGACCTAGGGACATTTCAACTTTCTTTAATATGACACATGTCCAATAATTTTGCATTTAATCTCTGCCCTGCGGGTGCAAAATATGTGAGGCAGCAAATTGATGCCACTGTAGTCTGAGAGATGGTGGATTGCTGGTGATTCTGAAATTGGATACTTACTCATCCAAATTCACAGTCCTCATTAGGACGTCGGGATGAAGTTTGGCTACGGCCGTCTTTTCTTAAAGTTAAAGAGGGAAGTGGAAACAGGTCGTCCACAGAGAACTGGCGTTGATGGTGAGCAGTTTCACCACGAAAATATCCTCAGTTCATTCCAAAAGGGTCAGAGCATTTCTGCGTGGCGTTTGCATGTTCTCCTTATTGGTGTCCTGTATCCTATTTCAAAATGGCCAGCAATCCCCAAGATCCCCAATTTGACTTCAGCCATTGGAGATGTGGAGATTGCTGTGTGTGGTTTTCGTACTCCGGTTTCCTATCACAGTGCGGAGATGTGTGTGAGTGAGGTTGAGTTGAGGCTTTGAGGTATAAATGTGTGTGTGAGATTGTCCATCTCTCTGTTTGCCCTGTGATGGACTGGCGACTTATAAAGAGTGTATGTTGCCTCCCAAAGTTGCCTGCTTCCCTTAGTAAGATCAATCATTTATAGGACCAATATATATCTGACAATGACAACTCATCCAATGAAACAAAAATCTGTTCAAGTTAAAATTATGAACATGCCTCACACCCAACCCGCCACCGTTCACCCATTCGTGTCTTTTTTTCCCCCTAAAAATTCACAAATTGCTCCCATTAAATTGTGAAAAATCTGCTCTGCCAATGTTAACCAGCTCACTCTGCTATTGCTCCTGACCAAGGTGCTGCTAATCAATATCCATTATTGACGTCGGCGCACAGCAATTTCTGATGGCAGTTTCTTTTTGTGCTTTTAATAAAAGTATTGCAAATCGGCTGCTCCCTCCTCCTTGTTTTAAATCAGCCAATTGTTTCCCCCCCCCCCTCAATTTAAGAGCAAAATGTTCTTTTAAAATTTTGTATATTTTACTTGTACCATCACAAACTTGTACAGTGGCCACTGTCATCATGATCAATTTTGATCTGGGTGTGCAAGCATAATGTCCAAACTTTCAAATTGGTCGTAGGCGTAAAAGTGTGTGTAGTTTTCTGTCTTTGTTTTTCCCCTGTGATGGACCGGTAAATTGTCCCAGGTGTATCCTGCGCTCACCCACATTCAGCTGTGTTCTGCTCCACCCCCTCCCGACATGATCATGATGAATGACAATGAACATGATCACTAACTGAAGAGCACTTTGTCAGATTGCTCCTATAACTGCTTTATCCGACTGCCTGTTGCAATACTAATATTGTTGGAAAAGTAGAGCATTTGTGTTGCGCATTCATTCATTTTGTGTATGGATATGTGTGTGGGAGATGGAGAGGCAGCAGGAGCGCCGAGACAAGTGGAAAAGGTGATTGAGAAAGTCAGAAATTTTATTGGCCCTGCAGAATCTCCCCCCGCTCTCGCCGTTCAATAAAATTCACATTCACTCTGTCTGGCTTTTCCCTCAGTAATAAATTAGTATTCTCTCTGGATCTGCAATACAGAGGTGACATTATAATCACGCTGCTTCAATTAAAAGCATGTTGCTTTGGGAACTGCCTTTGCTCACTAATATCTCATTCCAGTCATTTCTTTTCCTCGATGATCACAACACGTTAACAGCTCCTGTGTTTTACTTTGCGAAATGACTCGTGACACTAAATAGAGAAGAGGTATACCTTATTACATGATCAGGCTCGTCAATGTTTAAAAACAGAAAATAGTACCATGTGCAGAGCAGTTTGAATATACAGAATATGTATCTTTAAATGTGAAGTGCATTTTTATGATTATTATCGAAGCACATAGTTTTAAAGGTTACAAGTCCACTCACTCTGGTCTTTCGCTCACCAGATCATTGGACTTTGACAAATTGCGTTCTGATGCCCCTATTGGCGCTATGAAGTACTGCAGGTGATTTGAAACATTGATCCCTTCATCAATCTTGAATAGCAGCTTTATCTAACTTATGGATTCAGGAGGGTGAGCTGAGATTGGTAAAATAGTCTATTTCAAGGCAAATGCACACACGCACGCACGCACACATAAAATAAAGTCCTAGTCAACACGGGCAGAGAAATGTAGTCAAGAAATAACAAATTCAATAAAAAGAGAAACATTTTGATATTTTGGGTAAAACTACATGTTGTACTGTGCAGTTGTACGATTAACAAGCATCAAATTCTAGGAATATGAGCAGTTTTGAAATTTCATGGAAAAGAAATACACAACAACAAAAAAAAAATCAATAAACTGTGAATGTCTACTAATTTGGTACCTTGCTAGAATGTTTTCTTAGCATGACGGCATAATGACAAAAAAAAGTAATAAATTGCGAGCCATTGTGGTGCACTTATAATAAAGCATTTAATTCTGACTGAGCCACAATGTTGTTCAAATCAGACATCGATTGCACAACCTCTACCGTCGCTCTGTATACAGCCTTTTCAACTTTTATCAAAAAACAAATGTTTTGTGCTTGGCTGCACAGTGGCGTTAGGACTTGCACCTCTGAGCAAGAATGTTCCCACATAAAGTCTGGGTTTCTTTCTAAATAAAGATTGCATGTTGCCCTGTCCTTCTTCTGGTCCTCCGGTTTCCACCTACAGTTCAAATGCATCTGATTGGAGGCAGACGTCTCTCTGTGTTTGTGATGAACCGTTGACATTTCCAGGGTGTATCCCGCTTTCTTCGCCCCCAGTCAGCTGGCGTAAAGGGACATAGGAGATGATGTCAATGGGAAAGCGGATTGTGAGAAAATAGTTTCAAAGTTTCAAAAGAATACTTTGCTTTCTGAGCGGGTAAGAAGAAAAAAAACTTTAATATAATTGACCTTGGGGGAAAAAAAAAAAAAGAAACAGTCAGACATTTTTAGATGACAGTACAGAGCCACTAAGATGATAATAGGAACCATTAAAAATGCATTTGTGTTGCTTTTTAGAGTTTAAATCTCTTAAAATCCTCACCTACTTAAATTGTTGTGCCTGGTAATTGTTGACTCACTAAGTAAATTAGAAGTAAAAAACATTGTGAAAGACTATTTTCAGGAAATAATTTAATTAAATTATTGTCATCACTCAAGGCTACTGTTTGTTTTCTTCTTCCCATATGTGAAAATGGGAGATTTTTCTGTTTTGTTGTGTGCTTTTTAGAACACGTCCTGCTGAGATATGTGCATATTTTAATGATTTACTGCAACAAAATATTAGGGTGTTTTCTTTCGCTTCTGCAAAACTGCCCAATTGGATCTTTTTTTCCACCTTCAAGTGGTTACATATGGTTTCTTATTCCGTGGTACAGATTGATGCCAAAGGTTTACGTGCCTAAAGATGCTGGGAAACACTAATCAGTGAGTGTTTTAAAAAAAAAAAAAAATGTTTCTTTGATTGATGCTCACCAGCATCATCCAGCGCAACATATGATAACTCAGTAGCAGGGACATTGTTGCAGTGGCGCAGTACAAATAGGAGAACAGACAGAGGCATGATTTATTGGGTACAAGTAAAATGCACTGTAAACCAGGAGAGAGTGAACTTTTAATGGATTCTCTGTGAAAGACAAACAACTGGGAGTGTTCCTGTTCGTCTTATTGAATGGGTTTGGGGCCTCTGGCACCCGCCAGGTGAGCTGTCAGACCTTTAACAAGCTCAGTGGTTTACAAGGGTTTACCTGATTCTTCCACTTTAATTTTCTCTACATTCTGTCTCTTTTTTTTTGGGAGGGGGCGGGCAATAAAATGACAAATATCCTATTGTCAGATTTATTTTGTTCCCAAGTTGGCTGCCTGGCCACATAAAGCCTCTGTCAATCTCAATGTGCAGGTGCAGACAGAGCAACGGCAGTCAGTATAAAGTGGCACAGCCACAAAAAAATAGAATAAAATAAAATCAATAACGTTTTACTCGTGGCGGACCTGAAATATGAGATTAATGAAAGATGTCCCTTTTTTAGAAGGTTATATTTTCTTCTAATGTGTGCTTGGCCACTGACTTATTGCCGTCTCATTTATTCCAATTTAGTCAGGTGGAGGAGGAAAAGTGTGGCTTTGTTGCTGCCCAGCTAAAATGCAACTTTTTTTGCATTGGTTTCCATTCAATAACTTATAGAAAATAAGGATAAGAAGATGTGGATGTCATATTATTTTGGCACTCCAACTGCATACTGGGAAACTCCTTGGCTGTGAGTCACTCTGATAAATGATGAAAAAAAATGCACACAACACAAGATTTTTCATCACTTATTCCCAGGATAGCAAAAAGATCAACAGCAGACCGGGGTAAAAAAAAAAAGAAACAACAACAAAAAAACAACAAGATTTCCCCTGGTAAAGCTGACTTTCTGTAGCACGAAACCACACAACTATTCCTTACAACTAATGAATTAGTCTTTGTGGCAGCTGCACACGGCGTGACATAAATCATGTGGAGGCAGAAGCAGATGTTTTGAGGAAGAATAAGGCAAAATATGTCTAGAAATATGACAGAAAACATAATTAGCCGCTCTTTAAACAATTTGTTGGTGACGAGAAAGAAAAACGTAACAGACGAAACAGCACAGCCACTTCTGATGACATACAACCAGAGACCTTCACAATAGTGTTAAGCAGTCTGTGGGTCAAAAAGCTCAGCAAAAAGTTCAACCTGATGACGATGCAGAGTGTAAATATTTCACAAAAAACACACAAAATGTCTCTGGGATCCACATTTATGGACTTTGCTCTTTTTTTGCAAGCAATACAGGAAAAAATAAACCTATAATGAGAGTGAGTTCATGAAAACAGAATCACTGCATGCAAGATCTCAGACTGTGCTTCCTGAACAAGGAAAAAATAGTTCATCATAGCGTCAGGTAAAATGTATTTTATTTAAACATTATTAGAATGTACTTTTATTTCTTGCACTAAAACTGAAGGAATTTTGATTGATTGACTTTTTAATGGTCTTGAACTCAGATCCGACTCTATGCCCTGTAACTAAAATACATTTAGTTCCCCTTATCTTCCTTTGTGATGATAGATCTGTCCAATCAGATTGCTTGGAAGTAAACCATCATACTGCAATTTTAATGTAACACATAACCACAAAATATTAAGTTACAATCGCATAGTGGTTGTCATCACTTACACAATCAAAAGGGCAATTAGCTACAGCAACAGCCATTGTATTTGAGTCTATCTGTCCCTTCAACAAAATATGTCTGAATATATTTTCATTTCATTGGAGTGGAATTGTCAGAAAAACGTGTAATGAGTGAATGTTTCTGCTGCCTTCTTCAGACTAACCGTCACCATCCGTCAGCTCTTTGAAATCACTCAGCTTTTTTTAACAGCACGGAAAACTTCATGTCAAAAATGTGTGGCACACTAATGTATCTCGTCTCTGATTGGATATCCATTCCATTCCATTCCATTCCATTCCATCCAATCCAATTCAATCCAATTCAACTTTATTTATATAGAACCAAATACAACACAGACAGTTCTAGGTGCTTTTTACAGAGAGAAACCCAACAAATCCACATTAGCAAGCATAAGGAACAAAAAACTCCCTCTAACAGGAGGAAACCTACAGAACCAGGGTCAGAGGTGGTAGGTTTCTGCTATTCTGGTTGGGATGAGGGGATAGAGGAAACGATAGGACAGACGGACAGATTGGGGGAGGGTTACAGACCCTGGTTCGGGTAGGGCGTAGGGATACAGACCTTAGACATGGGTTCACTGCAATCCAAACAATATGATGTAAAACCCTATTTGCATGCTTTCTAGTGTGTTTTAAATCTAGCATAAATCATAAACAATCCGTATGCAGGGCAAATGCTGTCAGTAGAAATGAAATGGGAGTGAAAGGGTTAAGTAAGTAAGAGCTAAATTAAATTGAGAAGCTGTCAAAGTTCCTGAGATCACAAGTAGTATTCCTGACAACAGCAAGTACGTAACTAGAAAGAGGGAAATTCTTGATCAGTAACATTTACAATCCTGATGAAAAAGTATAGCAATGCTGTTTTTTTCAATGTCACAGTAGGATCAGGATGTAATGTTTGTTTTTGATATCATCAACTATTTATAGCCCAGATCTCATATGAGACCCTTCCACACATCTGTATTCGACCATGTTTATTGTCTTATCTATTTCCTGACTGGTCACCAGCGAGCAATTCTCAAGGTCTAAATCCATTACTGTTTCAGCTCCTGAGCAGTGCAGTAGCCTTGCCTTGTTTATTGGATGCACTCTGTCGGTCCACTTCTTCAAATCCTTTCCTCGACACACTCCTGCCTTCATTCCTTTGATTTTTCTGACTGTAAATGTTGTGGAGAAACGCTGCACATTCGGCTTCTGACAGAAACAGAGGAAACTATTTTACTATTTGTGATTATCGGCATCAGTGCATACTAAACTAATGTTCTGTGGAAATATTTTACCCAATTGAGATCAATAAAGAACAATGCAAAGAGGAACATACCGTGCAACTTGAACCCCTGCGCCATGATGAACATAATGATTATACAAGGGAAGTAGTGGTCGGTCATTATCATCCCCCATCTGTGACTACGAGTGCTGTTCGCGTTGTGGGCTAAATTACGAATGCTGCGAGGTTGCTGCAAGTCAGTAAAGAAATGAGTCATGTTCTGGGACGCGCTGCATTCGCCTTCTGCTCAGAAAAGCAGTGTTGTTAGCGAGAGGCCTTTAGAGGCAAGAAGCACAACAAATGAAGGAACGAGAGTTTTTTTTTACTGTTAGTACAGCCATTTCCTTTCTCATTTCTTTGCCCACGGTCTCATTGTTAATTTCCTCCCCATTATAAAACAATACACAAGTTAAAAGCTTACGAGCAACTCAGCGTTTAGTTTACAGCCCCATCCATCTGATGTTCTTCTCTGTGCTCCTGTAAAAGTGGAAACCGTATCCCACACACTGACCGATAACACACGTCACGTTGTCATTAAGCCATGGCTGTGTGGGCTCACAGCATATAAGAAACACAGCAAGTCTGCTTTCATTTCCATGTGTATACAAATAATGTCATTATAAAGCCTCATGTATGTCTGCTGCTGAAATGTACAGTAATTGTGAATTGTTATTTATTAGGGTACCTCTCAACAGACTGCTCAAACTTATGTGGTTCCCACTGGTGAGTAAAATAGCCGGGGAATATTTTTTTTCTTTATCAAAATCTTCCTGGAAACAAATTTTAATAATGGCAGTTTTGCGTTGCTCTAGCAACATAAGTATTTTCTGCCCGTTTATTGAGTCCAGTGTACCTTTAACAAGCTCTGCCTTTCCCGTCTTAGTGAAAAGCTGCCCTGAAATTGTGCTCGTAGCTACTGTATAAACCCTGCGCTAAGAAAAGAGAGCTTAGAAAACCCACATGCAGGAGAGGGACTTCACAAAAGCCCACTATGATCATCCCATTACTGGTAAGTTCAATTTAGTTTAGTTCAGTGAAAACGCTGCTGCCGTTCTGGATGATTTTCTGTGAGTATAAAACCAAGAAACATGTAGCGTTCATCCATTCACCAACAGAAAAAGACTTCTATACAAGCTTTCCTGCCAAAGGGAAAGTCTGGAGCAAAACACAAGTGTATCACTGCCACGCTCATTGTAATTGAGGTAATTGCTCCTTTCCTATCACCTCTATAAAGTGCTTTTTCTTTGCAAACGGTAATGGAAAAACTTTTGAGTCTTTTTTCTTGTGCAGGAAGACCTCTTTAAGATACTGCCACCTTGTTGCTTAAAGATAATACAAGCACATTAGGTGACAGTGTAATTGCTCGATTAAAACAGCCCCTGGGAATTCACACTTCATGGCTTTGGTCACATTTTAAGTGTGAGCATTTATTTTGCCTGCATGTCCTCTGCTGTTAAAGGCTTCCAAGTGAAAATGACAAACTTGCATTGCTTTTTGTGGGTCCACTGACACAACAGTGGTACTAAGAGATATTGATAACTGAACTCTTTTTGAAATGCTAGTGGTGCACATGCGCACTGCAAATCTGCGAGCAGGATTCGTTCATAACAATGAAGGCTGTGTGTGCCGTTCACTCCTGAATTTCCCAATGCTTCTCTAATAAAGTCTATATTTACTACTCCATAATAATCATCTGCATCACATGCAGATGATTATTTCTTACAACCAACCGATTCTGAGCGGGCTAAAACGATGAAGAAAATCACTTCAATGTTCTCTGTGTGCATATGTAGCTGTTTTTGTTACATAGAAACAGCACCCACTAGTGGCCCTACAGGGAAGTTACATCATTTTCAGTGTTTCTGCTTTTTCCATGTAAATGGGCATTTTAAAGCATTGCAGTGTAAACACATAACGTCTGAAACAAAAATACAAAAGCAAAATGCACATAACTGTTTCTACAATCTATATGAAGCACACAATGCAAGAAATGTGGTTTTGTCAATTATTTCTTAGTTGTAACAATATTTTACAGGCAAACCTGTTTATTTTCCTTGAAATAATGTGTCATTTTGAAGAACTATAGGATGAGGAGCAGGGAAAGAAATCTTGTTTGCCGATGCCAAACAGTGTATCTTTGATGCTGCTCTATATTCTTGGTATCCAGGATCTTCGGGTGCTAACAGTCAGTTATTGGTACCACCCAATGCAAGAGACAGATCAAAGTGATATCAATTGGGCGACCGATGGCAATTCCATATCTCCAAGGTCGAAGACCACAGTCGTCCAATAAGCTTGTCCCGCGCAGAGGCGGCTTATCAGAGACTCCCTCAAAATGTGGGAGAAGACAGGCGCCAGCAGTCCCTGCCTCAAACTCGTTGAATACTGGTGGGATCGACTTGGCCGTGCTGTTTATGTCAGAGTGACCAACACATCCATGCTGCTTGTGGATTGAATCCATCCCACGGCAGTGTGTGAGCAGAATGGTGATCGCCGTGACGAGGGAGTGCAAAGCTGCCGTGGCTGTGTATGGTTCTTCCACATGTCGTTAATTTGCCAAAATGTTTCATCAGACTTCACTCATCCAGCCCACCAAACGAGACTCAACACCAAAGAGAACACGTCCAGCATTGCCAGAGAAAATGTTGCTCATTTTTCATTCATGCAGCCCACATACTCGTCTCACTGTTCATCACACAATTGGATTCAAAAGAAGCTTCAAAAGACCCTTAAAATGACGTCCAAGTAATATTCAACGTGCAGGCTATATTCATGCTGATCCCCCAATTTCATTTATAATTAGAAGGGTTCGTTTTTGACATTCTGAGTAGCCAATCACACTATGTGTGCATTTCTGTTAGAGGCAGAATACTACGTAAATGCCCCCTAAGGGCAGGAGGAGTTATCTGATCATTTAATGCTGTTTTACAGGAAGAGAGGATGAAAGAAATCGTTGTGAAACTATTCAATTAAAATGCATTATTTGATTTGATGGGGCCTTGGACAGGCCATTAGAAAGGTTGATGTTCTATCTTCATGCGGCTGTTGAAACGTCGAGGATGAAGTAACTGTTAGCTGACGCGATAAGCTGGTTTTACAACACTGAGTGAAGCACTATTCGTAACGATCTCCCTCTAAACACACAGAGCCAATTTAAAATCACATGAAGGCCACAGCATATAAAACTGTGAGATAAATTTAAACTGGGCGAGCTCGGTGAACTGGGACAAGGTGTGGTATTGTATGTTAATGATGTGGACTCCTGTGTGCCTCTTCAATGCCTACAGAGAAACAAGGTCACTGTGAAAATATCAGGTATGTTCCAGTCTGACACCTTGTATTTTTTTGTTTATATATTTATCTAACACCCCCCCCCCCCACACCCACACCCCCATCCCCAAGAATGTATATTGGTATATGCAACAGAAAATACAGAATAGTACTCATTATGAAAAATGGGCACTAATGACGGATACACAACCTTTCTTTTTGGTTCTTTTCACATAACATGAGTCATTTAACTTAATTAACTAATTTGTGCAGATTTTGAAATGTCGAGGCTATTTTTCCAATGAGCGTCACTCTCCGGAAAATAACGAAAGAAAGGAATCCTGCTGACTTAATCACAGCAGTGAGTGTTCAGAAATGCACACCTCCATTCAAAATAAAATTAGGATTAAATATAATCACGCACTTTGATGAGTTTGGAATTACGCTGCGAGCTTATGCCCTTGAAAACAGCTTTTCAGTCTAAAAATCAAAGACAAAGCCAGGAAGAAATTAAAAAGGGAAAAAAGTCTTTACAAATACAAATATGCTCAAGATAGAACTCCTTCTGCTTAACGTATGCTTTTTTTGGGCTCATTTGTGGCCGGCATTTTACATAATTTAAATCTAACTCTGCAAATTACACTACAGTTTTGTCATTAGATACATATTGTTGGGCACTAGTGATGATTTTATGGGATTATTACATACATTGTCCAAAAAAAACCCAATGGGATTGGACAAAATATATTTATTGATCTTCAGTAAATCTTTGCCGGCTCAAAAATGTATTTTACAAGTGATGTTTCATGATCTCTTGTCTCCTCCATGTGTGCAGAGCCGGCTGGCCCATTAGGCAATATGACCAAATGTTAAGCGCCAAAAAATCATGAAAACAAATTACTCTCAATATAATTATATTAAAATTATTAACATTTGCTAATTCAGTTTAAATAACTACAAAACCACACACACACACACACACACACACACACACACACACACACACATTAGTTATTGCATAGTGTATTGCATAGTGTAAATGTAGCAGGTATTCTGTGCAAACTTTGTGGTTATTTAACTGTTTGATTGTTAATATGATTTACTATCATTATTTATTTTGTCATTACATGATTGTTGTGGTATGGGTGTTTCACTTGTATTTCAGGTTTGTTTGGTATTTGTTTGTAATTTTTAAGCATGTAAATTGGGTGACATGTCATCTTAGTTAAAACAAAGGTAAAAACAATTCTATTCTATTTTGATTTGAAGAGTATGCAAGTCACAGATGGATGGGGGGGGGGGGGGGGGGGGGGGGGTGTGTCTCTGAATTATGTTATTACAAACTGCTTAACAAGAATCAAAGTAAATTGATATAGGTGATAAAAACTGCTGAAGACATAATGCATAAAGCAACATTTGTTAAAAGCACTCCTAAAAATATCAATATTCACTGATAGGTATTGAAAATCCTGTTCCGGCCTTCCATGCTTACACAAGAATATTCATTACCATTATTCTTGTTCCCTAGTCTAATAATTTCCCTAATCTGCACTGTACTGTATATGCTTTACATACTCTTGTACCAGTACCAGTCAGTCTTGCTGTATGGTTATTGTCTTTTAAAGTAAGTTGTGTTATAACATTTTCTTCTACTTTCATGCATCATTGCACAGGACAAGCTGTTTCAGCTCTCCATATGCACCAGCTGGATATTGACTTAAAAAAAAAAAAAAAGTATTTATATGGTATATGTATTCTTTACTAAAAGGAGAGTCTACCAACTACACACATACAACAGTATGTTTACAAGTCTTGGAAAGCACTATGGAATAATATGTCAAACAAGTAGTATAACAGCCTTGTGTTGCTCCCGGGGAAGCTGCAGAAAACCTGATAGATTGCCTCCAGTGATACGATGTCAAGTTTTAAATGGAACAAAAGTGTGGAGTGAGAGAAGTGAACTTACTTGAAAACATGAGCTCTCTTTGACACATTTTACACTCTTACTTCTTTTTTTTTTTTTTTTACCTGATAATACAGCATCTGAGGGTTACATTGGCCAATGGCATTACATACTGGCATCTCCAGCCAAGATGTTCATGGACCAGATGCTTCTGAGACAGTGATTGATGCTGTTGGCGTACACGTGTCTGTATTTGTTGATATTCGCTGAGTTTCGAGGGGAGCGTGTGCATCGTAGTGCATTTGTGTTTGGTGGCTTGCACAAAAACAGTTTGCTATAAAATTCTATTAACTTGTCAAATATATGCCTCACATATTTGCCGTGCTAAATTCATCCTCCTCAGCCCTCTTTTTCTTTCATCTCTCAGGCTTAAATAGACCCTGGGTATGCCGACAGATTGGACCTTTTCCCACTGCGTATGTAAAACCTTCAGGCCAAAGCAAACTTAACTAGTGTTTAGCATTCTATTGCTGGGAGTTAGCTGTGTAAATAATGCATAGGTACAGTAGCAGCAAAACTTGTGTTTACAAGAGCAATTATCAGCTCAGAACCTCTCTGTGTCCCTGGAGCTTGATGCACTTCTCAGAAAAACTTCAAAAAAGAAGAAAAAAATAAAATAATAATAAGACAGAGAAAAGTTAACGGCACGATAATTAAATACTGTCCTACAAAGCATGCTGTGTAGTTGGTCATAAAAATCATTTTGATCTTTGGCACAGGCATGCAGGATATCTAATGTTTTGTTTAACTCCATTATCGGCAATAGCTGTGGTTACATGGACCATAAGTATACATACTGTATAGAACTATACAATTGAAATTACGGTTGGAAGAGGAAGTGTAACCCTGTTTACAATCCAATCAGAGTCCATATAAATGGCAAGTAGAACAATTGAAGAAAACTTTGACTGTGTTTTGAGAGATTGAGCTCATCAGTTTGCCCTGAGTTCATGTACATGGTGCAATCTGCTCTCAATAATTCAATATGAGATATAATAATAAATCAAGATGAGTCAATTTGAATAGATGTAGAGTTAAAAAATTAAAAAGTAAAAAAATACACCAGATATGCAATACACTGCACATACAGATTTGTCTACACAGCATCTCCTTTTGGGACAGCAGGTGTAACTTCAGTGCATATTAAACAAACCGTCCATCCATGCATACATCCTACATACCAGCTTTATCCAACTTATAGTGGCAGAGGGCTGGAGCAACTCTCAGCAGGGAGAGAAAAGCAGGGAACATCCTGGAAAGGTCAGCATTACAGAGTTTCAATCATCTAACACACGTCTCTGGACTGTGGGTAGAAACGAGAAAACCCATATGCGCACCATGCAAACCCCTAAAACTTCAATTGAACCAGAGATGCTCTTGATATGAGGCAACAGACTTTGCATGGGGACCCCATCTGATGTCTTTTCTGTTAGTTTTGTTGGTGCTATTGTGTTTGAACAACATGACCTATTATCCATATATCTTTTATCCCAATCCGCTCTAACACGCACAGTAAACTGCGAATCTAATATAACAAGAAACACATACAACTACATACAAATTCAAATCACTCTTTGATTAGATCTCTGAACTGAAGGATGATGCATGTTGAAAGCCTCACCAACCAGCAGAAGCTGGAAGACTGACACAATGATGCACAGTGTATCGATAACCTCAGTCCTGGGATCATTCACAGAACGAGTCTCATCAAATAGAATACCTGATGCACTATAGGTGTAGCGAATCCCTGAACAAAAAGCAAACAAGTTTTGAATTTCTGAAATTGAAGAACTCAGCTATGTTTATTCACAGGAACAGAAATAGGAAGAAAGAAATGCCTAAATATTTACTGATCTCGTCTTTGTGGTCATCCATGGGTAAAGAAAAAAACAGTCACTTGTTTTGGCATAACAGTTTGAGAAACAGTTTGACATCATTTGTCTTGGGACGGTCCCATTAACAGTCCATATTGTATTAAAAATCATGTGCCACGATGCAAATGAATTGCCTGGATGTCACAATAGATTTGCTTGAGCCTTCTGTACATCCTGTAACAGTTGGCCGTAAAGATTCACAAATACGTCCACATGCTTTATGAGGGTTCACCGAACGCAAACACAACGTTATTCATCAACAGTCACTAATGACACCCTGCTGTCAGTGCACAGCCGGCGGCGAGGAACACAAGAGCTATTGTCTCACGTTTACCATCCGGTGATCGGCACCACGCTGATTAGATGGTAGCACATTGTGTGTGTCCCTTACGCCAGCGTCAGTAGCAGGCAATAACAGAGATTGATAGTTGAGTTAGGACGGCCATTTGGGGCCTTGATCTACGGCATTGAATCTCAGGGGATGAAGCCATCCTGGCCACACTCAGCTGCCCAGGGCCGTGGTCACAGTAATCGAGAGGAGATGTATTTATAAAGTGCCCTGCTCAGCAACCCTGCTCATTCCAGTAAATCTGAGGGGGAGCTGAAAGGCAAAGTGTCACAACCCAAGGACAGTACAAGGAGCCGCTCCTGCCATCCCCGGAAGGTAATTGGGGTGTCAGAATGTCCCACAATGCATTTCATGCTATCACACCTTTTGGCTGTTTCCTAGTGTAACACCCTACTGGCAGTTTTAAAAAAGAGACGGTGACAGAAGAATGGAGACAGACAATAGGAGGACGACAAGGAAAAAAGGTGCTATTAAATTGCACAAAACCTATTTTTTTCTTACATGTAATGGCAATTATCCCTTGAAAGGAACTCTGTAAATCTCATTGTTTGATTTTGATAGTGCCTTTACTGTTAAAATATGCAACTAGAGCCTCAAAAGTCTAAAGTGACTTAACATCTTATAAACCCGGTTTGAAGCAGTTTAGCATACTAAATGTTATTCATCACAGCAGTCTGGCAGCTTCTGCTCTTTAACTCGCTCAGCCGACTGCTTTAAGCAGCAAACACAAATCTCACATGGAGCTATTGATTGGGGCTTATGACCGAATCTATATGAAATACATTCAGGTATTGGAAAAGTGCAGGGGAGAAGGAATTAAATGGCTTCATGTGGCAGGAGAAAATAAAAGAATATTTTAGTGCGTTACGCAATGATTAAGTGTGTACGCTTTTTTTTTTTTTCAAATGCATCTCCAATGATATGTTGAAAAGAATTAATGAGCACATATATTGACAGGGCTGACTGCCAACTGAACTCCTTCCATTCAAATTAAAAGGCCAGATGAAACAGAATTCGCGGTAATTGTTCAAAAGATAGCACTAAGAAGTGACGTGGCCCAAGTACTAAAGCAAAACCCGTCGGGGGACACTAATGCGTTGTAGATGTTGCACAGATGTCCTTTCAATTAACTAATTAGAAGGATGGGAAAAGGATAATGACGCCTGCATGTGCTTAAAACAGCCATGTCTCTTCATCCCTTGCCCTAATGCGAGGCTGCCACTTTTAACTTGCATGGCTGATGGAGATCAAACAAACACTGATGTGTAAATGAGGACAAGAATCCATGGCGTTACATGTGAGAGAGAGAGAGAGAGAGAGCGAGAGGAAGTTGGCTGTGTTGATACTGAGCGCTGTTAAAGCTGCATTACCATCTGACGAACCGCAGCGCGGGGATGACATTTCAAACACGGCTCGTGTTCATAGCGGAAGGAGGCAGTTTCAAGTCACACTTTGCTTCGCTTTGCATTTCCGCACCAGATTCAAACTTTAACTACTTTTCTTTTTGAAAACCCTGAATCAAACATGATCGACAGTGACGAGACCAAATCTATGTAATTTGGCATGACAACCCCTAGGATCATACAGAAATCCAAAAGTATCCGTAAAAGCATGATACAGAAAGTATAATGACAATGGTAACAAAAGGCGGCTGTAATGAAAGGAAAATACTTTAAATCTGTTCTTTAAAATCTGGGTTTAGTGGTACTCTTGACTATTTCCCCATAACATTACTCATACTCACAAACCGTGTAGTCGACTTTGTTCTTTTTTTACATCAACAGTCACAACTGAGTATGGCCAGATTCTGAGTTTAGACTCAAACTTCTTAATCTGCTTTCAAACAGAGAAAATCTTTTTTACAAAACAGAATCTGTCATAGTGCAATTTGTATATTCCTGATTATCTGAAAAAGGTACATTCCTACATAAATTAAATGCCTTCCACTGACATAGTAAATACGTTCTATAAAAAAACTGAAGTACTTTGTACTTTGACTGTAGTATCTGGTTTTTAGCTTTTTGTTGGACAAGCGACCACATTTGGTAACTTGTGCAGTACTTTTTTTTGGTTTCCGAGTATATAATGACGAGTTGAAAGAGATGCTAGAAAATACAAAGACATTGTTGAGCTAAATAATGACTTTGAGTTATTTTGTAGTATTTCTTATGATGGCATGAACCAGCAAAGTGAGTGAAATAGACGGCCATGATGAAAGTGCACAGCACTTGCTGAGGCACACAGTCGTAAGAGGGCTTGATATTTTTTATTGTGCGACTGCAAGCATATGGGACAAAAGAACAAAAATAAAAAAAACTGCATCTGTGATCAGTTACAGTATGTGGCAAAAAACATACGGAGGTAAGCTGAATGTGGGAAATTAGGAGTAACTATTTAAAGCTTAAAATATTGGGTCGAGTTCCACTCGTAAGGCAAATGAGTGTAGGTTTAGCCGGAGAAACGTTCTTGTTAATAGAATGCCTGTCTTTAAACCTGAGGGTTTTTTGTACAGCTCATTAAAAGATCTAGTTGTGTGCTGGATTTTGCAGGTTGTGGCAGAAAACAAAAGAGAAAGAAACAAAGAAACAAATGTTCATAGATGATTCACAAACAAATCAGTCTTATCAGGCACATTCAGGTTTGCAAAAGTGTATTTATTCAGTTCTGTATGTTCGCATGTTCTTCAGTTAATGCTTTTGTATTATTTTTTCTGAAGAAGATTACAAAATAAACCGTGGCTATGAAAGATATTTTCATTCGATGCTTGATTCAAATACGAACATCGGCTGTTGAGTTACTCAGACATCGCTTGGCAAAACATCTTTGTTCTTTGAAGATGTCTTTTGTTCCATAAACTCGAAAACCTTGGTGTTTCTCACAGGAGCCCTACAGCAAAATACTGCTGGCCAGCAACATACCACAAGAGAACTGCTGTTAAAAGCCCTTGGCTGTTGGTAAAAGCTCAGCTCAACTAGAAATTAGAATCAATTTGATGTTACGTCCTCTTTTAACATACAGCAAGTTCTTCTTTAATATTTGGTTGTTCAAACTAAATGAAACACAACTTCTTTAGCTTTAGCATTTTCGTTTTTTTTTTGCCACTGAAGTTAAAAGGCATTATAATGTCTTGCTTTTAGCGGAATGATTATATGTGGAATTATAATGCTCACATTTCAACCAGCAAGTCCTTTTTGTTCTTCTCCTGACTGTGTCCTGTCCATCTGCTGCTAAATGGTGCTACGTTTGGACGTCACAGTGTAATCGAGTCTCCTCCATAACAAAAGTGCAGTACTATCAATTTTAGATTCTTTGTTCACATCCAATCATCGATTTAAACTAGAAAAAAATCCACCTAATTGTAAGGATGAGTGTGACTCGTCAGGTAAATGATTAAACACAGTCCTTTCACTAGTCTGCATCAGAAATACTGAAGGTAAACTAAAAAATGTTTTATAGGAAATCAAGTATAGAAGACAGAACAATGAATTCAATTGAGAAATACACACAATGACACACAATGATAAATATTATATCCAGAATCTAGAATCTAGTGGTCTGGACGTACGTTAGTGCACATACAGTGGCTTGCAAAAGTATTCTAGAGGGATTTTATGTGATAGATCAACAGAATGTGGAAAGAAAATCATACATGTATTCCAATTTATTTCTAAATAAAAAACTGAATTGTCATATTAAATCGCATAAAATCCCACTAAAATACATTTATACTGGCGGTTGTACTTTGACAAAATGTGGAAAAGTTCAAAGGGTCTGAATATTTTTTTTCAAACCACATGTGTCCTCAGTGTGAACTTCTTGCAAAATAATAACTATTACCAGTGGGGTTAAATTCATGGGCAGCTGTGCAAAGAATATCCAATAAAGACTCACCTGGATGAGCCATTACGAAACTGTCAGGGCAGAAGGTGTTGAGTATGCACGCTAGAAAAAGCCCTCGTCAAATATAGGTTTGCTGTGATTATTTTAAGTAGTAGACGGAATAGCTTGGTGGGAATAAATGTCATTTGTGGCGCTCTGTCGAGCATACCGAGCAGTAGATACCCTCTCCTCCTATTTCTCTCTTGGAACATTAAATTCTCCTTTGGTCATGGTAAGAGTGGTTTATTGCCCCCTAGACCCCCACTGTCTCTAAAGACCTCCTCAGATGTGCTCAGAAACAAGTCGACGTTACTCCGTGGAGTGGCATGCTGGTTTAGATTGTTTCTCACCGTTGACTTTATTATAGCATTTTTAGAGTTGCGAGAGGAAAAAAAGGTTTCCCTGTTTTGTTTTTTTTGTTGTTTTTTTTCAAATAAAGTTTGTGCTTTTTAGAGTATATCTTACAAGAAAATATAGATACATATTATAAAAGAAATCAAATTAAAATGAAGGAAATTGTAGGTGTATTTTTTGTAACTAATTAATGTAACAAACATTCAGTAACTGTTAAAAACTAATTACAGCATATTAGTCACATAAAGGTGTTTATCACTCCTGTTCTAGTATTATAGAATCTATTGAATATGAACCACACATTCTGTTTTAGAAGCAAATTATTAGAATATCAAAGAGTGAAAAGTGGAAACTGTCTCATTTCAGCCCCTGACGCTGAGGGTTTTCCTGCTCTCTGTGCAATCAGAGAGTTTGGTGTCATCCTATAAAGATCTAAGAAGCTCTCCAAGGTCTTCAAAAGAAAGGTAGACGTCTCAGAGCGTGGCAAGGGATTCAGAAGATCTCTAAATAATCTCAGATAAATTATTCCAGTGTGAGGAAAATAGTAGGTTTTAAACGATTTCTCCATGACTGACTGTCACAGCAAGAAACCAGGCTGTGCACGGATAAATTCAAATTTGAATTCTTTTCTGGAAACCAAACTTGCAGGATGAACAAACGAGCAAGTACTGAAAAATATTTACTCAATTACAGTTACGTATTTAAAGATATGGAGTCGCTTTACTAGTGACAACAATAGCGAATTACTCCAAAAAGTAATTTTAAATATATGAGTAACACACTTACTGAAACCTTTGCAATTGTAACTGTCATTCATTTTGTAATAGTAATCAATTACTAGCTTGTCCGTGCTAAATAGTAGCATATTACTTCACAACGTTTTATTACTGATATTCCTGGTTTGTCATGGAAGCACAGTGGAATAGTCAGTGTCTCTGATGGTAGGGCTTGTGGCATGGAGCAATATATCATCTTGATGGTTTAGAACAACGGTGTTCCCATCCAGGCATGTCAATGAAGTAATTACTTGTTTTAAGGACAATATCAGACGGGCTCAAAGACAATGTATCCGTCACAAACGCTTTGCTTATCTGTAAAAAGGGTCTGGATAATAACCTGGCCTGCATGCAGAGCAAACCTTTTACGAATAGAAAAACTATTTGGTTAGGAGAGAAGACTCGAGGGAATAAGGCTCAGTACTGTTGAACCGCTACAATCAGACATCAGACAACAATATAAAAACATACTTGTTCCCAAACCTCCGACTGATCCCCTCTCTCTCTGCCGAGACATTTCACAGAAAGAAGGGATGTGACGAGATGATAAACACGGCCCATGGCAACTTGACTGGCGTGTCGCTGCCATCAAATTTAAAATGAGTTTAGAGTTTTTAAGAAACGACAAAATGTCGTACTTTTGACCTCTCTGTTCTGTTGTGAATAGAGTCTGGGTTTTATAAGAATTGCAAATCTTTGCAACTTGTTTATCTCGCTGCTTTGCACACTGCGCCTGCCTTTTTCAAACAGAACTTATAGAAAACCACCAGTGGATACAAAAAAAAAATAACAAATACAATACACGACCGCTTATTAAAGCCAGCTTTTCCTCATAAATAACAAACATGTTTTGCCGTCTGCTTTTCTCATATGGTTCACATAGTACAAAAAATATATACCCATCTGAAGGGAGAGCAATAATTACAAATGACGAGGAAATAAGAGTTGAAACACCACGATGAAGACTTTCTTTCGCCTGCCGCTGAAAGCCTTTTATTCCACAATACCTCTCACGGGGACTCAATCTCAGGCTGTAATTTCAGACATGAAAATAACTTCCTGTACTGATTATCCCATTGAAATAACATTAAGGGGGTTCCTTTGTGAAATGATTTGTGGTTCTGATAAAGGGGAAAAAGAGCTGCGCGCCGAATAACGGTGTTGAGCTCAGCAGGACGAGGCCATGAGTACAAGAAGTTCAAGAAGCTGTGGCTGCTGATTCCCGATTGTGTTCAAACATTTCATTAGAATATTCCGGGTAGTGGCGTGCAAGATTGGCGTCAACTTCACGAGCTGTTAGTAAGCATTGGTCCCAATTAAGTCAAGATGCATCATGGGGAACGTCTTTAAAAAAAAAAAAAGAAGAAGAAAAAATTGTGTGTGAAGGCACTCTGCAGTTGTCTGAAGGGGCACGTATGCTCAGCTGGTAGCAGGTGATCAGGTGATTTTGCTGTAATCAAGCTGTCTGTTTAAAATCTATTACGCTTAAGTGTCAATGATATGCTAACAGTTCATTTTCATTAAATCACACCATGAAATATTATGGTGCAATAATCTGCAGCTCCCAGTAGTAACTTTCAGTACTACTCTAGGATTACCTCGACTTTAATTTATGAGATAATTAAGGCTGTCTCCAATTAATATGATGAAATGCTTCTCGCTGGAGACAGTGCACGCCGATAACCTACGCATCGTGTTTTGGTTTTTGCTTCGGTGTGCTCGGTATCCGAGCCTGTGGAATAACTGAAGAGGGAAACGCACCTGAAAGATGATTATGAGGCGGCGCCTCTTGAATCTTTAATTCTCCAGCTGCGGCTCCGTCGTGGACTGACCTTTCAGAAATGACAGAGTGTCACATGTTAGCGCCCGCCTGCTTTAATGACCTGCATGTGTACCGGCGAGCTAACTGTTCGCTTTCTGGTGCATTTACTTTCTTGATGACATTTTTTATACACTAAGCAAGAGTGTACAAGCACAGACATAAGGTGCAAGCATAAATGCTGATTGTTCTACATGGATTAAAAGATAAGGATGAGTTTGGATTAGAATCTGTGGCCTTTGTCTTTCTTTTCCCTTCACTGCGCGAGGAACAGCCGGAGAAGCTGTGTGTCCTGCGTCATTTGCATTTATATAACACACATCCATAGCGCCTCCTCAGAGAGCCCTATGAGGTGTTTAGTATGTGATGTATGCATGTGGTGCTGTGGTGTGTGTGTGTGTGTGTGTGTGTGTGTGTGTGTGTGTGTGTGTGTGTGTGTGTGTGTGTGCGTGTGTTGAGTGAATATATTATGTGTGTCCCTGCGTGTGCTGGTGTGGGTTAAATTAAAGAATGACAAAGTCTGAGGCTGCTTTGTGAGTTATATAAAGAGGTTGGCAGTTCACAAGGCAACCGTGGATATATCACCAGATCCTTGGCCCGCCTCGAGTCTCTGGCTGAAGTTCGGAGAAGTGAATCACACCAAACTCTCGAGTCGCCAAACCACCTTAATTTACATATACGCATGTATTCTTTTAAAGGGAAAAACATGATGTCTCTGTGCCTCATAGAAAAGGCAAGTGTGCCACTTGCCCTTGAATCCAATCTGTGTGAATCTGAACATGCCCAAAACAAGCGAGCTGGTGGGGCACCACTATGGCCTTAACGTGACGATCAAAGAGAGAGGGGTTCAGCAGGAAACGAGTTCAACTGAGACAGGCTTTCTTAGACAGTGTTGAACTTTCAACTAGCATTGCAAATTAGATCATCAACTTTCAATAATAACTCTGATTGGCAGCTTTTTCACTATCAGCATGTTCATTTACTTCAAACAGTGAATGAAGTGTTTCAGAATATGACAAGAATTGGTAATACTTTGACTTGACTGTATAGGCAAGAAGAAAAATAATAATTTATAATGATTCTATTATGTGACAAATAAAGTGAAATGAATCAATATTGGAAAGTTTAGTTGGGAAAGTGGTGGCCTCAAGGTTGAATAAGCTGATGCCTGAAAGTTTGCTGGTTTAAATCCCACAGCTGACGGGTCACCACAGTGAGGCACTGAGAACAGTCATTAACCCACAACCTCTCAGGACACATCAGGAGAGGAGGAGTATGAAAAGCCGTAGACGAGAACATGCAGACCATAACAACTGCCGTGGTAACTCTTGAAGAGAGGCAAAAAATAAACATTCCCTTCACAAACATACTGTGCAGTTATTGAAGCATCGGAGGATTTTTATTGTCATACCATTAGACGTTTTCACATAGCAAACAGATGGTCGATAGATAAATAAATAAATGAGCATGTGACAGGTTAATGAGGCCGGCAAAGCTACAGGGAACCACCAGAGTTCAACAGGCTTACATTTCAAGTTTCCAAGTCAATCATCTGACCAGCGTTGACATACTAAACTATCTCAAACAAGCACATTTAAAAATGTTGCCCAAGTTAGAAATGAAACTCACATTTGTTTTACATCTATTATTGATAATATCGTCGGAAATACAGGATCTCAAGTATTAGATTTCATTAGATTGTATGGTTTTCTTATTTTTAGATTATTTTTTTTCAAGCTCATTAATTAGTTATGTGTGCATGACTACCTGAGAAATTTAGTTTGGTGACTTTGAATTAATCAACTTTTAAATGATATTTGCATTTTGTGATCATGTTCATGTGTCACACACACACACACACACACACACACACACACACACACACACACACACACACACACACACACACACACACACACACACACACACACTCAATTATAAAGTCAGTGATCATCAACACTTCAGCTGGAAAGGAACGTTGTGTAATTAATTTCTATAGCCTTTATTCAGTTTGATAAATTCTCCCTTTAAGAATCATGTGATCTACTGCATACTTTATCTACTGGTAACAGTGCGGTGGCTTTTCACACCATCATGCTAAAGTGATGATAAGGGTCGCACACGATGTACCGGACTATAAATGTACAGGCATCTAAGAATGTCTCAATCATGTGCAAGTTGTGACAAATCCTATAGGGTTTGCAAATCTTCCATCTCATTTATAAACCAGTTCACTATACTGTCTGCAAGACATGTTTGTCCAGTCAATTCATATGTTATGAAACAAGCGCTGTTGAATTAATTAATATCTTTTCTTGAGAATAACCTGATCTGAAGCAGATTATATTTGCTGCATTTACCAAGGTCTTGTATCTCGTTTTTTTTTTTTAAACTGCTTTGGACTAAACACAAATTGCTAACCCACTAGTCTTGCTTTGTGACAAACCCTTCCCCTTAAAGAACAGACACGACACAACAAACGATATTTGCTTCTTTTTTTGGTTTAATTGTCACAACAACTGGATCCCAAGGTGGCGTTTCGAAGCTCCTGACTCCGCCCCCGCAGAGACCGCCAGAGGCTACGGAGCGTTGTTACTGCATGTACGCACCATCGCCATAGTAAATAGTTCTTCTGCTCATACGTGAGTAAAAAACATCCGTAGTGGCATGACTCACCACAACTTTGGTCGTCTGTTCTTACGAATGTCGGGTACTCTCGATTGTGTTAACGCTTATAGCGTATTGTTCTCTTCACACATGTACGTGTGGCTTTGATCACAAAAACAAGCGGCAGCGCCACCTCGGGGCCTGGCATGCTAACAACATTGTTTTCATTGTCTCACAAACACAAAACTTTTCCGAAATGAACCAGGCGTAGCCACTTGGATCGTGGCCCTAAAAGGTCGTTTTTCTTTTAGACTGTTACCTATACTTGATCATGTAGAATTGTTGGGGTTTTCGCAGTGAATGTGCCTTGAAATGACTCTGTTGTATTTGGAGCTTCACACAATTAAACTGAATTAAAATGTTGTTCTTTTTTTTACATTTGTATTGTGACTTGGTTCTGATAGACACCCTGCACACTCCCACGCATAAAAGCTCAATTGCCCATTGCACACTACAGAGCTGTTGGTTGGCAATATCGGACAAAAATGGCTCCTTAGTATTTCTTGCTGCCTTTTTACTCGCTACTTTGTCAAGGTCTGTTAACTGCTTTCTCTTGCGGTTCTTGAGTTCACAATCCATTTGTGACTGTTCCGATAGTCTTTTGTGTCCCAAATCAACAACAAATCTGTCTCTTACCATTCCATCATGGAGAGCTCTGTATCCACAGTGATGCACCACACAGTGGAGGGCTGTGAGAAAGCTGACCGTTGACTCTCCCACTTCTTGTTCACACACATTAAACTTTGCTCTCTCAAATTAAATGTTTCTGCGAGCCACGAAGTGAACATCCATCTTCCTCTTCACAATGTCATACTCAGTTACTTCCTCTGGGCTTAGAGCTACTGTAGTATGTCCTCTGCTTCCTCCCCCATGATGTAGATAAGGGCATTCACCTTGTTTCCATTTGGTTTTGGGTCTTTAATCCATATGCAATACGGCCTCCCTTGAAATGCTTCATCCGCTTCGGCCAGTCATCTGCTCCGAACATGAATTGCTCTGGCGGTGGGATACGAAACTGTCTCATGCAACGCTGTCTCATTAGCACTTCATTTGCATCTTAGTTGCCTCTCTTCGCCAACTTGAAAATGGACCACAAATTTCCAGTTTTTTTTCCTCTTTGGGTTTCTTCTGACATTCTATTGTCTGTTGGAAGGTAATACATCTGGATGCTGATAAACGCACGAGGCCACTTTATCTTGGTTGCGTGTCGCCTTCATTCTGCACCCCATTCATAGTTCCTACTAATGGATATATTGCCTAATATTACCAACACGTACCAACACACACCATGGGACACAGGAGGTGGGATGTCGTAATATTCAGAACGACATCATGCGACAATTATAATAATTGACCAGTAATTTTAAATGGGCTTGGATGAATCCTTTTAAAGCTTCAGAGTGACTTGTTAACAATATCCACCTGGCATGATCACAGTTCGCCGATCATCACATGCAGCTGACACTTGACCAGCTCAATTGAGCAGTCAACGTTCGACAGCTGGTAGCAGTAGACTCCGCTCGGCTACCACGGACCCAGTGCTAAGGGAGTTGTTAACTTTTCATCACACAAGACAAACAGAAGATTTTCCCCAGTCAACATGGCGTTGTTTACATTGCCGCGTTCTCTTTCTTTGGCGATGACCTCAACAACGTGACGACGTTTCAAATGCTGCTGTCAAACCGACTCACCCTCATTCATACCTTTGGCACAGTGGGTCGGTTTAAGTGTGGAAGTGGCGTTAAACCATGAAATATAGGACCACCTCACTTTTTCAGACTTATTTTCAAGAAAGAACAAAGAAGAAGAAAACCTTTGTAAACTGAAATCCACATGCTGTTAAGAGTGTGTTTCAGAACAACACCCAGGTAACTTTCACAAAAACAAACAAGCCCTGGTTGTGAAAAATGACTGGTATGTCTTATTCTTGTAACTTTTAATTGATATTTCTACAAAATACCTTATAAACAAAGCAACTTATTTGTTGTTGGTGAAAAAAAATTACTCAAACTTGTCTACATATTGCTGTATCATTACAATTAAAAAGCCCAAGTCTACTTTTGAATTCTATGTTGAATATTGCACTCCACATTGTGATTCACCTCAGAAAACCATGCTTCTAATCACATTTAAATATTTTAATTGTTGCGCAGCACTACTATAAATATGCAATTGCAAAGAGGAAGAATGTAAAAAGAAAAAAAAATCCAGGACATTTCTTTTGGTGTGACTGCACAAATTGCAAATAAGCAGCCACTTCTGACAGTTTCTCCTGAAAATAAGCTCACCTTCATAAAATGACGCACTCATTCACTCTGACATCTGATGTTGTCTCACAGGAAAACTCACAAGCAGACAACTATGGAGCTAAAAGGTTTGAAAACAGAAGCGGAGGCTCCAACTCCACAGCTTTCTGGAAGCTGTCAAGAATTCAGCTTCTCGATATGACAAATTCTGCAGTGCCTCATGGGGGCTAAAATAAAACTGGGCTGGCGTGTGCTATGCCTCTCTCACCGTCTCTTGCCTTCAGGGTGTTCTGTATGTGAAAAGGGAGTGTGATGCTGGGCTGCAGGTGGCGAATTGAGGTATTAAGTTTCTTAACCAGGGCTGAGACGAGTGCAAATGCTTGAAATCCACACAGCTCCCCGTCACTCGCCTCACATATTCTTACCATTGCTCAACTCAGTTTTTTGTTTTTTGTTTTCTTTTACTTTCCGCCTCGTGCCATTTCAACTCTGCTAAATTTACTCATAGCCTATTTACTCAGTTGCAGCATTTATTGTTCTTCCGCGTCAGTAATGGGCTTGTTTTTCGAGCTCTATCCATGCTAAAGTGGATTAGTTGAAACTAAAACATACAAATTGATGTTTGGCAGCAAGAAAACCTGCATATTTAACCCAAATTCTCCAGATAGTGCTCTATATCAACCCTCGGCAAATATGTTGTTTTTGTCTGACTTTCTCAGACAAACCTCATCTCAAACCATTTAACCTTTTCCATGCAATAATATCTAATCACAGGTTGAGATTTACTGGGAAGACTGGGGGGGGGGGGGATCCCCCACTGCTGGCCTATGCATCCCCCTTCTGTCATATTATTTTTACCTCAGGGATAAAATCCATCTCTCTGCAGTGATTAAAGCTACTGCATCAGCAGACCAGACCCAGACCCGTCAAATAAATGTATTTAAAATCTAAGTAAGGCAGAGCTGTCGCCTCACACGGATTAAGAGCAAAACTCACACCATTAACTCGGGACTCACGCTGCACACCGTTTGCTTCGTGCGGTCAGGAATTTCTATTTAATCTTTTTTTTTTTGTCTCACAAAACCTTTGTATTTTAACAGCAATGTATATTATTTCATCCTCCATCTCCTCATCACTGTTTTATCTGATTTTCATCCTTTTTTTTTTTTTCATCTGATCCATTCCACTCATCCTATCTCTGGTCTAGTTTCGCTTTCCTCTCAAATCACTGCCTGCGTATTTGTTTTTGGTCATTTCCAACATTTACAGTAGCCCAACTGTATGTCAGCGCAACAGGCTGAAAACAAGTTTAGCAATGTAGATGTGATTAGAGGCGCTTAGGGCCAGTTTTCCCAAAACACTTTTTGAAGCCAAACCGATAACTATAAAAGATTGAAGTCCTTCGAGTCTGTGATAACACCTTCTTTCTCAATGCTGGCAACTGAGGACACAAAGCATGGGGATGAAAAGCAGTAATTATCCCAGATACTTGAAACTGATGTTGCAAAATGTTTTAATTGTGTGACTTACCATGTAGTGGCAACATCAGTTAAAAAGAAACTTTTTCTAAACCCAACGCGAAGTGAAACTCAAGGTGAGTTTCTTTTAGTGTGAGAAGTGGGACCGAAAACAAGCAGCGAGTACAAATTAAATACTTTTAGTGCACGGTTTCTCTTTGGGTGCTTAAGCGAGAGGCAGAGATCTGTGTTGTTCAGTCAGAGATTCTATAGAGTGAAAATGCACCAAAAATGAAACAAATATTGTGAAATAGCTGAGATATTCAGTACTCAAATATCCTTTACATTTCAGGCATTCAAAGAAGTTTTCCTAATACATAAGCCAGCATGTGACAAATTGTATATCTGATCATCCTTTTAAGATGCTGTCATCATTTAATGTCCATCATTATTTATCAATACTGACTTTTTCCAAATTAGATTGTGGAGCTGCCATCTCGGCTAACGATGGATAAAAGTTTTTCAAATAAACTGCACCTCTTTTTTGTCATAATGCAAATATTACCCGTTATGTTTAAAGTTGCCCTACCGGAATAATTTTTTTTAAAAATGCTTCCCATAAAAGTATCACTTCTGCACGGAGAATAAACCAAAACATGAAAACAAGAACATTACCACTCATTTCCAAAGATTTGAGTATTCAAGCCTTCAAGTTTCAAATGTTGTGAAAGTGATCATTGATCGTTTTTCCAGTTGCAAACCGAGATCTCGCAGGATCACGTGTACAAACAGGACCTCGTGCACACAATGCCTTGGGAATGTTCTGAAGTTTCCGTGACCGCAAGATATCAACAAATGTTTCTAGTTAAGAACTCATGTCAAAGGATCGTCTTTACCTTGTAAAGGTTCAGACATTTTAGTTGCATGTCATTAAAACACATATGATAGATAAAGATTAATTTTGATACTTGGCAACATTATAGAACAAATAGATGGTTTGATGGTTTAATTTTTAAAGTTATGGGGCAGATTGTTGTCAAAGTAATGGGCATATCTATAGCTGTGTTTTCCTATACTACTGTGAATAAGTAGTGTATCTGCTGATGACTAATAATCATCTGAGAATGTTCACTAATTGCCTCATTATGTTTTGCACTTTGTTCTTCACTACGCTCCATTTCTGTCCTGCAGCGTTCTCATTTATATGCTCTCTTATTTCCCCATATTTACAGAACGTCTCTCAGTAGTTTTGTCTTCATATGAGACACATAAACATACAAAAAAAGAAAATTAACCTTTTCTACCCTTTTGTCACATATTTCAACTCTTGTTTTGTTTCTTGACTAAATTATTGCTATTGCTCATCCACTGAGTGGTTCCGTTTAAGCCAAGCTTCACGGCTACGGCGTCTCTGCACTTCTCAGTCAATCAGGGCGCTTTTTTCTTGAGGTATATTAAATCATTTATTCAAACTTGGCTGGAAGCAATGGGTGACGCCATCAAAGGCAATGCGGTCTCACCCAAAATGAACACAGTTTAAGAGGGAAAAGAGAAAGGAAGTCTGAATAATAGTATGGTTATTTCAGATTTATGAGCCAATTTATTTTTCTTCACTATGCAGCTATATGATCTGATCCTATGAGAGTGCGTGAGTCTGGATGAACTGAGAATCGTGTTTCACTTTGCTGTTTGCTAATAGAAAAGAAACACAACAGGAAGTTTCCGCTTATTGTGCAATGGGTGTGAAGTGCAAATGCATGATTGTATAAAGAAATGCTATTCTCTTCATACATGGGAGTTTTTTTCTTTAGACATCGCTTTGCTCTAAACTTAACAATCCCTGTTTTTGATCATTTAGGACGCAAATTTTGTGGGTTTTCATGCTTTGTATTTATTTCTCTGTTTTACACATCTGCACTGTAATAAGCTTCCGATACTTTTTATAAGACCTCCTACATATATTTTATAAAACATTCATTCAAACTTGGGTAATGGGAAATTGTGTATGAAAATGTGTAGAAACATTTCTAAATTCTGTCTTACAAATTAAATTTTAAATATGCATAAATACAAAAAAGATTTATCATACGTGGATTCATACGCCCTTGAGTGAGTCCTCAGTGTGGCTTAATCCTACTTGTTCTTTGTCACCATGCTCGTGCACTTTCTGGATTATTTGCCTTCAGAAACGCCACAAATTCACCAAATTAGGGAACAACACGCCTCTTTATGAATATACATTTTTTATTATGGCAGAGAAAAAGAGGAACTTTTCTGAAACGGAAATCGAAGTAATTGTCACCAAGGCAAACCAGAAAATATTGTTTGGTATATTGAATGTTGGGATAACTAAAAAAAAGGAAAAATGCCAGTAGATCTCTAGCAGAAATGTAAAACAAAACCCAAAAAAAGTGGTTCGATATTAAACTTTGTGCCAAAAAAATCTCAGGGTGGACAAGAGCTGGATGTGCACTGGGATGGCATCGGTTCTTCTTGTCTGCCGTTCTAATATAGGGCGTAAATCCTGCCATGAAACCACGGCCATAAAAAAATGTAAGATAAACAGATCTGCATCTTGGCTGGTAATGGAACACCGGCCTCCTGCATTCTTCCACTGGACCGGTAAGTACATATGTGACATGGATGTTGTGACCGCATCACTCACATTAATCTGAACCCGGCAGAAGCCACGGGCAAAAACAATAACTCCGCGCCTATACCTACTGAGAATCCACTCTGTGCACTCAGCACGCAGATCAGCACGCACTTTGAAAATGCCTTCCCCGCAGAGCGCATTGTTCGCCACATCATCCAACAAGATGAGCCACGGCACTTCCGTACATTTCAAATAGCTGTCACCGCCGTCTTTTATAGCCTTTCACGCCGCATACGAGAAGTCTGTTTCTAACGAGATGAAATTAAAGGAAACGAGACGCGTGTGGTGTTTGAGCTTGTTGAGCACCTGCTGCGACACTACTCCTATGTGTCGTTTTACTTGTCTACCGGGAGATTATGTGCGTAAACATGGTCAGAGTTGTGCTTATATTTACGTACATCCCTAAGTACAAGTTGATCAATTCCATACTGTGCGTGGGAATGTTCGTACACACTCACTATACGCACATCTGTGGGTACGCACTGAGGATAAATGAGGCCCCAGGAGTGCCACCCAGATCTCATAATGCCCTCCACTGAATCCCGCTTGTGCAAAAATCTCCTCTATTGAATTGTTTTCATGAGCTTTCCTCCATCCCATTATCATTCCACGACATCAACCTGAGACAAATCCGCGTTATCTTTTTGCAAATACACATCTCAATTCTCAGCATTATTGCAGTATGTCAGCACTATTTGTCTGCTCCTTATCTTTATCCTCTGCTCTTCTCAGACGAGGGCCTGACTTCTCCTCGGGTCTCATTAAAGTTTTATCTGAAGACTTGTCGCCGCTGTGACTCTGACCTTTGTATTGTAGGTTGTTTATATTGTTTAAATGATCACTAAATACAGGTTTGTTCTGTGCTTTGCTCTGCAGCAAGCTGCCTCACGGTCAATTCATGAAATAATATTTCTGTTATTAATAAGCCACTTTAAAATGGTAAAAGTTATTTAAGTCTGCGTTTGGAAATCTCTTTCTTTATGCATCACTCAGCTAATTCAATGATCAATGAATATTGTGTTATATTGACCAGTGAATGTACAGTAATATTACAGAAATAACCAAAAAAAAAAATAATGATATTTTTCAATCTGCATGAACATGCCTTATGGTCTGCATTTTTTGAAACGAGCTTTTAAAGTGTGCGTGACTGAAAACCACAAAACAACAAGCCACTTATCCACATAAGAATGTATGGCAAGTCCTGAGAATTGAAATCCCAAAGTTGGACTCGACAAGCAAGACATTTATGGAGACAACTCAACTGCTAACACACGAGTAGTGAAAGGTAGATGACCTTTATTGTGTGATAAGAGTCAGTTTAATATTTAATGCCACTTCCTTTTAGTTGAAGTGAGGCAGAATGTCACGTTGAATGTCAAACAAACATTCATCAAAAAATCACTAACTATTTTAGAATGCTGTAAACTTGAGTCTAGGTTAGATGTGGAAAATGTGGAAATATCACTCTTGAGCTGCAGAGCAGCAACTTTCACTTTGTTCAGTCTACAATATAGATGAATAGAAACTTCACCACTTACTTTTACTAGTTGAATCAATGTCAAAATGTTTAACAGCATTTTAAACCAAGCTTAGGAATTGGCCATGATTTTCATGGACAGAGTGTTGAGGGACATTCGAGGTCTGCAGTGCATGATCTGCCAGAAGGCATCTGAGCTTTTTGCAGTTGATGTTTTCCAGCAATTAATAGATGGAGCATTCATTACCTATCAGCATGAGTTTGAGTCTATGGTATGCTTTCTTCAGATGCAGAGAGAGATCTTACCCCAGGTGGGGTTTAAAGAGGTCATATTATGCCGATTCTCTAGACTTTCACATGGTCTCATTGGTCCCAAAACGTTGCAGTCAAAGTTTTTTGCTCCAAATCCTGCTTTTCTTTGACTTTCATCTGTTTCTATATCGGAGTATAGGAGTTGCATTCAGAATCTGCTGTGTCTGTGTGCGCTGGACTGTCTCCACCCACACATGCCCATCTTGGGAAGAGGAGGAAGTACTTCCTCTCGTGGCGCCATGTGCCAGAGCAGAGCTGCCTAATTGCGGGTGGGTCAAAGGGAGGGCCTACCTTGATTGGGATTGGTCCCAGTGACACTATAGGGTTCAATTTCTGATTTGCTCATTGAAGCAACACACTTAATAAAAATGCAACAAGCTTGGAAGAGAGGTGACAGACTTTCTTCCCTTCTAGGGCATCATTCCCAGGGTATTGGGACACATGCTACTGTTGGAAAACCATTAGAAAGAGAATTTTGCATAACATGACCCCTTTAAGTATCTTGGGGTTTTATGCCTGCTACACAATGTCGTTTTTTGGGGGGGATTTCTCTCCAAACACATAAATGCCACAAGGGCGAAGGCTCTTCCGATTGTCCGACAGGTCAGACATAGACTCTGTGATCTGTTCAATTTGTTCTGGTCAATGGAATAATTTAGGTTTTGCTTATGTGTCGAACAGATTCTTTCCGATCGATTAGAATGTTGACTTTAGATTGAAGTTTTGTGGTTTTACTCTATATTGGTGAGAAGATTTCAATAAAGGCTCCTACTTCAGATGGGCATGCCACTCCTCCATAAGATGACACTGACTTGTGCTTCAGCTGTATGGAAAAAATGGATTGCAGTTGTTTTACTTTTTCTAAACAAGCAGAATCTGGCGACTCTGTGGAAACCCACAAGCTGCACACTTGAACTGCAAAAACAGGGAGTTTGAATTGACTTGTACTTTCGAGCTATGACATTCATGCATATTCGGGTGTCCTGAGGGCTCAAGTCGACTGGAGGCAGAAAGCTGACAAGGTTTGACTCAGTGACCCTGGTGAACAGAAAATAATACTTTAAATGTTACAATAGTAAAACGTCTCCATGACCTTTTGCACTCTTTCATTTGCCACTGCTGGATTGAGAATTAAATAGAGAAATGTCCTCACGCAGATAAGGAACAATAAGAACTTATTCAACATGTTATCACTCTCTGTGGACACAAATGAATAGGTTTCTCATTAACTCAATACGCTGCATATTTTGGACTTCCTTCTCACTGTGGTGCAAATTTTTTAAAAACATTAAATCTTTTTGAGTGAAAAGGGAAGAAAAAAAAACATTTAACGTTGCTTTGGGAATAATGATAGTCTATAGTAACTAGTGTCACCTAAAATAAATAAATATATGAATTTTGGTTCTTTCAGAACCAAAACATGAAAAGCATTAAGACATAAGTAATTGTATATAATCTATTAAAGAATAATAAAATGGTTTGTATCATTTTATCTGTGGAAAAAACAACCACATGCTTTACATCAGAAGCTAAATGTACAATTTTTCCCACAAACGACTTATGTTGTGTTTGTTTTTCTCTAAATGTTTTGGGTAATTGTTCAAATCCGTTTTCACTCCTTCATGCCAATTGCTTTCATTATTAAAGTGTACTGGCCATCTTGAATTAAAAACCCTTACTGCATTGTTGTTTGCATTGAATAATATTTCACATTACATACTGTACAAAACAAAATCAAACATACAGGAACAGGCCGTGGCTGATTTGCAACCCCTGTCCCTTGTTACAGGCCTTTACCACTGAAACAAGTTAAATCACATAAAAATATATTGTAAAGAATAATACAAAAATGGAAAAAGACAGAAGACGAAACTGGTATAGTGCAGTTGAATGCAATACAATTGTATGTAAAGATCTTTAGTTCATGTCCCTGCTGCTAATCTTGAATCCATAAATGAACTGGATGCACATTTTCAGAAAATGCTGATTGTTTTCAACCAAGCTGCAGCCAGACTTGAAGTGACACGTTTGAGAATTGTCCAAAAGGAAGATTATTGTTTTGGAAACGCAATGTCGGAGTTGCGGGTGATTCGTCTCCCTCCTCACTCCTACCTGCTCATCCAGTCATTTAACAGCGAGGCTAACTTGGTGTGATAATCACACATCGCTTAGACAAGCTGCTTTTAGAAAAGAAACCGGAGCTATTTTCAACATCAGAGCCACCAAATGTGTCGTTGAACACGTAGACACTATTATATCCTTATCAGAGTGGCTGAATGTGTACATCGGAGCATCAAAAAGAACTCACGCATGAAAACCGGAAAAGTACAAACTCTAGCTGTTACGTCCTTAATCATGTAATACTTTATCATTTCCATGTCATTACCACTGACTGTTTGTATTGTGACTTTCAGTTATGAATACATTATACCAGAAAAGTGAATGTTAATGCAGAGATTATTTACGATGCAGAGGTGCAGCCCTATGGCATCAAAAAGAAGTTGAGCAATCATGTCATCTGATCCCTTCGAATGAAAGCATCAGTGCAACACTCAAGGCTAAAACCCCGTCGCTGAAAAACCTCTGAGTGATGTTTCAAAGCCTCTCCATTCCATACCTCAACGCCGTTTTTAATTAGCAAATCACACGACAATCTCTTGAAGCAATATGCGTAATTAAAGAATATTTGATCAAGTCAGTCCTGGCGCCTATTTGTTTTCCACAATACTGAGGCCCGTTTAACTAATTGCCTTTTTTGTTTTAGATTAAAGGTCCAGCCATAATGGGAGGTTTAAGGTTCGAGAAATTCCCCGCGCGTACGAGCAGATAATGGCATTTAATTGAATGATAGCCCATGAAAGAGGCAAGGAGGTGATGGAAAAGGAAATAGAAATGGCATATGAAATGAGGCACATATGTGCCGGGATTATTTATTTATCTCGGCCCAGACAGGGTGTTTTGACTGACAGCGTGCTCACCCATGTGGAAGGGTATTCACGCATGGGAGGGAAGGATTGAGAAACAGACAGCAAGAAAGAGAGAGATAGAATAAGTAAAGGAATGAATAATAAACGATTCAAACTTCTCCAAAAGAGTAATCAAAACTCAGCGAATTGGACATTACAGCACACCTCTATAGGAGTGAAAACATCACACATTTTTTAATATGAATTTTGATCACTATTTCAATATTTCTGATGTGAGCGTTGACATCTTCATTTGGAATAGGATGATTCAATCTCCACTACAAAATGGTGAAATGAATAATTCAGTGATTCAATAGACAGAAACATAAAAGGTGGGGAAAAAAACGGGTGGTGTAAGATAAAAACTCCATTATAAATTTTGACATCTTAAATCAGGACATCAGAAAAGAAAGAAATATCTGCAACATTTTCGCTTCTTTCATTCTGTAAAGAGCTGCACAATCACAGCGTTACTGTCTCCATCAGACATGCATCTGCATATTGTTTTTCATCGGCATTCTACTAGTGAAATGTTATTGTAATATTTGGGTAAAGTCACATTTCTAAAAATGTCCCGTCCGCTGTACTCCATACGACCATCTGCAGGGATGAAACACTTGAAAAAGGAAAACATTAAAAACTAGACCGCGCACTCAGTAGAGCGCATACCTTCGCCAAAGTCACATTTGTTTGTGGAACTGAATTAGCCAGGGACGGCAAGTCATCCCTGGTTTATGTCATGCAATTCAGGCAAGTAGTTTTAGCGAAAATGTGGTAAAATACATACATACAAATCAATAAATCAAAATAGATGGGGGCAAAAACGTAACTTTCGCGCCAACTCTCATTGGTGAAGGTAAAAAAAAACATGAGAAGCAACAGAGAGGAGCCACATCCCCAGTTCACCACCAGCAAAGAAGTATCGTCCGCATCCACTCGCAACATTGATGTTTGCTGTTTTATTCTTTAAGATGAATTAATCTTGTTAAATCTTTTTTTTTTTTGGTTCGTGGGCTTGAGTACAAAATGTTCATATAAATTGCATCTTTGACGCAAGTGTGAACGCCGCTTGGATCCGGGAACATGTGGAAATAATGTGTGTGGAGCTTTCACAGGTACAAGATCAATTTAATTTCAGTCAAGCACTTGAGAGAAGAGTTTTGATAAAATGTCACTATGAGTGTATTTGCTGCCACTAGTTAAACAATGGTGTTGTTTTTAGTATCGTGATCGTGTGTGCGGTATTATTTTTTTTTCCTCCATGCAGTTATTCAGAGGACAAATCCTTTTTTTTTTTTTTTCCAGGTGGCAAGAAAACAAAATGTGAAGGATAGAAGCAAAACTACTTCAACAGGTAAACATTTCAAAACAGAATACTGTAATCCTGAAAAGGCAAAGCCAGCATAATTTATGACACAGGATTAAATCCGGTAAGCCCGACACAGGAAGAGGTCACGAGTTCATCAGCAGAGCAGAAAGAAACCACACCGCTGATGTCGGCTCCCTTCAGATCAATAAGCTCCATGCAGTTTGTTTCTTTCGCCACAATGATGTTACTGCACAGCCCAGACCTCCACAACATTGAATCAACTCGATAACAATTGCCATTTTTATTCCCCAGTGTGAACCTGCAAAGGTATTAATTCAATTACTATGCAGCTTCTAAAGAAGCACATTCTTTGTCTGGAGAGCAACACATTCAGTGAACTGTTTTGTGTGAAGCCATACCTTTTAACACTTTTCAGCGGTGGGACTGCTTCGCCACCTCCAAGGTTGGAGCGGACACTGAGAAGTAATTAAGATAAAGTTAATAGAATGCAGTTATAGTTCAATAAGCCAGAGTTTAATTGAAACGACTGACTTCTAATGCTGAAACAAAACACAAAACCAACTGGTCAGTAGGGCATGTTTTGGGGGGGAACACATGCTATGTAATTCAACAGTGACCTTTTAATGTAGGCGTGTACAGGAAATACACGCTGTGAGAAAAAAAGGAGGAAAAGAAGTGCCCAACTGTGTGGAAATTACCTCTGTTGAATAACAGCCTCATTGATTTGACCTGAGAGGCGCCGCAAAAAAACACATCTTAGAGCACAGATTTATTTTTGGGGTTTACTTGTTTGTTGGTTTTTTCACTGCGTCAACTCAGTGCACACGACAGCTGTGGGATCTAACCAAGAAACAGGACCACGCTTGAGTGATGAGTGGCGTGGAAAGTGAATTTTGTGCTCCCAGAATGAAACATTAATGCACGGTGACCTTTTACCAGACTCAGCACAGGCTTCAACGTGGTAAACAAGTCAATACAAACAAACCCTGAACTGTATTAAAGCATATCAGAGGAACAGGGAAACAACTAAAAAAAAAAAAAAAAAAAAAACTGAAAATGTTTACAAGAGTTTGTCTCCTTTTCATAATTTCGCTGTATGTTGAATTAATTAATATGTTAATGGCGTACATAGGAACTGGGTATTTGTGTGCTTTCATGTTTCCAGGCTGTTTGCATGAATTCAGTCATTATCGCTTGTGTGTTTTACATGATTTCTTTCTTTCTTTGGTGCGTGTGTGCGTGCGTGCGTGCGGCCGTGCGTTTACTGCTCAAACAACATGGAATCCATTTGTTTGCTTTGGGATCTGCAGGAATTAATTGTGTGCTCCACGATGAAAGTTCAACACCTCTGTGTAAACCTGCCATCATAACAACGTACTGGCACAGACACGTAAATATGCAAACACCAGAATCAACACAAATAATGACATTTAAGTATATTTCTCCTTTGACTGAGACCAGAGGCTGGTTAACCGAATTCAACACTGACAGAGAAATTACAAGACTGTCTGTGGCACAGCACTGTGGCAATTAAATCTATCAAGAAAAATCTAAAGTGAGACGCACTGTATAGCATTATATAGATTACATTATTAGATTACGCTAAATATTTCCTGACATCTGAAGTGATGAATGTGGATTACCAGTTGGAAATTTAGAACAGAGCCCAATAGAGGCCCAAAAGCATTGGCGTAAAACACGTGGCCATGGACCAACTACGGCCTGAGAGAAGGTCCAATCTGGTGAGCGCTATGCGGCCAAAGAACTAAAATGACTCTAATAGATGGTTTTTCAAACAAAATTATATTCTACTCTTTGTCTTATGTTAATAAAATCTTATAGAATATTGGTGCACTCCTTTAATAATAAAATGCAATACTATAAAAAAAATTTTTATTATTATTCTCCCTCCATCATTCTTTTATGCTACTTTATCTATTTTCATGTTGTTGGAGGCGAATCCAATCTAACAGTGGGCAAAGAACCAGGAATTTGACCAGTAAGTATGTTGATTTCAAGCAGCGCCCCCTTGTGGATTTAATGTCAAATAGTCATTCAAACACATTTAGCTCATGGTGGATTAAAGGCATGCTCGTGAAATATCGGTTCAGAGTATACACAAGTCCAATATATCAGTATGATGAGTTTATGACTGCTGTTTTTTTTGTTTTTTATTTTTTTTTATCAGCTTATCTGAAAGTTTGAAATGCCAATGTCTCAAAGTGTACTGCGTTAAGTTTCTGCTGTTTTGCTCCTTTGTGCTCCGGTCATACATCAAATTATAGATGACAAACAAAATATGCCAAGAGATATTTTACAATCGAGTCACCCAATGTTTGACTTAAGAGTTAATTCACAATATGATTGTGGTCTTTGCTTTGAATGACGTCATCAAATTCTCAACTTCAAGCCGAAGCTATTTCTTTTCCTGTACAGCGTCAACATTCCAGAGATTGCTTCACTTGTACACCGCGCTTTTCTATAGTCCGTGGCACATTTTTACTGGGTTGTCTGCTCGCGAACGCTACGCCAACTTCAATAAACGTCTGTTTTCAAATGCCTCTGTATGTTCACTCCAAAGTAAATATCAAAAAGAGTGTTTGTGCTGAAAATTGATCCATCAGCATTTCGAGAACACTGTACCTGTGTGACAAGGTCAGGCTGTGCTGACAGACAGGATGTTAGTGCGGATGTGTCCTCCATAAACTGTGTTTGGCCGACGAGCAGTGTTGCATACAGTACCCAGGGAGTGTTTTGGCAGAGCTTGAAAAGGCTGGTTGAGACAGGCAGAAAGCACTAAGCTGCCTCCCAGTGCTCCTGCCCTTGATGCTGTGCGGAGTGAAGAGCGCACAAGAGCAGCACATGTCACCCAGGGCAGGAAGTGGAAGCAGGAGAAATGCAGGTTACATGCTTCATTAACCAATATTCAACTTAGGGCCCCCGACACCTGGCTGCCAGGTGAATTAGCCGAGGATGACAAGAGAGGGGAGGAAGTGGCTGGAGAACACAGGGAGGGGGCAGGAGAAGGGAAGCGCTTTAATTACCGTCTCACAAAGAAAAGAATGAATTACTGGAAATAAATCAATCAAATTAAAGGAAATATGCTTCTTAAAGAGTTGCCGGGCAAGTAAATTGAGCCGCTCATGGGTCTATTAATGCTGATGTTTGACAGAAGAATGTAAAAAATAATATTAAATTGATGTTCTTCCAATAATTCAGCATTTAAAAACATTAGGCAGAAATGACAACTAATTAAGGCCAGGCTATACAGACACAAACAAACTCAATATTTCCTGTGCTGTTTAATGGTATCAGCTCAATGTGCACAGTTGATAGAAATGTCATAATCCACAAACTCTTCATACATGTAATGTAGATGTAAAATAATCCATATGTAGTCAGGAATACTTATTTATGGAGACATTACAGTCGCAATAGTTTGACAAGTTGTTAACTAAAAGTGGCCTCAACCTTTTTATCGCAGCAGTCCTCTGGGAGATGACTTTACTGGGCCGGTGGTGGAGATGACGATGCCACTTTGGTTCTTAAACATCTTGAAAGTGCGCAACAAATACAAAAATAAAAAATAAATAAAAAAATAAAAAGGCTAAGCCAATATTTGCTGACTCCTCAACTACTTTGAACACAATCCAGCCCCACATTTTAATTGATAAGTTAGTTTATTTAACGATTCTATTTAGTCGCTGCTGCTGCTGCTGTTGTTTCAGCACATTGTATTATCCCTCCCTCTTTTTAAATGTCGGATGACATGCATGTTTCTGTATGGCATGTACAAATGTATGTGCAATCTTTATGTTTTATTCGTTGCTGCAATTGCCCTGTGGGAAGACAAATAAAAGCAGAACTGAACTGACTATACATAAGAAAAAAAAATGTTTTAATGTTTCATGATTTTCAAACAAGATCAGCCTCATAGGAGATGGAGGGACGGACATAATACCCTCATTGGCCTGGAGGCATTAAAAAGATATATAGACCACCCAGACTCTGGGAATATACAGATAAAACAATAACATGATTTGAATTGACATTATGAAAGATGAAAGTGCATTTATTGGTCTTTTTCGTTAGTTTGCAATATTTAACTTTGACTGTTATCAGAGATGGCTAGATCATTTGCATATAACAGGTTTTGCCCTGTGATTCAGTTCTCATTTTGCTGTATCACTATATTGACAACCTGAGTTTATAGTAAGTCTTTCATAATCAGTATTCTCTCATCCACCAAAACAACATGACCTCAAATTGGGTAGCTCTCCCTTTACACTGCCAAAACCTGATCCATCAAGGCCTGGACTGCGTTAGGCAAGGCAAGGCAAGGCAAATGTATTTAATAGAGCACCTTTAAAACACAAGGCAATTCACAGTGCTTTACAAAGAAATGAAAGAAATACAGAATAAAGAAATACATTAAAGCTTTAGAAGAAATGAAAGAAATGCATTAAAACAAATAATGAAGAAAAGTATGATAAAAGAGGTAAGAGATTACCTCTGAAGGTGTGCTGCAGTATCTGGTACTAAGGTATAAGCAGCAGATCCTTTCAGTACAGCAGGTTGAAGGTCTCGGTGAGATTAGTGCATCACTGAGCCATGGCCATCCATGACTCTCTCATACATCAACACTTTCCCTTCCTTGTACTACTTTTAAGAGATAATGACCACTTGCAGACTGGGAACCCCCCACAGGAGCTGCAGGTTTCAGGGATCTTCTGACCTGGTTGTTTAGCCTTCCTAATTATCTCCTCGTCAAACTCCTCCAAATACACTCACGAGCAACTGCCATAAATAAAATAGACTATTAGCGATACTCACTTCACCTTGCATTTCAATACTTCTACATTTTAAAGTCAGAATAAATAAATACATTATTATACAATATGGCAGTAACACAACCAAATATTTTGTGCATTTGCATAAAACTATAAAAAATCCCACGTTTTACAATTTCGAGTTACAAAAAAAACCTCTAAATCAGGGTCACCGTTCACAGTTGATACAGTGGAGTGAGCTTAGCTTTTTGCAATGAATGGTGTGATAAAATATCACTCAGTTGTGGCCATTAGGGCTCAAAAAGTACCTGTTCAGCTTTTCTAACCGAGTTACATGCTTCTGAGAACTTGATTCATTTTGTAGAACGACGTCCAACCTTCGCTCCTGTCGTTCTAACCCCCGTTCACACTCAGTCACATCAAGAGCAAACTCCAACACATCCCGAATTGTCTTTTCTCCAAGAAGTCGGTGTGTGTGTGTGTGTGTGTGTTGCTGGTGACTTGAAACTTTTTAAGACTGAAATACCGGCCAGGAATTATGCAACCCAGTGAAAGCAACTGATTGGAAGTAACCTCACAGTCACCTGGAGGTAAACTCGTGGCTCTCTCTGTTCAAACGTCGCTCAAAAACACCGGGAGTTCAGGAGCTGGAGAACCAGTTTCATACTTTAATTTGTGAACAACAGAAATTATCCGTGAAGCGCTGTGATTTAAAATGGCACTCTCGCTCTCTATATATATACTTTCAGTATTACTAGGAAGATTTTTAACAGTGGACTTTTTTTTCCCCCGTGCTGAAGCTGACTTGACTTTTGTACAGCTCGCCCAAAATACACCCATGAGCTGACAGATGTTAGCAGATAGCAGGAGGGGATATCTATAATTCCCTGTCCATTGCTAAGTGTGATTGAAGACCGTGCCGAAGCGCGGTTCACGGAGGCCTTCTTTAAAAGTATATTTTGGAAGATACTGTGAGAACTTATTTTCGTGTCTTTCTTCTCTGTTCTTCAGCCATAATTGGATACAACTGTAAGCGGCTCACAACTGTACTCTGCAGACACAAAAAGTGTGCACTATTTCCAAGACGGGACTGATTACCATGGTGGCTTTCAAGAGGATTAGGGAGCTCGGCGCTACTGATCAAATATATTTTTTTACTTAAGAGTTGTATTTATACCCATATGCCTTCTCGAAAACTTGGCCTAAAGATTTGGAGTTGTATGCTTACAGCATAAATCAGGTTGAGATGCTCCATATTTTGCAGTAAAAGCCGGGTCTGCACACACAATCACACACACACATACATACAAAAACTACCTAGTGAGAAATGGGTGTCCTGGGGCCGGTTGAGGCCAGTGAGCTTCTTGCTGGCCAAACCTGCGTATGAGACTTTTTGCTATGGTGATCCATCTTTATAAAATACACACTTGTTTTGACCTTGGTGCGGCTCTACAGACAAGTACGAGAAATGGTACTTAGAAGTTGGAGAGAAAAATACAACCCCCCCCACCCCATGTCTTTTCATAAATTTCTCACATGAGAAGAAGAAGAAGGTCAATTATTTAAACCTTCAGACAAGGCCGGTGATAGAGGGGAGGGAGGAAGGACGGGAATGTTAGACAGACAGAGGGTTTTAAAAATTATTAGACAAGGTCAATTAGCATCGAATTGAAGAAAGTTTGTTTTTTTTAAAGAAAAGAAAACTTTAAAAAAAAATTAGGATGGAAGAAAGATGTCACCACAGTGAAACAACGTGATTTTAGCACATTGTGATATAATTTCAATCAGGATTTGGGTAAAATCGACATGTGTGCCTATAAATAACCATATTTAATCAGTACTTTACTCAAATGTTCTTCTTGAGAAGCAAATTACAGCTTTGTACAGGCGGTTGCTGATTTTGTTCCAATCTCGCAACATGCTTTCAGTCAGTGCCATTTATTAATAAGGCATTTATGTACTTCTTGAAACATGTTATTTCTCCCCTGCTGTAAGTATAAAGAGCCTAGAGGAAGTTAATTGGATTGTATTTACAAGCATCAAATTAGTTTTTTTTTCATTCTCCACTTCACCCAACTTATCATATTTCACACAACTATTTATCAAGAGTGAAAGTCATTCAGGCACAGGCTCTGAACTAATATTGGCAATTAAGTGTTTACAATTGTTAATTAAACACATGATTAAATTTCAAGTGACTTGTAATTGGAGGGGAAATACAAAATGTTCCACGCACACGCTTTAGTCAGCGCCTGTCAGTCTTTATAGGTGTAGTCTGTGAGATTTACTTTATGGGTAAATTGTTATGGGGCTGCGGATTGCAAAGCTAAAAACATAATACAGCACAAGTTGGAAAATAGTTCTCAGTCCTAACAGATAGAGCTGTACGATAAAACCACTTTGACGCATAGTTGTGACACAATTAAGGTTGATAAAAACGACATTTAACTCAGAATAAAAGCCTCAAGTATGAACACATGACATTATTGCCTATATATCAGCAATTTTCCACAATGGCGCTGATTTATTAAGATCCTTTACATGCTGACTTGCATCCAGGACGCATTGATTCAGGTCCCTGTTTACACAACAACTTTTCCAAGTGAAACTTGAAAACCTTACTTGCTCTTTGGGTGTCAGTTTACAGTTTGTGTTACCAGACACCCAAAGAGCAAGTAAGGTTTTCAGGCGCTTGTAACCACTGAAAAGACTAGTAGCTTTATAGTTGACTCACCCGTAATAACAACCCGACTTCGTCATGTATCCATACCAATGTCCGTGTAATCACCATTGTTAAAGTTTATAGTGTATTGTTCTTTGCGCGTATGTGTGTGTGTGTGTACAAAACACAAGCTATTTCCATCAATATAGAAGGACTTGGCATCAATGAACTATTCAGGGTATGTTTCTACAGTAGAGCACAATAAAGAGCATAAACATAGGTTGAAAAGTAGTAATGCATCTTCTGTATGTGCTTGAAACTTGTAAGTGTGAAACTGTGAGAGTAATATTTAGAGGTTTGCCGCCTACAACCTTGCCACTAGATACCTCCAAATCTCACAAACTGAGCCTCTAAGACCCCAAGTCAGACTTTTGTAAACTGCAATACAAAAGAAGTAAAAAGCATTCCACAATATTGTGTGGACAGCGTTAAAAAACAAGCTTTCGAGGCATGTTGTGAAATAGATGAGATTGTAGCTCTATTTTCAGCACTTTTACTTATTCAAAGCTTAAACTTTGGATGTCTGCCCACAGGACACCAGCGGTAAATCACAACGCGTTCAAATCCACGTTAATCCCATTCCGGCAGCCAGCCCTGCTGACTTTCCAAATTGGTGTCAGCCTGCACCTGTTGGTGCTGCTTAAACAACACAGGTAGGGAGGTGAGCTCCACCTCGTTGCCTTTGATTAAGGTCCTCAGGTTAAGAAAATGTCACTTGCACCCCACAAAGCGGCACGTGGGGTGCCATTCCAACAATTAACTCTTACTGTGTGTATGACAATGACAAAATACCCACCGACCAGACTAATAAGTCCAGGCCCGTTTAGAATGGAAATATGGTCCTTCCTCATCTGTTAGAGAGAGGAATAGCTCCTCGTTGGCGGTATAGGGCAGTGTTTCGCCTCTCTCTTTTTTTTTTTCTCTCTCTCTTCCCCATGGAGCAAGGTCTTTGAAAAATTGGGTTATGTGACAGAATCAATAAGTCTCTAGAAAACCTTGGTTTCACGGATGGCTTGTGAGACCAGACCTCCTGTTGGTGGGTGAAAGGAGGAGGTTCAGCAAAGAGGACCACAGTTAATATGACATCATCCACGGTGGGTGAGAGTAAATCACCCATAAGGCTGTCCGTAGTGTCAGCTGTTGATTGATGCCTCCCGTCTTCCCTTTGGACATCATTAATTTTGTTGAGAAAAGTGAAATTGCTCCAGTCGCTGCAAACAATGACATGAAAGGCTGCACCAAGCAGCACAGTATCTGACTGTATATCGAACAGGGACAAAATGGACTGCAATAATGTGCCTGTTTTGAATGGTTATGAGAAATGTTATCAGTCTTGTAACTCCTGGCTATTTTCTCCAATTTCCCCTCTCTGTCAATATTTCCGCACATTTAGAAACACAATCATCTCACTGCTCATTTCCCAGCACCTATATATATATATATATATATATATATATATATATATATATATATATATATATATATATATATATATATATAAATAAAGATACATTGTTTTTATTATTTCCATTTTTTAATTAAATGAGAATTTATGTTTTTTTTATTAATATGTGATCACACAAAATCATTTGCCCAAACTGAATAAATAATAAATTAAAATGTTTTCATTAATGGATATCCTAAATTACTGCATACCTTGTGGCAACAGAGCAGAAGTCACATGCAAAAAAAATCTAAATCAAATGAGAAACAAAAAAGTCAACAAATAGCTCTTCTACTGAAATGCTGTTCGTGAGAACTGCAGAATTAGATTAAAGATTAAAGAACAAATCTCAAAGCATTAAGAGATCAACATGATCTGGTAGAGCTTGCATTTATTACAAATCATAGCAATACCCAACATTATTTCATATTAATCATCCCAATATACATTGTGTCAGATGATTAAAGAATATAAATCTAACTTAAATCTACAATAAACAATCTTCAATTAATGTTTGCATTTTCATGAGTGCAATAAGCTTGTGGACTGTATATCCATTAAATTAAGGTATTTTCAACTTTGGTGTTAATGTTTTATAAATCATTTTCCCTGTTTGTATAGCTCCTAAAAGTAAGTCTTCTATATACATACCGTTTATTTAAGGATCTATTCTTTTGTGTTCATGTTAAAAGCATTTCTTCACATTGACTCCAACGGCCTACCACTGTGGGCAGCAACAGGTTTGCTGTGTGTGTAATACCCAGTAAAAATGGGATCTGTTTTGTTGTTCTGACTAGGAGGGTAATTTACGTCACACCGGACACAGACTCACAGCTTTTGATTTATTTCCCCGCTATTCTAATACCTCTCTTTGCAATTCATCTTCATGCTCTGTGCTCACAATCCCTCTCTTGACACCAAATCACCTCTTGAACCTCTCTTGTATTGTACTAAATTCAAATGCTAATCCTGGTGTTGGGACATCACGTTACCAACCAGCCTGCACTGTAACAAAATGCCACTATATATTCCAGCCCACTCTCTTCTCCCATGTCCTCCTCTGGTCCTGTCAACTGTTGACCCCTCACCACCACCCACTCCACATATCTCTCTCATTGCCAGAAATCCTGAGGAGAGTAGATTTTTCTTTTCTCCCAGGCACTCTCCTGTCCCCAGACCTGTTATTCCCCCTCCCGCTGGTGGACTTGCTAACAGATTGCCAATAAGCTTGCTGGCAGGTTCCCGCCAACATGTCCCTCCTCCATTCCCCCTGTAATGGTCTCTCCCCGGGGAAAGAGCCTCTGCCTGTCACTGATCCGACCACCCTTATAAACCTCTCCCATCCTTACACTCACCCCCCTTTCTGGTCTCTCTTCCCCTTCCTGTCACACCGTCCACCTCCTGCATTCAAGCTGTTCCATCACAGGACGCATGGGTCCCCCTCCCTGGGTGAACACGGGGGCTTACTTTATGGTTTTCAAAGGTACCCGGAACAGCGTGACGCTTGGGGCTCTCTGATGATGGGTGATAAGTGATTTGAGACGTCAAATACTAATATGGCAGAAAGGCAAAGCAAAGTCAATCCAAGGTAAATAATGAGAGTCTGTAAGAGAGAAAGTGACAGGTATTTAAGTATTTTATACTCTTATTTGCTTAAGGTTAAGATTCTGAATTGCCTGCATTTATGTATTGATTTTATTTCTTTGTAAAATGAACTAGAAAAAACTCAAGGAACAATGAGATTCTGAACATGTACTTGCTCACATCACAGCATACACATGTACATATGTGGGGGCTGGGGGTCGGTGGTGGTTCTGGGTGGGCACTGGGGGCATCGGGGGCATCGGCAGCTGTGCCCCCGGGTCTCCAGGCTTGCGGCCGTTCTCTGCAGTCTTTCAGGTGTCTTGGCGTTTGGTCCTGTGGCCCGTGGTTTGGGGTGGCGTTGGTCTACAGGGCTCTATCATGCCTGAACCAGACCTAGGATTCTTTTGGTAGCCCCACCTGCATTGTTGAAAATCACTCCGACTCTTGACAAGACCAATGGACGTGTAGAATCCCTCCAGGACTCACTGGGCATAGTTGGAAAACACTGGTTGGTTGACTCGCTCTACCAAGTGAGCCAACGGCTGCCCCAGAATAAAACATGAGGTCGAAATGCAACACGGACCTCAGAACACAATATTAACACACCCAAACACATCTCTTTTGTGAATAGCACCAGAGTGGGTCTCCTGCAGCGGTGGTACTTTCTCCAGCAGAGAACTGCTGTTCGTAGCTTAACTCATTATGTTAACCTATAAACGGCAGGCTACAATTTGCATGCACTCACAATCCAGAAACAAACTGCTGACATGCTTCACAATTTTATTCTCTGCTGTCACATTCAAAAGGTAAGGTAAGAACTTAATGTAAACACCATGAAAGCCTTTGTCCACATTGCTTTGCATAAGCGGGTGAAGTTCTAGGTCAGCCTATTTCCCTGGCTAAGGAAAAAGGCTGTTTTGTGAACTAGTTCACATCATTCACGTGCATTAAAGTCATTATGTAATCACATCAATCTAATCTGGAATAAACTTTGTCGAGAGCATTATGTCACTACTGCTTACTGTACTTGGATTATCTTTTTTGTTTGAATTTTTTTCAAAATATAGTCGACATAAAAAAAATAAAAAACGGGCCAAATTAGTGGTATAAATAAAAGTATATCAGCTATAGCTTCAAATCCAAGGATCAATTGTACAAACGACCTGAAGGTCTCCCAGGTGTGTGATATGAACTAAAATGTGCCCTCAGTGTCCTGTAACCTTTAAGCGTAAGAGACTCTCCTTCGTTCTGTCAATGATGATTTAATGGTGGATTACCCTTTTTCCAGAACGCCCCACGGTGTGTCAGTCTTGAGCGCTGGCCTGAGAGCAAGTGGGCTCCCCTTTTGTGTGGAAATGGAATGAGAGAGAGCGAGAGGGACGGAGAGAGAGTTCAAATCGATTTTCTTAGTTTGACAAACTCATGCTACTGGACTTCCGTGGCTGAAATGACATTTAGGAGGGGAGTCCTATTTTCTTTACTGTTCAGTTTACAAGTGTTTCAATTAAGGGAATTGTGTTCTTTTGAAGTGATGTCCTGTTCACAGGGCCATGATGGAAAACAGTAACCAGTCAAATGAAATGAATTAATTTCCTCTGTATGTGCTGTCATCAACTCCACACCAAACAAACACCAGACTGCCGAGATTTCTCCCCGTTGCGTCAACGTTGCCCCCCGAACCCCAACCCCACCCACCTCCTGACAGCTACAACAGTATCAAAGGGCAAGTGTATTTATGCCACGGCTGCAAATCCATTATATCCTGCATTCACGTTGTGTTTTGCCCACGTGTGTATGCAGGTGCATGCATTTATTCATGGATCACTGTACATTTCGAAGTCAATCAAAAGGACAGGTGCACTGCAGGTCTTGGCCTACTTCCGAGGCATGTGACTAATTCAATGTTCATCTTTCCATATGACAAGTAAGAGGAACTCAATGGAAAGTTTTCAGTGACTAGTGTGTCCCAGGAGAAATAAAATGTGGAAAAGGAAACATCACACCTGGTTATCATTTTATTCTCTCAGGTGTTTTTTCACCTCACTCCTTCACAGTAAACCTTGACATGGATAAATCCACTTCTTATTCTTTTCTCATCCCGTCACAAACTCCCACTCCTATCCTTTTTTTTTTTTTAACCATTTTTCTTTTCTCTACTCTTCAATTCGCCTCCCTCTTCCGCTTGGTGCAATTAACATCTGTGATGGCTGTCGTCACCTTTATGAGGAGCAGGTACTCCTTGAACCTGACAAAATCAGATCCCAGCAACGGTTAAGTCACATTTTTTTCCCCATATCTATAATGGCCTGAAAATTATGTATCCATCTGTCTGTGCATGTGTGGGATGGTAGATGAGGCGTAATTGATAAGACACTCAGTACAACGACTGCCACGGTATCATTATATGATCAAAGAGCCTCATTTCTAATTTTACATGCAAGAATTCATGCAATCTTGGATTCACAGTTTCAGGTATAAATGGTCTATAAATTATGGTTTCAAGTAGATTTAATTTAGTAGAAAATAGTTGTGAGCGTATGTGATTATCTGTGTCTCTCTCTGGTGACCTGTCCAGGGTTTACACTGCCTTCACACGGCTGGGTCAACTGGGATTGGCTCCAGCCACCATGACTCCAACCTGGGTAAAGTGGTGTAAAAGATGGATGGATGGATTAAAAATACTATAATGACCTGCAGGTATTTCCAGCATGTGTTAAGAGTCATAAATGGCAACCCCTTAATTAAAAATGGTTGCTGATTTATAACGCTGCGTGTCTTTCTCCTTTATATATATATATATATATATATATTTATTTATTTATTTATTTTTTTAAATCAAGATGTCATATTGTGGATGGGGGTGAAATTCTCCTGGTAATCAGACATCCAAAGACATGCCGGGTTGATGAGGTTTTCATATTTCTTATTAGCAGTATAATAGTTACAGGGTTTTAAACTTTTTGTGTGTGTGCAAATAGAAGTTTCTCAACTATTTTGATTACTTGTCCATTGAGCTCTGCTCACAATGTTGCCTGGAGACATGAGAGTAGGCTGAGGTGCTTTCATTTGTACTCAAAAAGAGCCAGGACAAGATGCATCTCAACTGTTTGCCTGCTTGCAATATTGTGAGTACTGGGATGCTACAGCCCTGTCTTTACCAGGAAAAGTGAAGTCAGTTTAAGTTGCGAATTCAGAACTTCAGGTCCCCTGGAACGCAGCATAATTTGCCTGCAAGGGTGATTTCAGGCCTGGGAGATTGTCCGTTTTTCTGTGTCCAGGACTACCCTGCCTGTTGGCCAGAAAAGGATCCAGCCTCCCGAAGTCCTCACTGTGGGTAAAATTGGTAAAAAATTTGAAGGCCTGAAGTTCACCTAAACATCGAAATATACTCAACTAAAAGTTCAGATTCAGAGCTTTCCATCGGCAAACTGTTCCAGGCACAAGAAACTTTCCGTTTTCTGTTAGAAATACTTGGTAGTCATAATAAACAAGAGACGCATTTTTCTTAGCGTCTGCATAAGACTTGTTTCATCTGAGATGAAACAGACAGCGACATGTAGTTTTTGTATAAATCACAGATAATTGTTTTGGTTTTTTTCCTCTTCTGACCTCATGAACTTAATTTCATTATATCGGTACAGAAAATGATTTGTATTATGTCCTGCATGACCTCAAACTCTCAGGGGCAATCAAAAGACATATATTTGTGATTTTCCTTCATTGCATTTTGCCTCCAAGGTGTCGGGGAAGAAAATAATCATTATTTCTATCATCTGGATGCTGAAAAACAAGGAGATAGCTCAGCATCACAATGATGCTATTATCGAAAGCTCATCCAGTCTGAAGCTAGACTTCCTTTCAAGTTGAGAATCTAATTCTGGGCTGAGCAATACGACAGGAACTCTCATAATGACGAGTCAATGTGCATGTCAATCGATGTGTATAATTAAGAAAGTTGCTTGGATCATTGCTTATTTGATTTTGAAAGTTGATTTTTGTTCCAATGTAAACAAAATCAGAAATCAGATGGTGAGTATTTCTTTCAATTTGATTGTTAGTTTACGTAACAAACTTTCGTGATGCAGACATGTTCTAAGGTAGAGCAGGAAGAAAAGAGACATATACTTCAATCGAATACTAGCATTGATAGTTATTGGTGGTTTCAGATTTATAATAATTTAGCAATGTATGTGACATACCAGTAAAGTACATAATAGAAAAATAAGAATACACGTTTCAATTTTGTTTCATCGTGTGATGGAAATCAGCATTATAACTACACAAAGGCATGATACTATCACTGTATATCGCTGAGCCCTGGTCTCAATATCACATGCCGAAGACCAGAAACCTGTCTCTGCTGTAACGCTACACACCAATAAGGAGACAATTAATTGGTTCATATATTAATTCTGTACAGGAACTAAACACAATGAAATGATTATTATTCCCCAAACCCCAAACGTGTATGGTAAAGATGAGATCTTGAGGGATAAGAAGACAAAGACAAACTCCTTTGATTCTAACTGCAGTTTCCTTGACATTTCATGAATTGTGCCGTTTAACACCCATTTCTTTTAAAGTGGTTAAACAAAATTGTTCTTTGTTTTTCCTTTGCAGACCTTCTCTCCCAATGCTGCCACCTTCGGCCCCCCTGGGGCGCCTGAATACCTTCCCATCTTCCTTTATTCCAGATTAAAGCTTCACCCAGCAAGGTCTCCATGACCTCAGGAGAGCTGGCAGGATCAGACTGCTCCTGCTTTGCTTGCATTTTAGCTTCTGTATCTCGGGTGTCTTATCTGTTTCATTTTTATTGAATGGATTCAGGTTTCTTCATCCCCTCGAGCTCCGGGGGCACGCCTACTTGCTAGTGTTAGTGGGGTTTTTTTATGCTGACTGAATGAACCTGTAAGATCCCTTACAGCGGCGGTGATGACATGTAGACCTCTCTTCACTCTCCCTGGCATGCATTTAAAAACACGCACCCGCAAGAAGCACGCAAACACAATTTTCCACAGGCCCTGTGGTCCTCTGACTGACAACAGGAGGATGAGAAGTGGTAGGATATGGAATTGCTGCAGGCGTTCGTTTAGATCATAGCATCACTGCAACTTCAGCGATCCCCTGGGCATACTCCCTGAGGTCCCACACAATCTCCAGTGAGCGATTGCCCACCCTTTGCATTAAAATCACATGCAAATAGTTTCAGAACTTCAGCTTTAGTGCTGCTTTATGAAAAAACATCCGCATGATTTTAAAGTGACATTTAAAGCTATGTGTGCAGAGGAAAAAAAAAAACCAGACAGTATAAGCAGCTATTTGATTAGGGAAGTGTTGTATCGAGTCCTCAGAGTGCTAAACAGTTGGTGGACTTGAAGGAACAATTAAGGTCCCTAATGACTGAATGTGTGGATCCTTTAAATTTTTCAGTGGGCTTGATAACACTTCCTCCTCTCCAGGTTCTTGACTAAATCATTGCATAATGAGACAGCGTATGAACCGGTGCACGGAGGAGGCACGACGAGGTACTTTGTTCTTCAGCTATTTTCTCCTGGCAGAAACTAATGCAGGCATTCAACCCCTACCTTTGTCCTAACCTCACAAAGTTAATGATGGTATAAAATAAGGGCATAAATGACTTACAGTATATCATCCCTTAAGCAGATACCTTCTCTTGCATGCATTCAGTCATACATATGTTTAAGATATACTGTCAGTTTATAAGAGCCAATATATAAATGAGATGCTGGACTTACTGAATCACTTGTCATTCGATTATAGGGATTGTGCAAATGGCCTTGCAAATATGTGAAAACACTTGTTCTTTCTCCACAGTTTTGTGATGTAACTGCTGCAGTCGAGTGACCTTTCTCTAAGTGTGGTACACTGTTACACTTTGTACCATTTCTAATGGCGCAACCACCACAGCTAGATTGTCTTACAGCTATGTGCATGAGCTTTTTTTCCTGGTGCCAGAAGCCCTGCACTTAAATTAATCAACACAGACCTGGCTAAATGCACCCTGATGCTGTTTTCCCACACAAGATTAACAATAAATCTAGAGGACATGGAGGATAACTGCCGACCTGGTCTGATCTGGCAGATGAAATGACAGAAATGTGAATCATCTTGGTGAGTAATGTCAACATGACACCTTGACAATGCAGACAGAACACACACCGACATAGGTTAACCTATAGTCAAACATAAAGGTACAAGAACCACTATGTTCTGTGACAAACAGAAAAGAAAATTACCCTTGTGTGCTTCTTGTAAGTTGAGTGTCCTACCATTTCCACACTGACATTCACCCACACACTATCACACTTTCGCCATCTCTAATTGTTGTGGAGTTGGTCTCAGCTATGATTAAAAACTGTCAGTGTCTCCAGCGACACTGGGTGATCCTCACTCAACAAACTGCAAATTGCAGTTTATGTAGATGGAAGGGTAACAAAATTCACTGCAGAATTCTTCACTGTTTTTTCCAGGAACATTAACAGATGTACAGTTTTCTAGTGGGCCCCTTCTAGGGGCTCTAGTCTGAACAGCACCACTAAGCTGACCTCTCGGCTAATGATGCACCACTTAATGTTTGGACATTTGGTACAGTGCATAGTGACAGTGCATAAATGCCCAATTGACTATCTCTTAACGATTACTAATTATCCCAAAGGAAGCAATTAAACCGAGGCAAAAAAATAGGTGCAAGGGCCTATCTCAACCAGTGTGGGTAATTACCACACTTAATATTTTCCTCAATATCAGATACAGTTGGCAGAACAACCCCAAAGGCAGAGCAGAGCATTACTCTCACAATAAAGCTTCACAATGCTGAGATCTATTACGTGCTGAGCCATCATTTCCGAGAACACGCCTGGAAATGGTTGGATTTTTATTTTTTTCTTCCCCTATTACGCCATTAGGAACCTGTGCATTTTGCCTTATTTTAGTAATCCATCTGAGCATTTCCCAATTAGAGAGCAGGAAAGTGGAGAACTTTGATGAGCTCAGAGAAAGCCCCCTGGGATAATTCACTCACCCAGACAATGAGACTTTTGCCCCCCCTCTTGAATTAGAATAATTATTTGGTCTGTCCTATCTGGTGATTGATCGCTGAAAGGTCAAACTGTGGTCAACTTGATATATGAAGAGCCGTGTTCATGTCAAAAAAACTACCCCCACCACATGCTGTTCTCTTCAACAGGTATGCTGTTGCTTCACCTGACAAATCAGTCAGGCTGAACTAGATGAGCAGGGATTTAAAAGGTCACACGTAATGGATGTCAGATTTGAGAGCAATGAATTTCCGGACCCAACCATTTTTTTTTTTTGAGGTTTTTCTTTTTCCATGACTGGCACATTCACAGTGGGTTCTTTTCATGAAATGGTTTTCAAATGCCACATGCATTTTCTCCAGCTCATGGACATCCACAGCAGAGTAGCACATCACAGGTGCCAGGTTATTGTGTTTCATTACATTAATCCATTTAATGAGGTCAGTGCTGTGCACAAAAGAGAATATATCCCGCCGGTGGTAAGTCTACATTACATAGTATACACACTCTGCAAGTGCAGTGGTGACAATATATAGAGCTACATTTTAATCACTTAAATTGATTACCACTTTAATGATTTGGACTCCTCAGTGGGAAGAACATGCACACGCGCACGCAAAGATTTATTTTATTTTTTTAAAGTGCTGACCTGGAATAGAGTTGTCACATGCAGAAATATAACATGTTTCAGGGCAATCACGCTCCAGGACCACAAACAATCCGACAATCACAAAAACCGCTCCAGTTGCACAGGCATAAAATCCTCAGGGGTCGTCCTTCACGTGTCTGGACAAAGCGAGGGAGGTTGAGAAATTGGAGCAATTCCCCGATGCACACGTGTGCTGAAATCTGACCATGTGTGAACATCAGGTTTGAACACAGAGGGGTGTTGGCGTTAATGTAAGCGTTCTATTTTCACTTGTACATTCATTACAGTTTCATTACATTTCGTTATAGGCGGATTCTCACTACATAGAAAAATGTATACCGACGATGATAATTCCTGAACAACTATGCATGTGATGCTTATTTAACTGGTCTATGAGCAATTTTAATGAGTTTACATTCTAGCATGTCTATCAGAAGAAATCCAATTACACACATTTGTAAGTTGAACTTAGTTTAAAAGATCCGATTGATGATACTTTACTTAGCAATTACATTTTTTTTTTTGATATCTTCCAATGTCTTCCGCCACTCCATGAATATATTTTTTTTTCCAAAAATAATGTTTTTACAATTGTCAATAATATTGACTTGTCTTTGCAACTAGAATTATGTTGAATAAAAAATAAATAGTGCACCAATCCCTTTATGAAAACACACAAATCCAAACCGTGATCCATGTAAACATATTCATCATATATTGTATCACAAAGTTGATAATATAACCAAAGGTTATTTTCTCAAATTCTAAGTATTATGGTTATTACTATTTCCAATATGATTCAGCATAAACAAAATAAAAGAGGCTTTGAGGAAGGAAAAAAGTGATTCTGAGAGCAATGCAGAAAGGCATGTATTCTCACTGGCACTGCTTCGCAATTGAAGTTACCCTTCATTGACTTTGAGTACTTTCTTTAATGGAAAATCACCAGCAAAAGAGAATCTCACACCATCATTAGCAAAAAGTCTGATTAGCAGCACATGTACTTTGCTTGTGGTAAAATTGCCCACCAAATCTCTGAACAAATTATTTGTTAATGATAATTATGAGCCAGCACCAATGGAAAAAAGAAAAACATGTACCACTGCCAGCAAGCAGCCACAAGATCTCAGTTTAGCTTAAAAGCGTTGCCAAGCGGGGGACAACTATTAAGTAGCGAGTGAAACTTGGGGGATTTTCAAATTTGTTACTAGGCCAGCAGGCTCTGTCCATGTTCCTGAGTGTCAGTGTGTGAACAGCATGCAGCACCAATATAGTAGCAGAGCCACTTTCATGCAAAAATTACTGGCAATTTAACCACTTGAAGAAGTGCACACACAGTCCAGCCACAGCAGGACTTTTTTTGCATCATCAGAGCAACACGGCCAACAGAGGGTGGAGGGTGGAGGGAGGAAATATGCATCTGGATCTATTGGTGTTTCAAATCAACTGGTTCCCATGCTAACCAGTGGCCAATCATTTCTGTGTTTTCTTCTAGTTACAGGAGATATTTAAAATACCGGATACATGTGTAGTAATCCTCATATATTCCAACATTGCTTTGTAACTTGCTCCAAAAATTAATAGTTGAATGTTGAGTCCTGGAGTTTGTTGTAAACGAGAAACCTGCCAGGCGTTACTACTTGAATAAACACGAATCCCAAAAAATGTTGATCTTAATTGGAAGTTTAAAATTTCTGATAAGAGCTTGAAGATTCAAATCTGGGTCAGAATAGAAATTGTCCACATGCAGTGGAATGTTTAACTCAGTGACTCAGATCACTTAAGGTCATCAAGCTGTCAGATTCACTGTATTATCGACGTATAGACGTAGAAATAATGTACTGAGATGGTCAGCTAAATACAAGAATTTTAGAATAATAAAAAGACATTTGAATAATTTGTTAGATATACAGTGTGTTGTCTGGTATTCACTACAAATCGGTATTGAGTAGGCAGTGTTACTCTATTGCCAGTTCATTGGCATGTCGCAACATTCAATTAGAGCGGTTTGTGCAGAATGAACTAAACATTTTGACAATGTCAGTACTATGAATAGTGGGTTTGGAATGTTTGTTTACTCTCTTGTGAATTAGGCTAAAACTTTAAAATATAAAAAACAAAAACAAACAAACGTCATAACAGAATAAAAATGAACTTGAAATAAATATGGAATTGAGCCGGTGGGACCTTTCAGAGAAAGGTATAAGCTTGGAATTTTTATTTAGAAAGGTAACTATTTGGCCTTGGTGAAACAAATGTAATAAGAGGCCTAGTTAGTCAACGTCAAATTGCTCCAGGGCTTTTCAACCTCTTCTCTGTGCTTTTACTCACTCTACTCACTGATCTAGTTTCAAACCGCGGACAATTTCAATGGCTAAACCTGGAATGACAAATGCGAGGAGGATGTCATAGAATTAAAAGTGATTTCAATTCAAAACAATCTTCAGAAGACTTTCAAAAGACACTTGACATGTTAACATCACTGTAAAAATGGAACATTTAAATGAAAACATCCCTCTTTGTTTTTTTGTTTTTCCTTTTTATTGTAGGCCTACACTTGGAGATGTGTAACTTTATTAACTGAAAGAGAAAATTTCATTGAAATTCGGCTCAGTTCTCCTGGCCTTGGCCGATACTCTTTTCACAGTTATAGAGTCAATAATACGGATACACTTTGAGATCTGGATTTTTGTGTAGTATGAAAAGGTTTTTGAACATGATATACATCAGTACAGCTGGCCCTGCTATGAAAACTATATGTTGTGTGGGGCTACACAACGTATAGTTTCCGTGGCAGGGAAACTAGCCTTTACTTCCTCCCTCTATCTGAAAAAACAAACTCACACTGTGCAGAGCCAAACTCCATGAAAAACAAACTAAATTATAAAAATGCCACGTTAACCCCCTGGAGGCGTAACATTTATGAGAAGTTTTTCCTGCTTTCCTAAAATCCAGCTGCTGGGGAGAAGAAGAAAAGAAATCTGCAGCAGAGACACACAAGACAAGCGGAAGCTGTGGGTGTGGGCTCGGCTGCGCCACTGGAGCACAAAAAGTGGGAACCAACTTATTCAAAGTAATAGCAATTCCCACCCGTTTTCTCTCCCAGCACCTTAACAAAGCCTTTGAAGTCATGGAGAGAGCGGGGAACTCGTTTCAGAGGTCCCCAGTCCTCATGTAGGTCATTTCATGAAAAGGTTTTAAAGATCACAAAGGCTTTCTTACCCAATCATAACTGAGCTCTAAGGAGCGTTGCCGTTCATTTCAGACTCTAAAGTGCAGAATATAGGCCTCCACATTTGTGCATTAAATCATGCATGAGGAAGTGGGGGAGATGTCCTTACGTTGCCCCTACATTTGGACCCTCATTAAATAAGTCGACCACATTAATCGAACACGGACAATAATGGGAGGAATCCCCAAAGGAGCCGTTCACTGGTCCAGCCTCAGACTACAAATAACATCCCTCCATCTAGTTTTATTATGGAAGATGCCAATTTGACCATGTTGTAGGCAGAGGCAAAATCCCAATTTGAAGTGCTTCTATCATTTCACTGGGCATTGCTGATTAAAAAAACAATTTATTTTACATTGAAAACACATTTGCTTGTTTATCTTAGTTGGCATTAATTGTCTTCTTTCCTCCTGTTGAATCCATTTCTTAAGAATCTTGAAATATGCATTCATATTTAAGGAGCATTTGTTAAAACATGTTCGTGGTCTTTCTTTGATCATATATTTGACAGTCATAAGAGAAAATACAAAATGTTCATAATTACATCTAAATATATTTAGACACCAGTTGTATTTGAATGAGTCACATTTCTCTGGGTCCTCTGGGGAACACCTTTGAAATGTCAGTTCTATTTGACGATATATTTCACGCCAGCCCGTAATTGGCTCAGTCAATAACCAATTCCAGCATCATATTGAATGCAACGCTCAGCTGATTAGGCCAAAGTTGTTCATATCCCGTTTAATCTTTTGCAGGGCCAAATTGCATTTGTATTTCTGTATTCTATACGCAGTGGGGTTCATAGCCGTTGGACGAAACTGAACATTTTAAATCACAGGATGTTAGTGTGTTTCCGTGATGAATGACAAACGGTGGTGTGGGCAGTGGAGGTTGGGGGTGGCAGGTGGTAAACCCAGCGAGAGGACAGCTGTTCCACCAGGTGCAGCATAACGATGAGCAGTTTCATGGCCTTGTGCAGTTTCTAAATGTACTAAAAAGCAAGAAGACACAAAACATTTACATTACAAAATACCATGAAATCAAAGCGTTTAAAGCCTTATATTCACCGGCAAGTTTTGTGGTCCATTAGGCCCCTTTTGCAGTTTCCGCCTGATGTTTCCTGGGTTATTTCCATAGATTAGAAACGCTGTAGTTGAAGTGCAACACTAAAAATGACAATTTGCTTACACAAGAGAAGTAAACATGCGGTAGCCTGAATATGCCAGTCGAAGAAGCGTGCGCAGGCGGGAAAACATGTGAAAATAGGACAGTGTCATTTTCTATGTCACACCTCACCACTGGGCAGACTTGCAGTGCACAGACGATAGAAGATAATAGAACACTTGAACATGAGTGAGTTTACAGTGTTATGCCCAGACGAGTGTTTTGTTGTGGTCGTTGGTTAAAACAGAACCGAGGACTGAAGATTTTCTGTGAATTTCTGTGAATCTACCAATAAATGCTTTTCATCTACTGACCATCGTGATTTTATTAATATTATTACTGACATCTAAATATTCACAGATTTTATCACACACACACTTCACTAAAACATGATCACACTGTCACACTGTACTTTTTGTGCCAATGATTTCTGGCCTGTTGCGATGTAGAGATGCAGTAACTGAAACAGATATTCTATTTGGAATATTTTCAGTTTGTGTGTGTGCCTTTTCTTTGGATAACCCCAGACCAGCTTCTCAGCTCAACTAAATACATCCTCCATCCAAAATAGAGCACCGAGTTGATTCTGGTGGAAGCGTGGAGATTAGGGATGGGGCCAATCCGGGAGACGTACTTGGTACGGTGTGTTGCTACATGTCTTAACTTCAGTAAAGGTCATGTCAGACTCAATAAGAACAAGAGGAAAGGTCGGCACTCCGGGGTCCTACCGAACAAAATGACGTCATAATAATCATGTTTAGCAGGTAACGTCGCTACTGTACAAGCCCCGCAGCTCGTTAACATGTTGGAGGGCGGGATTACGCGATGCACCTGAACGCATCACTCAAAGTTGTCAGCTATGAAGCGACAATTTAACTTTTCAACGGCACAGCTTATTTCTCGCTTCCGATGTTTTCAGAAATACATTTCTCTGAACTGTTTCAGTAAGAAAAGAGAAAGTTTGTGTCCGAGCCACGACATTTGTCTGGTTTTAACTGCAGAGGCTGACCAGAATGTTGGTAGTTTACGGTTCGGCGCCAAGTCTTGATCTGAAGCCAGCTTTATGGAGTGAGAGGTGTATCGTTTGGTGGAGAGCACGCCCTGCCTCAGGTGAGTGCACTTAGGTAATGAACTGATTGACTGCACTCCTCCACACCTCGCACAGCAGGCAGCACAGGCCCACCGAGGTAAGGAGGGAGGGGGAAGGGGAAAATGCTGCCACAAGGCAGAGGTGGAGGTGGAGGTCATGACATATTCTGAGGTTTTAAAGATATAACAAGTCCATTTTGAGATTATTGTCCAAATTGAACAAAAATAGTTTGTACTGCTTCCTTTACTGACCGTATACTAACTTCAAGTTGCCTTTTGAGAGAATACATGTATACATTCCTACATTTCATACTTACCTGTAAAGAGGAGTTTATTCCAGCCTCATATAAAAACAATAATAATAATAATCACATTAAAGCAAACAGCTCTGGTATCGGAATAGTATCGCTATCGGCAGATATCCAAATTCAGGTATCGGCATCGGATCGGAAGTGAAAAAACGTGGATCGGTGCATTCCTTGTGGAGATTGTGTGGAATTGCCACCTACTGTATCACACAAGGTGTTCCTGTTTGGTCGAGGTGTGAATTAGAGGTTAACTGCAACTTAGAGCTACTTGTCATCCTTTTTCCTCAGCCTCGCTAAACAGAAAAAAGCAAGTGTTGGTCATCCTTCCGATCATTAATATATGATCGAGTCACTGCAGAAGCCTACAGCCTATTTATCACTCAGCTCAGTTGTTCATCTTACAAAAACTAAAATTCCACATACATTGCCCCAGAGTCAGGGAGATATCCTGCTGATGCTACATAAATGATAAATGAAAATCCCATTATAGTAACTTGTTGCCATATGACTGCATATATTGAAAAAAAAGAAAGAAAAACGGTTTTCGGGGCAATCAAATCCAATCAAAGCCTGCGATTCATGGGAGTCCCAATCAGCCATAAATGTGGAAAAAGAAGCATCATTACACTTTCGTCTTGACTAACTGTGAAAGAAGGTCACAGAGATTCCCAGCTGTGAAGTTGATTGCAGATGTTGACATAATGGGGTTGATTACATGATTAGCCAAGAGCCAGCTGCAGCACAAAACAATAATAGATCACTCTATGCATGTGCTTCTCTATTAATTCCATACATTTTATTTTCTCTCATTTGTTACGATCGGTAAATGCCTTTATGGAAAAGACAAGCAATATGCCCTGAGATCATTTGTGGAAAAATTTTTTTTTTTAAAGTTACTAATTACACAACAGAAATGCATCTGTGAAGGTGAAACTGAAAGAAATGTGGGCAATTCAGTTGATAATATCAAATGTTGTTTAAACTGCAAGGATGAAAGAACTGCCGCAGCAAGTTTAAAATCATTGATCCATCCATCCATTCACACATTCAAATGCAGATGTTCACCTCAAGCCTCATCAAAGTCACAAATCACAGGTTTTGTACAGAGGGAATCATTTAGTGCACCATGATTAAACCTACTCGGCCACTGGGAGAACATGCAAGCTTAGTGACCAGTCTGGCTTCATTTTGTTAACAGTGTTGTCCGAGTAATATCTTACACAACACACGCAGAAGACTGGAAAGTCATTTCTTCCAGCATTCACACAATTCTATGTACATGTTTGTAAAGAGACTGAAAAGGAGGTGACGAGTTTCATTCTGGCTGGGGGCGTGGCGGAATTTGCACATGACATCCAGTGTTTCCTCGACATTCATATAGTAGTGGCGGGCCACCATTGCTAAATCCTCGCCGCTTCTCCTTCGAATTTTTTATTTTTATTTTTATTTTTTTGACGCAAACACACAAAAAATGTTTGAACTACAATTTAAATTTAACCACGAATCAAAATGTTGTACACACATTACAATCCCACAACACACACTAAAAGACACCAACACACACTATATGTGTCTTGTGCTGCATGTGGCTTGACACTTTGTAAGAATGTAGTTTCAAGGAAAGTCCTTGAAACTACATCATCGCCACAATGATGAATCCACCAGTTTTAGAAGCTTGATCGATGGCAACACGGTGTCATCCAGCCATGATCAGTGTTCCTGTCTCAACTAAAACGAAAGCTCCCATCACACCCGTGGTTGTTTTTTTCCCCTTGTGCTTATTTTTTGATGGCACATCGTGTCACATTTTATGAAGCTCTCAGAGTACAGGGACGACTCCATGACAATCCACTTCTACATTTTCAGAGCTGAAGGCATGAGACCTGCACGTCTCATCCTCTCGTTCCAGCAACTGACATCCCTGGAGCACCGTCACTTGGAACAGGACCCCGGGAGGCGATAACCTGTCCAGTGACATCAGGCCAGTGCTGAAAACAATGTTAAAGCTGACCTGGGAGGAATCTGCTCGAAAAGCAGACAGAAAAGTTACCCGCACAGTTTTGCACAACTGCTCCGGTGCAGACAGTCGGCCTATTTTCAGATTCTATCCTGTCCTCATAGCCTCAATTTGTTTCGGGAGATAAGCTAGTCAGGCTCATGGAACAATAATTAATAAACGTGTTATCACAATCTCTTTCACTCCTCTTTACTCTTTGCTCCTGGCTCTTTAGGACCAGAGGAAGTTTGCTCACAACCAATAACCAACGAAGCAGTAGTGTGATAACAGACATGCTCCTTTCTTCATTCATGATAAAGTACCTCAACGGTATCAGACAATTATCGTTTACAAAAAAAGGAGAATCAATTTTGTCATTTATGTATTTTACACAATTTTCAATTCTAATCTAAGTATTTTGACAAGTGAAAATTATTAAATGTTGTAGGTTTTTACTTATCCATTGCTTTAGGTACAACAATAAGCTTTATTACACAATGTGACTTTCTATAAATTGGCAGTTCAGACGTATTTTAACAAGCATGAATAACAAGATCCTATTTTTGTGTGGCTGGCTTGATACTTGCTTTGCCACAATTCAGTTTATGTTTCCCTGTGAGTACTTTGTTATTCTTACTACTTAGCATGTTGTTCTACTGAAGCTTTCTCATCTATAAAATGTCTCTTTTTGTTCAGCCAATGCCTGCATTTTGTTCCTCCTTCCTGAAAGGAGCAGCTGGGAAAAACAATCTGCCTTTGGTAATTTCTTAATAAAACGTGGCGAAAAAGAATAAACCCCCAATGTCAAAAGTGCAGAGCTTCCACCTGCATCCACATACATCTGTCTCCGCTGCACAGTTACCGGGCAGGTGGCAGATGAATCATGCATAGACAGAAGGAAAGGAACAAACACTCCTCTTGACACACATCAGCATCATTTGCTAATCGTTTTCAACCCTTTTGCTTGCGAGATTTAATTGATACATTGTTTAGTGTCGTTCTCCAGAATGTCCTCACATAAGGCCAGATGACTACTAACACTGATTTATGGTGGTGTAAAGTGTTGATAAGTTACAGTATGTCATGCCATATGAACTGAGACGCGAGGTGAAAAGGATTACTTCAACGCCCTTTCTAGTCGAACACTTGAAGACGTTTATTTTTTTGTTTGACTGCTGGCTCTGACTCATTTCTTGTATTTAACAACAAAAACACAGTCATGTCAAAGTGTCCTGGAGTTCATCTCTCCATTACTGGAATGAAGAGAAAAATTAAATGAACAGAGTTTCTTGAAGGAATGTTAAATAAGACTTCAAGCCACTTTTGAAAAGCATTCTCTCAGTAAAAGTTCTGGCATATGACGATGGAAACTGTTGACTGAAAAAGACCACTGGAAGTGTTCTGGGGTTGTTTTTTTGTTTCAGCACTGACCACCATAATTTTAAATTCCGTCTTGCAGGTCAATCCATCTGTATGGAGTACCAATGACCTGATAGAAATGAAATCAATCAGATTCAATCCATTATATTAACTCATAAGTATAAATCTGTGTAAATGGCTGCACAGTGAAATAACGGTTATCACTTTATCCTCTTTGCAAGAGCGATACAGTTCAATTCTGAGCATGACTGAGCGGCAGGAGAGTTGTCTGTGTGGACTTTGCATATTGTCCCTGTGCACTTCAGCTTCCTCCCACATTCCAGAGCTGTATACACGACAATGTTTTCAAGTGAAAATGAAAGACTTAAATTGCATTTTGGGGGTCCGTTTACACGACAACAGCGCTCAGAGCCACTGAAAACACAATTTTTTGACAATGACTCAGTCACCCAGAGAAAACACAATTTTCCTGGAACGCCGCTACTGTGCATGCCACCACGGCAGTAATGAATAATTGTTCTGCACATGCGTGAGACGGTGAACAATAACAACAATGGCGGTGAAAAGAGCGTCATGACTCCCAATCCATATTCTCGTCGTAGTGTAGTTGAGGGTCACCGTAAAAGCAATCCAATTGTGTCCTCTGTCCGGACAAATGTCCGTGTACTCCCATCGTAAAATGTTTAAAGCACATGTGCGCTGGCATTCTAACTACATCATATCCAGCATTTCTACCATTTCCACGTAAATGGACATGTTTCTCAAACGAAAATGCAAAAACGACACGTCTTCACTTGAAATGTTGTGCAAACAGCACGTAAGTGGACAGAAGGTGTGAATGAGAATGTGTTTGTCTATTTGTTTCTCTGTGTTAGGCCCCGTTTACACAACAACGAATTCGAGTGTATCCGCAAAACCTTCTTCACATCTGTGGGGTCCGTTTACATGACACCAGTGTGCGGATGCACTGCATCCGAAAAGTTTTTAATCCTGCTCCCAAGGTGGAAGGATTCTTTCACAGCCACTATTCCCTCCTGCAGAGACTGACGGAGGCTACTGAGATTGTTACTGCGCATGCATATCTCTCCCCCTCCCTCCTGCTCATTCAGTTGTAAACAAACATGGCGGCCGTGTGGTGGCATGACTCGCGGTCTGTATTCTAGTTTTATATTCCAGATCAGTAGTTTAATAGTTGAGACTCACCCCAATAGCATCCGATGTGTCATCAGTCCATGCGGATGTCGGGTGCTCTCCATTTTCTTCACGTTTATAGGGTGTTGTTCACGGCACACACGCCTGTGAAGTTTCATTACAAAATCAAGCAACAGCGCCCTCCAGTGGCCTGGCATACTAACTACATCGTTGTCTCTGTGTCCGCTTCTGCTGTGTAAATGCACTCTTTTTTTTTTTTAACGGATTAGGTGTTGTAACGGATAACGTTGTTGTGTAAACGCAGCGGAAAGAAAAACTGCGTTTACACAACAACGTTATCCGTTACAACACCTAATCCGTGGGATTATTTCCAGCCCCCTGTGACCCTGAGTTTGACAAAGAGGTATAGAAGATAAATACTGGAGAAAAAGGTAAGTTTATGTCATCTGAGCCATGTATGTCAATCAAAATAATATGAAGTTGGTATTCAGAGTGTACACCTTAAGCCCAGATACCTGCTGGCTAAGCCCTTCATATATTAGCTACCACCCTGTAGGCGACAGTCATCACGCAAAAAATATTATTTAAACTTCTGTGTTATTCGGCAGATGTCTGAATATGAGGTTAAAGAAAAGTCTGCCTCCATAAAAAGAGATCCATAATATCCATTTAATACGATGCATTCCATGGTGCTCCCTCTCTCACAATGATTCCAGTCTGTCAGTAAATGCTCACACTTGTATTCTTCCATTTTGAAGTGAGAATTAAAATACATTGTAGAGTCTTCCTATGTAAAGTCATCAGGTTTAAGTTGATATGAATGCCAACATTTGTCAAACTTTACAGCCACATCAACCTCTACATTATTTAATGCTCACTGGTGTGTTGACCTAATGTAGTTTATCTCAAACACACAAGACAGCAGGCTGTGAAAATTAGCGGATGAATTGTTCATATTTATAGTGTATACATTCCTATTTCCAGATAATCAATCCAGACAACTTAAAAATTTATCAATATGAGAAGAAGAAAACAAGAAGATTTTGAGGGAAAAAAATGCAAGTGGCAAGATTGACTTGTATATTAAACTGAAATAACATGCATTTCTGTTTCTTTTAAGTGAGCATGTGCAAACCTTGTGCAAGGCAACTAGTTTTGCCATCTATCAGTGTATTTGGATGTTGCTGTTTTTTGTTTGTAGGAATCTTGCGAGTACAGAAACATGCAGCTACAACCTTTGCAAACACACAAGACTGAATCACAGAGCATCACTAACAAGCAGGCTCACATCAAAGAACTCTTTCTGAGCGTATCTGGAAAGTTTTCAAGATATTATTCCAGTGTTGTGCAGTCACGTGTAGTAGAGCCTTCAGATTTACCATGGTCCAAGGTCAGGCCTTTTACAACAGGCAAATAAGATTTTTCCTCCGGCAGAGTTTTTGTTTTTGTCAGTTTGGTGATTTGTGGACCCGCTGTCAGCTTGACCAGCCCTAAATGGTATCGTGTTGGTGTTGGAGACAAGAATAAAAGGACGATAATGCTTGAGTTGCATAGTTTGTACAACTCCATCAAAGATTTGAACGATGAAGAAACAGCTGTGTCCAGATGTCACACATTTATGCAATAAAGGTCTAATCACATGCCCGGTTATCACTCAATGACATAAACAGCAGAAAGTTACTTGTTTGAAGAAATAGGCAGAACCCTCAGTGTATGGACACAAAAAATAATTGATTTCCCCGTCGACTCCCACCATTTGGATGGAAATCAATGCTTAGGTCAAAAATCTCTAACCCTCAGCTGAAGTACTTATCTGTTTCTTACCTCCTAACTTTCAGCTGTAGAGACTGACACATAGAATAACACGCCTCCTCTCGCTCTTCTCCGGCGTTCTAAGTAATTGGCGAGCTGTGACTGACAGGAGAAAGTTACACTCTCAGCCTCAAACTTCACCTTGCTGAATGAATTGCCTCGGTCAGATTTCACATTATGTCACAGTTCTGGTGTAAATGTAGGAGACCAGCTTTTTCTGAGTTTGGCTGACATTAAACACTGTTGAAGGCACATCTTAAAACACCTATAAAGAAAAAGGAAGAAAGATTGTTGTGTAATACACATAGATACACACACACACCCACACACACACACACATACACACACACATAAAGAAAACATGCAAACTCAAGCCCAGACGAGAACTGCGAAAACAGTGTCATTTGCAACTGTGTATTTCAAAATTAATTTATTTCTAAATACTCAAATAACTTTACCTATTTCCATTAGAAATATGTTTGGGTTTTTTTCAATGTGCTTGCTACTTTTGTCTCCCTCAAATATGGACATCAGTAATGTGTACATAGTTATATTGTAGTGTTGCTCACCCACATTAGCTGAGGTCTCAGCTCTGTGCAGGTGCTCCCCTGAGAGGAATGCAGCTTTTGGCAGTCAAGCAAAACTGGTCATAACACCTTATGAAAAGAGATGGATCAATGGACTCTGAGCACAGCAGCTAACCAGTGAAGTTGGTCAACGTAAACTTTTTTTTTTTTAAATGGCAATAACAGTCACTACTAATCATACGCAAAGAACGTGTCAAAAGATCTGAGACAAAAGTTGTGCCAAACACTAATTTACACTTCTCCGCTCAATGTGATAAGCATCGATTGCACACAATGTTCATGTTTCCACTGGAAGCAGCTGCACAGCATGAGGAAAGCTCTGTCAGTTTGCACAGTGGAGATCAAACCATACAAGGAGAGTCCACACCAACCCACTAACTTCATAAACACAAATAGATCATGTCAACGGATCGTATTCCACTTCATTCATTCAAGGTTACTTCATACCTGGTGACAACAGGCCAGAAGCTCAGATTTACAGTATGGTCATATTTTAGTGTGTGGTGACGCCATGAAGGAGCATCCCCGCATTTATACATTACAAAATAAAGCGTGAGATTATTATTGCAAAGGTCTAAACATTTGAATTACAGCCAACATGGACCTTTACTTGCCTGGATCACAGTATAACTTACTAAACAGCACTGAAAGATAAATTATTTAAATTCATCACGGCTTGCAATAGATTTCCTAGAAATTCACAGCACTAATGGGGCTCCATCTGAATATGGTAATCCAAGAAAAAGAAGATGGAGAGAGGTTGGAGGCCACTTTTCTCTCCTTTTTCATTAGGATTGTAATTAATGCCCGTGCAGATGGATCTGCTGATTAAATGATGTTATAGAGAAGCAGAATGTACAACCTGTTTAATGGAAAAAGCTGACGCGAATATTTTCTCTTCTCGGAACTGAGTCCGAGCCGTAAAATGTGATTTTCATTTGAACACTTATTATGTAAAGGTTTTAATATAAAATTCACTATTTTGTAAAACCTCCCATCATGATTTATGAAAGAGACAATGGTACTAATATTGAAGATCGGCAATAAAGGGGTGATATTTGTCCCATATACTTTTGATTTGTTGTCTCTTTACTGTCTCGTCCTCATTATAAGGATGTTTACTATTCATAAAGGACAACAAGAGGAGCAAATTGCATGCAATGAGGTAGTTTAGGGCTACAATAGCGATGCTTTTCTTGGGGATGAGAATATAAATATGCATATGGGTGATTAAAAAGCGGCGATGTTACAATGTTTTAAGAAGTAGGCTGTAATAGATTTATAATTTCATTGCTTTTGGTGACTGTCATAAAGTTGCCTATTTTTACATGTAATGTGTACATTTGGGCTGTATAGTGGCTGAGCGCTTAGTGCTCTCGCCTCACAGTCAGAATGGCTTAAGTTCAAATATCAGCCGGGCCTTTCTGTGTGGAGTTTGCACGTTCTCCCCAGATGTTTTCAATTTCTTCAGGTACTCCACTTTCCTCCCACAGGATGAAGCAGTATTGGGCTTTGATTTGACTGATTTGACTTTGTAAACACGTAAAATATAAAGCATAGAAAAAGGCACATTTTTGAATAGTTATAGTTTGGGTGGGGAGAAAAAATATGTTTATAGATGGTGTTTGATTTTGAAAGGTCATTTCCTGATATTGTCTCAGCCATCAAGGCTTAACTTGCAGACAAATCCCTCCAAAAACCTCACATATCACAGTATGCGGTCAAAAAAGACCAGAGTTGTATATGTCGTCAAGTACACAATTAAAATACGCATTTTGAACCTTTTTGGTGCATATGTGCACGTACACAATATAACTATTGAAATTGGAACGTTGAAGCTGCTACAGCTGATTTTAGTAGAGCGGGTCGTCTCCCAATCGGAAGTTTGCAGGCTGATCCCCCATCTGTCGAAATGTCCTTGAGCAAGACACACTGAACCACAAACTGCTCCCAGTGGATGGATTGAGTGTGTGTGTGTGTGTGTGTGTGTGTGTGTGTGTGTGTGTGTGTGTGTGTGTGTGTGTGTGTGTGTGTGTGTGTGTGTGTGTGTGTGTGTGTGTGTGTGTGTGTGTGTGTGAATGCAACTGACAATCTAAAGCGCTATTTTTATTTAATTTTTTAAAATCAGTGGAAAATACAAGTGAAATCCCAAATCCATATTGTTGTGTTGTCAAGTTTTGTAGTTTCAATATAGGTGACTGTTGACATCAGAGGTTAAAACTGAGCCAAGAGTTGGAGAAGCAGGAAGAACAGATATAAAATTGAAGAAATGCATTTTAAAGATGTTGTGATGCATTTAATGCAGCGTTCAGAAATAAAAAGTAATCAGAAAACGCAACTGTTTGCCTTTCATTATAACCATATTGTCACTCTGCTTGAAGACACAGAACAGAACAGAATTCATGCCACTGTTTTCTCTCTTCATGTGGTTTGATTGGAAATAGTATTTGAACAGCGAAAGACCCAAAGCGGTTTGCTAAAAACTCTTCAGCGTCAAAACATCAATCGGCGTAGAAAAATAATTTATGTGATCAACATGTTCTGAGAGTCACATGGCAAAATATATTTTCCTTCATTGCTTGTTGTGTGTACTGCTGGGCTGGATCGTCAATACGGCCTCAACACTTTTATATGCAGCTCACATCAGAGCCACATCACACACAATATATAACAGTAACAATATAAGCTTGAATTTACGACCATTCCTGCTCATCTTCCCACAGGTCAGATGAGAATTTCAATAAAATCGGCCCGACTTTGCTACCATTCTTTTTTTATGGAGTGAGGAGGAAGCCAAATTAAATGAAGGGTAGTTCCTACTTTGTGAGCCAGTGCATAATGTTCAGTTCTAATTTTACTGCACTATAAGAACACCATCAATAATCCGTGTCGCCTGCATGTTGCCTGCAGTGGAGATGGCATCGGTGCTGCTTGGTTGAGTTTTGTTGTATATGTATCTGTGTGTGTGGTCTATCTGTTTTGACTTTGCTATTCTTAGAAATGCTGTCATGTTTCAAAATAGGAGCCTGCGTGTTGTGCAAGGACTCACCTTCGGTCTGACACGACACATAAAACATCATGGACTTGGTCTGAGATAGGAACGGGCCAAGCGACTGGAGGTTAGTTGGCAAGAGTAATATTGCATGTCATCTTTAATATTGGAAGTGCAGTTAACACAGTTAAATGTTCAAGTGGATCTTATAAACAGACTGGTTTCAAACCCCTTTTTGATTGATATTCTCCTTTGTTCCATACTGTCAAGGAGAATTCCTAGTAAAAACCTCGGCGACACAGGAATCAGACAGGGAGCAATTTAAAAAGTTGAAAACAATTTTATTACATTATTCTTGCGAGAAGAGACAGTGTCACAGTAAAGTCTTTGCATGACTGTCCTTCTTAAAGGCTTCTTGGAAAGGAATCTGTGAATAAATTGTGTTTATTTGCAATATAAATGGTCTGCATCTGCTTGAAACATCAGTACTTTAACTCACAACCGTAACAAACTGAGGTTGCCTTTCACCGCAACTTTATTTTCCTTCCAACTTCTATATCAGCTGAAGTAGTTTTATCCAGGGACAGGTCACCCACGTCAGAGACTGCCCCAAAAGGTCTGGGGTGGTTGGTCACTGGACTCTTGCGGATTACATCCAATACAATAAAAGCACAGCAACCTTTTGTGCAAAACACACTTGATTTAAAAAAGATGGTGACTCGTTCCTTGAAAATGATGAAAAACCTGATTTTTCATGAAAGAATCCCACCCCACCCTGGATGCTCCAGACAACATGTGAAAGCTATGAAAAATGTGTTCTTTTGCCCAGACATGCAAAAGAACACATTTCGTCACTCAAATCTATGTCGACATTTCATTTGACTGCCAAGTGTATTTAGATTACTAGTTGATAAGTGGAGAAAAATGAATATACTGTATTTTGTTGACAAAAAATTGTTCACAGTTCTTTCTTCCATCATGTTCTTAGACTCTTCTTATCTGCAGGGCTAATGATACCTCACAAGCCAGATATTCTGCAATTAATTTATGATTTTTAGGGGTTTTTGTCCGTAGAAATTAGAATTGTTGTTTATTTGTATAGCTGTTTTTGTTACATGATGGTATGGCTTGGCCTCTCACACTCACCTTCATCACAGCCAAGTGTCCAATCCTAATCCCTCACCTTAAACTACATTTGACTACACATAATGATCTTCCAGCCCTGTCCAATTGTCCTTTAAAGGTGTGAGCGAAATCTGTTCATTGAGCCAGTGTGACTCACACAAAAACTGAATCTGAGATCACCCTTGCGTTTACAGGCTTAAAATTTAAAATTCATTTTTAGGAGAAGTTTCTTGATATGCAGCCTGTCACAGTAAGCATATAAACAGAATGTCCCCACAAAACGGGTAATACGAGCACACACGCACACAATACGCCGCTGACTGACTGTTCAGAGACTCGCTGACAGAACGCCATTGTTAGACGTGACGCTGCTCCTCCTCCACACAGGAACTTGATGACTTTGATGCTTCTTTTATGTCAGAAAATCAAATAAATAAATGTGTGACAAGCCCATTATTATAGTAGTAGTGACGCAATGGCACAACAGAGGCTCTTATTTATAGACGAATGCGAGAGGATATGTGCATGAGCCGTGTATAAACGCAGTTAGATTAAACTGATTGTAAATGCAAGAAACCTTTCTAACCACGACGATTCAGGCAGCAAGTCTGTGTGCACTAAAGGTGTGCCCATTAGGTGGTGCTATGAGCAGCAGAGCTTGAAGGCCTGACACTAAAGTAGGTCAATTGTGATTGCAGAGCTTTGTTTGTATGTTTTGAGAGTCACCCTACGGAGCGTCTACAGGAGACTCATCCCTTCACGCGTGAAAGTAAGAGAGTGCATATTGATATAAAAGGGGATATTTTATGAGTGAAAGATACTTATTTTGCTGGTTAGCACCTGAATGTATCTGATAGTTTCCCCTCCTGACTTCAATTTCCTTCATTTGTAATTTAAAGATGTGAAATTCCACTGGAAATGATTGAAATGATAATGAGAGCTGGACATACAGGAGCAAAAGGAACGAACAGACAGATTTGCTATTGTGAGACAACTTCAGGCACAATTGGCTGAAAAACAGCCTTATTTATATTTATTATGTTTATGGTTGACACCCCGAATAAATCAAATCTTTTAGACTATTGCAAAGCAGCAAAAAAAGGGATTAGCAGACGATACAAATGAAACACTTTTAATTTAGCATTTAATTCAAACTATACATCAAAAAAAGAAAGCTCTGGCAGAATAATAACTCACATTTGTTTTCACATACCCTCGTTTGATGCTGTCATCACACTTGATCGGTGACATCCAATCTTTAAAAGGAATAAAAGTTTTGGTTTCAGTTAAAACGCCACTGTGGTTCTTCAAGGCCTTTGATAAGAACACTTCTCGCCACTGTGGTTTCACAAAACATAATAATTACGTTCGCGTCGGATTCCCATACTTAGTGTAATTGGTGAACGTAGCACATCGTCACGCCCAGCGAACTACCAGATGAGACACAGACCATTTCACTGGAAGCCCGAAGAGTCTTGGGATTAAGCGCCACAAATGCCCCGGTGCATTGTGGGAGTGACTACTGTCTGTGACCAACAATCTCACCCAGAGGCCCCCTGGTCACGCCTGAGGCTCCGATGATCGATCTCATGTGTAGAAAAAGTGGGAGGAAACTTGATTTTGTGTGCGCATGTGTTGAATATGACCCAGCAATACGCACTGAAGATTGCGTCTAAGAAAATAAAGCACACAATGAATTTATCACATTTTTCGTCATGAATAGTGAGAACATCTAAAAACGTCTGAGTTGTTTGTTAGCGCGTCTGTGTTTGACACGTTTGAAGAGGAGGCGCTGCTGATTGTTAATGTGGTGAGAAACATTTCCTCAGCTGGATAATGACTATATACATGTGTGATTCCTCCTAATTCTATAATAGTACTTTCAGCCTTTTCTGAATCTGTATGACAAATCATACCCCACATTGCATCTTTCTTTTCTGATATGTTCGATAATCTCCTCCAAGACACCAAATTTCAATGTATTATGTGTCACTCCATGGTGAATGGAAGCAAACAAGTCAGTTTCCAGCCGATAGTAGTCATTGATAGTCTAAAGCACTTTGAACTCTCTTCTGAATACTCTTATTTGAATGTGATGTCACTCATTTTAGTTGATTACTCACAAAAAGCATGCAAACCAAAAACGCCATCTATTTGCACGCCATTCAGCACTCTGAGCAGGATCTTAGTATATTGGACACTGTATCTCAAAACATAACAGATAATAGATAATATCTAATAGATAGATAGATAATGCTCATAATGCTTTCATGACATTTTGTTTTAGGTAAACTTCTATCACTTTGATGTTTCTAGAAGCTTCATCATGTTGCGCTAATGAGTCTTTCAATTAAACTATTCTATGTACCTTGATGTTAAAACTTACAGAGAGACTGCAGCTTCGCCGATCACACACCAAACCGGGAAAGACGTGTGGCTAAAGGAGCATTAGCCAACCTCTGTAAGCAATCGGCAATCTCTGGCTTTGAGTTGTTCTTTGAGATCTCACAGAGTGCTTTGATAATAGTTTTAAGCCCCTTTGAGACCAAAGTAAATCAACCTTGTAATGTGAAAGGAAAGTACAGAAATCTAGAGTAAAATGGAGGGCAGAGTCATTTTGACCTCGGCCCTCTTGGGGCACTCTCGATTACTTCTCGTGTCACCAAGTCTGCAGGGCGAACCAGTCTATGTAACGGTGGTGATTACAGCTGAAGACATAGAGGTTATACGAAGGTTCTCTAATGAGTTATCGATGGAAAAAGTGAGGCCGGTTAATATTAATCCAAAACAAGCTGAACTTGGCATGAACTGGGCAGATTCCATTTCACTGTGGAGGCTTAGTGAGAGACGCTTGATGAGCGACAGTTGACTGGAGAATTCTTACCTGGGGCATATATGGTGGGATGGAGACAGTGTTGATGGTGACAGCAGTCAAGTGAGTTCTTTTTTTTGGTTTTGTTTTAATGCATTGTGCCTGACAAAGATAGAACAAAAATGCAAGAAGACTGTCTGCCACAGTTTGGTCTCATTGGTCCAAAAACATGAAGAAGCCCATCGTACTTTATCTCCCCGCTGGCTCTTCTTGAGTTTGTTTAGCTGTCGGGGATGACAGCATCTTTACATTTTGACAACACTATTCATGACAAGTCAAATGCAGAAATGAAAAGGAACATTATTTTCCACATCTGAGCTCCTTCACATGTCAGACACATTCAGAGTTGATAAACGAAGGAGATTTGGTTGGGGGGGATAAACCCTCTTTCTGGTCCGCACGTCGGCATCTTTTGCTGAATAGTTTCAGTACAGAGAAGGGAATAGATTTCAGAAGAAATTCTTTGTTGGTCACATGTCACAAGTGACATTTCCTCTAAATCAGAGGTTTCAAATGCTTGTTCTCTTTCGAGGCAGCGTCACTGACATTTCAGCCCAGGTTTCAGTGTTGTGTTGCATCTGCTCGTCTTAAGAAATTAGTTTTCTTTTAAAATAATGTTTTCCTCAAAATGTCTACAATTTGCTTGGTGGTTTAGTGGGCTGGATTGGAGCCTCACAGGTCTGTGTGCTGGTCAGTGGTAGACTTGGTTGTTTTTCTGTATGAGCCCCGCAGCTCGTTAACATGTCAGAAGGCGGACTTACGTGATGCACCTGAACGCATCACTCAAAGCTGTCAGCGACAAGGCTGCATTTGTTTTTAACTTTTCAACTGCACAGCTTATTTGTTTTCAGAAATACATTTCTCTGAACTGTTTCAGTAATAAAAGAGAAAGTTTGTGTCCGAGCCACGACGTTGGTCTGGTTTTAACTGCAGGAGTTGACAGCTGTCTGCGCAGACAGGAGGCGGAGTCACAAGACCGTATCTAAGCCAGTGCACGGTGTGGCCCTGTTGAGTTTGCGCCCTGGGCAGTTGTCCACTTCGCCCATCGGCAAATCCGCTGGTGGTCATTCAGGAAGTATTTAGAGGATTCAGTGCCTTGCTCATGGGCCCAGGGTGATGGCAACGAAGGTGGGGACAAGCGACGAGTTTCATCTGTGGCTGTTGCTGGTCCAAGGATTCAAACTAGCGACCTGACAAGCTAATTACAAGCTTGCGTCACCATGACACCACCACTGCCCTTATCTCCTAAAACCTATTAAAAAATATAAAAAGGAAAAAAAAGAATGTCTTTTAACATCAAATAAAAAATGTTTGCCCCATTTTCTTCAAAATTTTGACTCCTTTCATTTTCATACAATTTCTAAACCAGCTTGTCAGCTTCATTCTGCTTTTACCATAAATCACCCCCACTGAATACCATACATACTGTAATATGGCAAAATAAAAGAAGAAACGACAAGAAGTCAGAGTGAAACCTTCACTGTGCACAAATAAATTCCTGGTAAACCTTTACACTAACAAGTGAATATATAATCTGTAAAGCTATGAACTGTGTCATTTTGATAACAGCCGGTTTTACTCTGTAATTAAAGGATCATTTTATATACAGTGGCTTTCATGTGTGTGAATGTTAGTTCTGGCGTAAAGACAGAAAGAGCAGAAAACCATCGTGGAGGTGAAACCATCCAACACAACAAGCAGGTCACGTCAGCAAGAGGTCTGCGAATCCATTACAGGCTTCACTGTATCCCCACAGCAGGTAACATATCTGCTATTTAACTGCAATAGGAGAGGACACAGGGTGTTTAAAATCTAACCTCCCTGCCCCTCGATGCTTAATGGCTCTTTGAAAATAGAAACACAATGACGGTACCCGTGATTTCCACTGTTTAAAAATGCCATTTTCATGTTCTCCCACTTGGCTGGTCTGCCAGGGTGACTCATCCCCGGCTAAAGACCCATTTCCTGCTATTAATCTTGGAGAGAAGGTGATTACAAGGAGAAACGGCGTATGAGGATTATCTGCGTCTGTGTCTTAAATGCCACGGAGCAATAAAAACTGATGATGATCATCCCTTGCTTTAATTCATTTTGAGAAAAAAAGGCAGATAACAAATTATTAAAAATGCCAAGAAAATACCTTCTTTCTTTTTTTTTTTTCCTGTTCAAGGCAATGTTGCAATTGCATTTAAATTATTTTGTTGCATAGGTGGCATGTGAATTTAATAAATCTAGTATGTGGCAATTTGACTTAATTTCCTTAAGGTAGTTTAGTAGCATTCTCTCAAAATAACAAAAAATAAAAAAAAAAGAGATATGGTTCGAAGGAAATTTTTAAAACAGAAATGTTCTCTCTTCTGCATCCAATATACCTTTTGAATTAGTTTGAATCACTGTGAGATCTTTTGAAAATAGGGCAGCCTTCAGACCACAAGCATTTCGTCACACAAGCAGCGATTGTGGTTGGTTGTGTTGCTCCCGTAGTTCCCAAGTGTGGTTTGAGTCCCCGTGGCGCCCTGACCATGTGAAAGTGTCCTTGGCGTGTGGCTTCCTTGTATGCCGGACTTTTCCACTGCCGTGTGAATGAGATGTAAAGCTCCGTAAGACGGCTGAGGAGGTCAAATATGCCATGGAAATAAAGGTCCACAACCACAACGAATTGAAACTGGATGGTAACAAGTGAGAAATGTACTAAAGATAGAAACATTCATGTAAAAAAAAAAAAAAAAAAAAAACTCTCTTTGGGTCCATTTAAAGAAGGCACAGTGTAACTTAAGTGAATAAACTAGTCATTCAATCATAATAAATATTATAGCTCATTTCTATTAATTATTAAAATGGCAAAGTTTACAGGGGAATTTTATCTTTCACCCAAATTCTAACTTGGAATGAGAAAAATTAAATCAGACAATCATCTCATTACAGTTTGAGTATCAAGTGGATGTAAGTGACCAAACACTCGGCCCAACAGTGTAGGAATTATCATTGTTATTTTCTACCTTCAAAATCAATCTGGTTCCACACAATTGGATTGCACAGTTAAGGTATAGTGTGTCGTTTAACTGCCAACTGTAAATTAGGGTGGTGAAGAAAAACTGCTCTATTTTCTAATAGGAATTCTTCACAGTGCCTTGAATAAGAGGATCTATTTCTCAAGGGACAGATTTTTCACTTTGAATTACTCCTCTGGTTCATTCATCTCCCAGCCAATAAAGTCTGAGATCCAGCCGACACCTTGTCATTTTGAAGATTTGGTGTCAGCCGTGATGAATTACGTCCCATCTCTCTGTTAACACGTTACTAATGCTCATGGCTGACAGATACCGAAGGTCCAGAAAGACCAAAAGTTCCAGTTTGAAAAGCTAAAGGAGAAAAGGGAAGTGAGGGAACATTGGCTCGACTGTTCAGGGCAGAACTTATTTATAATTTGAATATTTCAAACAGGGTTATTTCTCTCTGTGGACTAAATCGATCTTGGGTATTTTGCAGCAAATGGAAGTCATTTGCTGACATAAGGCAATGCAAACTGCATTGAATATGTTGCTGATTTGTGACTGTAGTACCAAATCATTCATGATGGAAGTTCAGCGTAAATAGCAACATAAACCATGGGGCATTTTCCCAGATAACTACTTAGGTCATCACGCACTGAATAGAAAAAACTCACAGCGGGGCTTTATGGTAAATCATATCCATATTTGTTGACAGTATTTCAAGTTATACAGTAAATACAAACATGATGTGCCGGGTGTCGCATATCTCTTTGGAAATGCTGACCGTCTGTCTACCTCCATGGTTAGGCTGCGATGTTGCACTTCTCTTACCCAGTCAACCAAAGGCATCCCATCAGCACCGGCCCCTGAAGCTACCGGAGTCTCCTTCTGGAGGAACAAGATTATAGAGAATGTTCTGTTTGTCTCTGCTTCCCCAGAGATTTTGATTTCACCAAGTGAAACCAACTGAACAGACCCAAAAAGGAAAGAAATAACCAACATCTTACATCAAGTTACCTCACGGAAAAAAAAAAAAAGTTCTTACTTTAAGTCTCATTTGATAACAAGGGGGTCACTTCTTGTATTTCTTTTCATTAATATGAGATTATTAGAGTATGTACTTTTTACCATTCAGTTGGCTTTAGATACCAATACTGTTGAAGTTTAGTTGCAGTAGTGTTGTTGGACTGTTACCCACCCAGGTCTGCATCCTGTCATTGTAGTTCCGTCTCCATTTGATCCAATAATCAGGAATCACAGTGGTTAAGTGGAGTTTGCATGTTCTCCCTCTGTGTGGCACCCACTCCCATTTTTATTGGCAGGCCTCCTAATAGTCCCGCCATTTAAACGCCTTTGAGTGCCAGAACTTCTTTCCACCCCACTGTAAAACTCTGGAATTTCCTACAACACCACATCCGAATTCTGAAAATTAAAAACACGTGTTTAAAACACCTAATTCACTTTGATATCAAAATTTTATTTCATCATAATTCTGCTTACTTAAATTTTCACTTCTTCTGATCCACTGGTGTTTTAGTGTTTGTGGTTAAATGATTTTTCTAAAGTCTGTTGACCCTAAGGACCCGATCTACTAAAGGTTTGCACGTATAAAAAGGGGCACAAAGCTATATTGCACAGCAATCACCCACACATTTACAACAGCATATTTTACATGTCATCCCTGAAATTTTTACTTTATTTCAAATCATCTCCTGTGTTTTTAATCATTATCTTTTTATATCGATATATTTTCTGTCATGCTCAAATATTTTGGTGTGATGTCATTCATAGGCTTATTCTTTGTATCATCTGCAAACTGAAAAAGAAATTTATTTCTATTTGCATAAAAGATCTAAGTAAATCAGGTCAATCAGAGTGTCTTGAAAGGAGCCTGTAAATAAATCTCATTGGTACATATTATAATGAGTGCATTTGTTAAATGCGAATGAGTATGTGAGAAAAAAAGATTGGTAATTCCCGTGTTCGCCAGTTGTTGGGCTGGTGATCTTTCTGGGTATTGGTATTGGTTGGTTTGGAATCTTACATTTGCCATATTATCTGTCAAAACAAGTAAAGTAACTTACAAGGAATACCTTACCACTCGAGCAGTCTCAACACAGTTATCATGAGAGACATTCAGCTTTTTCTTCAAACAATCCCACACCACTAACAACAGCTGTCGTTCACCATTGGGAAGAACTTTGGGGTTCATTCAGTTGCACACTTCAACACTTTTGCAGGGTGCGACGGGGAGTAAACCGCCAACCACGGAATAGAAAAACACTCTACCTCACTCTACCAGTTGGGCCAGAGCTGCCGCGTAAATGTGTTAGTCAGTGAGCCAGTGAGTGAGTAAAGGAAGGAAGGAAGGAAAGAAAACGCAGCAGTCGTGATTGATTCAGGGTCTGGTTATGTGTTTATATGAAAAAAAAAGAGGTAAGTCTGTTATTTTCCTTCGCAATGCTTTTGCATTGCCCACTGCCATTGGGATCGTCATTTGTTAGGCGAAATACAATTGCTGGTGTCAAGAGACGAAATAAAGAAGAGGCGTAATGGGCACCAGGTAATACCATGTTGTTTGATTTTCTGTACTCTTGTGTATCTTTTGTCTGCTGCGTCGCCTGCTCGTTTATCCTATGACTGGACCTTTAAAGCAGCGACAGTTTTGATGTTCACACTGTCAATACTAAGTCAAAGTGTTTTGTACAGTTACGGCTTGTATCCCTGAGGGTTTACGTGCCGCTCGCTGCTCGTGCTGGTTTTTGTTTATTGGTCCCTCTCAAGTTCTCCTGTGCAGTCCCTGGAGATATCAACATTAAATTGGTTTTTGGTTCAGAAGCTACTCAGATGCATTAGAACTTGTAATGGACTTTGCTTTGGTGAAGGCGTCAGACGGCGTATTGATTGTGCCCACTGGGTACAGCTGAAACTGCTTTACACCTCTGAATAATTCATGTCTCCATTACAATTATTGTCCTATTTGTTACAATGTTTGGATGGCAAACTGGAAAGAAGGAAAAATATAACTTATTTTGTCTCTCCGCGCCTGCCCTATATTATTTGAGAATGTGAATAGTAATGTGATCATTTCTTATACGACATTATAATCTTATCCATTATGAAGATGATAACTTGTGTTGCCTGAAAGGCAAACAAAGTTTCAGGCGGATCACGCGTCTTAGTTTTAATTAAAAATCACAGACAGCTTAATTGCGCTGCAGTTGTGCTCTGCTGGCCCGTGATTGCTTCACAAACTGAAAAGGAGATTGTAAGAGGGACTGCTGCTGATATTGCTCTGCACTTCTTGCCCCAACAATACCCACCCCACCCCCCCCACCCCACCCTTCACCCACCCGTCATGTTTGGACTTTGCAAACTCTCCTTCACACGTTCCTTATCAAGGTGTAATAAAGCCTCCTTGGGGGAAGATCCTTTAAATTGTACTTTTATAGGTGGAAACGGCAGGTGACAAAATGTCACTTGAACTCATTCTGTATGCAGCGGAAAGTCAAGTGAGCCACTTAAGGTTCTTCTGCTCTTTGGGAATATCTGGTCGTATTTGCATGTGGTGAAGTAAGCTGTTTCTGAAATGTACCTCTACAGACTTATGTATTCCGCAACTGATAATGCTGATGTGTTATTCACAGACAACAGAGTCTTAACAATATGTAAGATGCCATACATATTTATGAAAACCTCAGCCTCTTAGCTGATTGTGCACTTCCACGCAGAGTCTGATTTGGTCATAATCCATCATTATGTCTTGATGCGGGGCTGCCCCAACCCCTCACCCAACACTACGGCACCTCCACCCCTTTCATGGAATATTGAATTTTCACTGAACTTTATGGAAACATTAAAAGCTGTAGAGTAATTATGGCATCTGGTTTTCAGTGAAAGTTTCTTTTTTATTCTTCTTTTTTTAATGGACTTTAAAAAAAAAAAATCCTAAATATTATCACTTTTCTCATTTTTCCAGTGACTTGCTTTTTAGTTTTTTTTTTCTGTATATTCTTCACATCTCTTGCATTGCAGGACTTTTTTTCCTCACCACTCTTATTTCAGACTTTTACCCATAGTTGCATGTGCCCGGTCAACCTTTACTTGTCCCCAAACAATGTGTGCATTGGAGTGGGATGAAAGCTAAATGTTCTCTTTGTATTTGAAAAAGAAACAAACATTTTGAAGCCGTCAGTAACTTCACAGTCAGGTATCAAATTGGATAGGTGTTTGCTATGGTTGGAGATGAAAGGAAAGCCCCATTTGGAAGCGGACGTTCAACAAAGGATTATCTGATTGCTCGGGCACATTTCAAAGAAAAACACGGCCGTTTAGAGACTCCGGCTCCCTCAAATTCAGTTAAGATTAAAAATAACTATTGATCTCCCTATAACAAGAACACCTCTGTTTTTTTTTTGCCCTCTGTAATTTTCTCACAGCACAATTTAGAGAAGAAATGTTGCCTGAGTTTTAATTTTCTGAAGTTCCTCCTTCATTGCCCAAAACACACCCCCATGCAGTGGCAGTGCAACACTCAGGCGGTGTAATGGTTACGACCGTAGGCTCCCAGTGAGAGGCCCCGTTTACATATTGGCTGGACCTTACTGCGTGGCGTTGTCCCTGAGTTGTTTTTTTTATTGCTTCTTCGGTCGGTGGTCAACAAAATAAAACAAAATAAAACAAGCAAGAGCAAAGATTGACAATTTTACAGACTGAAAGGGTTAGGCCGAAGTTAAACACTTATTACGCTTAACCCTATTAACAAATCAAAAGACAAAATGTAGCAAGACCGCATGACATCAGAGTCTGAACTAAGCTTCCTATATAGAGTGAAAAACATAATAATACATTTAATTTATACAAGTATACACAATTTATAAATACACATATATACACATCATATCATATTATAGTTGTACAGGTAAATATACAGTTTATGCGACACGCCAACAATTACACTTATATTTGCTATTTGTATACTATTACTATTATTATAATACTATTATTACTATTTAGTTTTTGTTATTATTACTATAATTGATCATATTCTTAATATTCTTGGTGTTTATTCTAGAGCAATATACTTATCTATAACATTGGTCTTGAAGGTTTTTTTTAAATGTCTGAACTGAATGGGAACATTTTAAAGCATTATCCAGGCCGTTCCAAAGCTGAACCCCCCCTGACAGAAATGCATCTACTTTTTGTCAGTTTCACTCAACAGGGTCTTTTGTTTTTTTTCATGTTAATGGCGTGTCACTCTGCCGTTATGCATCGATAACTGCTTCTTTCAGTTTCAAACCTGGTAATGGACTGGTGAACTGTTCAAGATGTCCTCTATTGGCTGGTGCAGAGGGTTGGGTCAGCTCAGGTAAGTTTATTTGTAACCTTGTCTACCTTTGGTTTACAGTTACACAGGACAGGAGAAAAATAACTACAAATTGAACAAAGTGATGGTAGTGCGAACCACTAAAAACCCAAAACGGGAACCCTGGTTAGGTTATGAGATGAAAAACAAATCAGCTATTAAAACCAGGAAATTTGAAAAAATTAATAAAAATGAATGAATATTCAGTAAAAACAGATAAGATGAAAAGAGATCAAGAAAAAAAAGACAACTTGTGATCACAGTTAGGAAAAACCGAGACAGAAATAGTACAATACAAATAATTATTAAATAATAGCTTGAGAGTTTTATTTTACTTGTTAATGAAGCGAATGGCCGCTGCTCTTTCTGTATCAATTGGCACTATGAACGCCTGTCCTGGTGGGAGCAGCGACATCTCAGCATTGAGAGGGTGGGTGTCACCGTTTTAGAGAGAACCAGTCCAGAGATTCTGGAAAAATATGAGACGCTGCAATTCACATAACTCTTTCACAGTTTGGTTTAAAGAGTTTCGGATCCTAAGAGACAGAGTCCCAAAACATAAAACAAAGGCAGTAAAATAGGCCATAATGAATAAAGACGCGTTAAAACCTCAACAGTAAAAAAGACACGCTCAAACTCCTCGGAGGCTCGGATTTGGCCAATCCTGCAGAGCAAACAGTGAAAAAGGTGAAGAATTTCGGCTTTGACTCAGTAAACTGTCGCAAATCTTCTACCGAGCTATTTGCTTTATGTCTCCCCGGGAAAACTGGCTCATCTTCAATCAAACAGCTGCACTCATGACGTTTTTTTGCAGGTGAATCATGATTTATTTATTTATTTTTTATTTTTTTCTTGTCAACCTAATTTTCCAACATGGATAGATAACTTAGGATTTGTCTTAAAAAGGGGAAAATATTGTGTGCAATTATTTTATTTTGGAGGGGTTGTTTTCAGCTTAAGGTTATTATATTTCCAGCGTGTTTGTCCTTTTGTGTGACCCTGCTCACCTCCCCACGTAGAGCATATCAAAAAGTCTCCCGAATACGCGATCATTTATTTCAGTCCAGCTGCATCCATTAAAGGGTTCCATGTCACGCAAGAAAATGCTTTCATTATTAAATCGGTTGATGTGCTACATGAACAATGTGACAATACCAAATAGCTCAGACCGCAGAGAAACTCCTTCAGCTAATATTCAGCTTCTTTTTTTTTTTTTTTTTTTACCTTTCTGATGTCTCAGAGATACACCCGTGTTAGCACAGGCCATTGTTCATCCATTCAAGCAGGAAAAAAAAAAAAACAACAACAAAAAATGTTGTTCGAGCGCAAGTGAGCTACACGATGGAAAGAAAAGAAGGAAAAAATCAAAGCTGTGGTTGTCTTTTGGACAGCGAGAAAATAGTCAGCTCCTTCAGGACAAAAAAAAAAAAAAATCATTGAAATCCATTTGCCTTGAAGGCACAGACACAGAAATATGATTTTGGTGGAGCTCCAGAGAGAAGCTTAAGAGAAGAGATTGAACTCCACATTTACACAAAGGTTCTGCGCTTCAATCCACAACAACGAATTATCTATTTATAGCTTCCCACCTTTCAAAAGATGTAAATAACGACGCAAAAGTGCATAAATCAGCACCTTTCATTCGTGCCTTAAAAATATTGATAATTCCATGGTTTTCTGATTTAAAACTCCACTGAGCATATCTTCAGTTAGTGTTCAGGTTTATTTTCTGTTCATTAAAATAATGCATGACTATACAGACATAAAATAAAAAAAAATAAAAAAACACGGCTTCAGGAAACTGTTGTCATGATAAGCAAAGCGTGTATAGCATTTACCTCTGCGTCATAAACTGTCCAAGCATAGATCTTTGCACATTATCGATTCTTCAAATACAACATCAGGTTGATGAGTCTAATCACAGGCTTGTCTGCACACTGTTGATTTTGCCCCCAAGCACATTGGTGCCATGATATCTGACATGTCTGCTTATTGCGGCTTGGGGTTAAGCACAGATGTCGAACAGTAAAAACGAACCTTTTGGCAGCTCAACAAAATGGGACTGAGGTCCGCTGTTGTGTTTTAGGAAAATTCAGCTGCAAATTATATAATATATAAACATATAAACATGCTTGTGAGGTGACTTGGCGACCCTAAATTGCCCCTCGGTGTGAATCTGAGCGTGCGGCTGTCTGTCTCTGTGTTTGGATGAAGCGGTATTAAAGGTGGATGGATGCACAATAGCTTCTGCTGAAAGAAAGAATACTCTAACCTATATCCATCAATTCGTCACTGAGATCCGCAAGCGAGGGATGTTTCAAAAACAATAACAGCATCCTGATTTCTGAATGCAGAAAAGTGCAAGCGCACACAGTATAGTCACTATGTTGGAAGCTCCGAGTTGTCATTGTGAGGATTAATAAAGAATGAGCTTCTTTAATGTTTCGCCTGAGTGAGCTCATAAAAGCCGACATGTCGCGAAGGCGGAGATGGAATACAAATAAACCTGGGACCAATAAATGTCGCTGCTTTCCTTTTGTGTTTGCAAGGCATGCAGCGGAGAGGAGACTTGGGTGTCCACCATAGAAAGACAGGAGAAAGAGGTAGGGAAACTTTTTTTTTTTTTTTTTTTTTTTTTTGTTCACAAGCTCAGCAAAGGGCATTGTAAAATTGCTCTCTGCTTGTCCCACATTTTGCTGCATGCTTTCAGAGAGCGGAGGGAAATCATAGCGTTCTCGTTTAAGGTGTGTGCTTTATCTGATCCCACCTCATCACCCGAAAGTCTGATTTAAGAATTTGAAGAATTTGTTAGAATGAACTTTTGTAAACGTGCAAAACTCTTTCCTGACCCACAGTGCGTTTTGTCCGTGTCTTTTCTTTTCGCTCAACCGAGAAGTTATTTGCGGCGTCTGCTCCACCTCCCTGCACGCTCTGCTGATTCAGGAGAGTCGCACAACAGTTCTGCGCCTCGCTTGTGTCCACGCCAAATGAAATCCTGATTGAAGAATGCATTCACAGTTTTTTTACAAGGACACGTGTAATTGACAGTACTTCCTCTGAGTCCATGCAACAAAGGCTATCAGCCTTAAAAGCATCATCATCATAGTATTATTGTTCAAAAAGAGTTTATTGAGTCGAGGGCGAAAGTATCCAGAAGGTAATACTTACCGATGGAGACGACACAGGTGACAAAAACAGGGAAAGACAAAGCAGTTAGAGATGTAGACTTTTACAAAGACCCAGAAGGAGACCCAACACAGCCTTGCTGCCAGTTCACAAGAAGCTATTCAGTTCTATAAAGTAATGGGCACATTTTCCACATATATTTGGAGAGCAGAAGTGGCATGTATTCTGTTACCGTATTTGAATAGATTTTTGGGATACTTGCTTATTTTTCTTTCGGATAACTTTTACTCCCCAAGTTTGTACACAGATTTGAACCCATGACGAATGCCTACAGTTGATTTGTACGCAATGTGAGAGCGCTTTATGAAGAGTTAGAACTATATAACAAATGCACATATAAAGGTCAGTGCATATCTAAATACAGATTTGCTTAACCACTGATCAATACTGCTGTCATTTTCTCTTTATATCTTTACTTTCAACTTCAGAACACGCTCATATACACAGTTTGTACTCAATAGCGCAGCCTGGTGTGCGTCACTCTGCAGAAAGAGCTAAAGCGATCTTCTAATGCTCTTTGATTCTGACATGCAGGTGTACACATGTTTCTCATTCGACTACGTCTGCTCCCCGAAGCAAGGGGCCGCCAGAGAAAACATAAGACGCATGCTGAGCCCTTGAGCTGAAGGGCCCCGGGCCAAAAAGCAACTTAAATCAATTGAAATTGATTAGGTGCTGCGGCATACACTACATCATTATAATTCCATTAACAGCGGGATGGATTTTCAATGAATGTAACTGCAGGCAAATGGTCAGGTATAATTGTGTGAAATGAAATACAGCATAGGTTTGGTATATGGGTGTGTATTTCATTCTTTTATTGTTTAGTTTTTTTTCTTTCTCTCCACCCAGTTTCCAGATGAGGACTTTGCCTCGTCCTAACATTCTCTGGTCTTGATCTGTTGCTTTGTTTCTTTCAAAGCTGTTTCCCCCTCACAGCATTTTGAAATGCTTTTAGGATGCTTAGTCTAAATCATTTCACACGTTATTATATCAGCTGTGACTCAGTGGGCCAGGATAAGACCACCATGCAGTTGCCTGATTCAACCCTTAAATACTGATAAATAGATACTCTATATGCCAATTAGTTACGGCACAGTGTGTTTAAGACTCTAACTTTGCCTTTTCACTTTTATTAGACACGCTAGTATCCATTGCCCGGATTTAGATCTACTGTTGGACAGACTTTCATCATGATTACATACGTTACTGATGACGGCCAGTGGAGAAATGGTGTGATCTTAAAGACCGGGGGTAAAATATCTATCAGGAAGCCAGCAAAGACAGCCAGATTTACTGCATGACTGCAGCAATTTTATGCCTCACCAGTCAACCTTTACTGTACAAGACAAAGATATGGCGAGATATATCAGGACATTTATTTCCAACTTAGGCCTTCCTAAGCATTTTAAAACACACTCCAAAAATAAACATAATGGTTGTTTGAGTGTCATCTTATACAATGGTTGGATTTGGCAGTGTGAGGTAAATTTTTCATATTCAAAGCAACTTTCCCGTGTTTGTTTTCAACATCCATTCCAGTTAGACTGAACCCCACTCTCAAACTTTCCTGTTTTTTGAGCTTGAATTGTTTGCCCCAGTATTTGGTTTTTGCAATCACTGATCACAGTGGACTCAGGGTAAACCAGTCCTGAAGCCACCTCAGACTGTGTGTCGGACACGGCGCTGCATCTTTAATACAGTGCTAGCTGGAGGACTCATCAAATATTTGTGTCTTTCCTAGTCAAGCAACACTGTGCTTACACTGACAGGATGGCTCAGTGTCCCCTGTGTCCCCCCTCAGAAAGTTGTCCTGCATTGAATGGATGCCGCAGACATATGCGGTGACAGAAAGTCAGTGATGAAGGTCAACAATCCATCAGGCTGGGCGGATGAAAAAAAAAAAAAAAAAAACAGCTGGGGTCACTGAATGAACATTTAAAATGATGAATGTATGTGGCAGATGAACATAAATCCTCGGAAACTGCTGACCAAATGTATTCTTTGTAACGTCAATATTGTCTGCCCATATAACAGATGAAATAAGCCACAACACAGCACACTCCAGGTAGAAGTGCTCGGACTAAAATTGCATTAAAACCAAATTGGACTAACCTTGCAAAGTAAGTCATCAGCAAACAGGCCTGGACCTGACAAGAAATAGAACAGATATTAAAAAAAACTGAATTTCCTGAAAAGTACGTTTCTTTTACTGATGTTTATACACACACACACACACACACACACACACACACACACACACACACACACACACACACACACACACACAAATACTTGTACGAACATATACATTTTTCAGGTAATTAGAGAATTACATAAATAGATGAGGAGAACTGCTCTGTAGTTACAACGTGGTTCGATTTTTTTGCTGTGAGGCTGTTTGGCTTCCCAGTGAGGGAAAGGAACAACAACTGTCAGTTTATGTTGAGCAAGGGGAAATCAAGGGGAGATTTATGAGCATAATAATGAATCCTATGCCCGCTTTTAATTACAGCAATCCTGGACTCTTTGAAGTATGTTGCAGCTGGAAATCATTTGCCTTGTGTCTAAATCCTTTACACCGCCCAGATAAACATGAATCAGATATTAAATTCACATGTTCTAAAGACTTGATCATTTATTTGCTCATATTTGTCAGCATCGGCATTAACAAATTGCGGGGAAAAGGGAGTCTATTTGCCAGCTTTGCAACGTGTTACCGAGAAAATGTTGAGTTCACTCTGACTTTCATTGTATATTAGTGAAATCGAAAGAGACTCGGGAGCTCAAATAGCTGCGTGAGAAACATTACGCTATTAGCCGTCCCTGAGTCACAGGCACAGGTGATGCTAATGTATTTCATGAATGAATTTTGAATGTCAACCAAGTATCGCTGGAGAGGCAAAGAAGCGCAGAGCGCAGATGCTTCTCACCCATGTCGCCTGTGATGCACCTGTCCCCACCGTATGTCAAGTGCTCCAACCGCTGCAAACCGACCCAAACAAGGCAAATCGATCAAAATCAGTGCCAAAGCAGGTGTGTGACAGTTCCACCTGGGCTTCACCCCACATTCGCTTCTTGTTCTCTCACTTAGATAAAGAGTCTGATCTCTGGCAGACTAAAAACAATCTGTCAGTTCCTGGCAGGCCAAAGCTCTCCAAAGAATCAGACTCCCACAACATCCACCTGTTCTCCCCAGGTAATCCAGATAAGGGAACGGTTCTGACAGGGTTGGTTGATAATGGTTGTTCTGGTTTTTTTTTTTTCTCTTTCTCTTTTGCTTTTGCTTTGGATTTTCACTTTTTTTCTCGAGAAATCTAAACTCCAATACCGAGATGTGATTTTTTTATTGTTTGCTCGATAATTTGTCAAATTTTGAATAAAAGTGGCTGCTGTCACCTGTTGCTCAAGATGAAATTAATTTCTCCATAGGTGCTTAAAGACCTTGACCTTGTCTATATACACCTTGTCCTTGAATGATCCTATGAAACGACAAAATATAGTATTATGCTCTACATGCCAACACGTTAAAATAACCAAAGGACACTCCTCCAATACTGCCTTTTGGAGGAAGGTGCCCTTCGTGGCCGTTTGTGACTGCATACTGCTCTTTAAGAAGAAACATATTCATACCAGCCATAATATACTGACACTGATGGCTTTAGTCCATCTTGCAGCCCCCTCAGAACAATTAATTTCCCATCTCTTCTCTAGTGTTTTACACTTTTAGAGAAAAATGTTCTTGTATCATTACTTTGCATTTTGTTTGAAATGATTTAATTAAATAATTCAGAATTCAGTTTATATTCTTCTGCCTGAATGTATATAATCAGACTTCATATATGTTGCCCGCACATATTGTACATACGTGTGTATAGCACAAATCAAAAACATATTCTGGCTATAGATTGTAGCAACTACCAGTCCAAAACCATGGAACGTTTGGCAGCATTTAATTATGCATGGATTATATAATTTCATATTAGCGCACACATCATGCACATTATGCATGAGATATCAACCTACATCCTGACGTGTGGTTGCATGTATGTTGCAAAACCAGCACGAGTTACTCTATAAAGTCTTGGCACAACTCATAATCCTTACAGTATGTTCTGCCTGGAAGTCTCTGCTTACTCCTTTTGATACCTACAACTTTGCCTCAGGTGTGTATTCAGTGATCGGTTTGACCTCAGAACAGTGTGGATTATAGCGTATATTACTTTATATTCGGTGTCAGTTTGAGATAGTCCACTGCAACTATCTGAAAGTTTTTTTTTTTTTCATTGTCTAAAGTAGTATAATGAACATTAAAGTACATAATTGTACGAGAATTATAGATGCAGATTTTGAAAGTCATTCAGTCTTCGTAATTGGGAATATAAGAACATTGTCCCACTGGAATAATATGTGAAAGTGTAAATTACATCAAAACAAAAATAAAATTGTTAAGGCAACAAAATTAAAAAAAAGATTTATTCCAATTTTTTTGGGAGCGTTTTCTATATTTTCTCTATCAATATTTGAGTTGTTCATAAACTAAATTCCACAAAGACTTTAGTCCAGTTGTCATCAAAGCACATTAGTTGTTTGGAGCCTTACACAATAGACTGACACTATATTTTTAATGCTGCAATGATGTTAATTTTAAGGACATTTGCGTGTAATAGTTTCACCCATAGATATAGGATCTAAAGCAGAAGGCCCCTGTGAGGCCTGATAGTGCACACAATGATTAATGATCAGCTCAGGTTCTGTCTGTACTGAGAAAGTGCAAGAAGCATTTCAGCCGGCACCCTGAAGTGGAACCCGTTTCCCAGTTTATTCTTTTGTTGTGTGTTATTTTGGCTTTATATATTTCTTTCTTCTTCTTTTTTTTTCCAGGAGGATTTTGTTGTTGCGGAACAAGGTCAGAGCCCCTGGGGAAACATGTTAAGTGAGCTGAGAAGAGCCGGAGTGAGCTTGATGGATGTTTGGCAGGTTTAGAGTGGAGCTCCTTAAGACCTTCTCTTCTCACACACACACACACACACACACACACACACACACACACACACACACACACACACGCACACGCACACGCACACGCACACGCACACACACACACACACACACTGCAAACTGTCTGTCTTCGGCGGGCGTGCGCTGCTCTTTTCACGAGGTGGCACCGTGTTGGAAGGCCTGCTGCATAGCATCAATCAAGAGCATTCATGTGAAATTAGTGAGACCACAGGGGATGGCTTAATTTTACTTAATGGCGTTACACTGGAATGAATGTGCTGGATCGTCCTGGGCTTATTAAAATGGTGGGGGAAACTTCCACCGGAGTGGCTGAGCAACACTGGCCTCTATTGGCCGGAAGAAGAAGATTCGAGTGAAAGTGGGGGAAAAAAAACAAAAAAAAACAACCTAACTACATTATTAAAAATAACAAATACCTTCCGTGTCTCGCCATCTTTTTATCCCCCTGTATGTGTGTTCGAAGGCTGCGTTTTGTGTGAGCCTACCATTTCCATTTGTTTGTGAACATGTCAGCGCGCGGCGTCGCCGACAGACGTCTGTTCTCTTTGCGGCTCTGTTTGTTAATGTCACTCAAGACAGCCAAATTGAAGGTGCCATTGTTAGTGCCAGAGGGCATTGGGAGTGCATTCGACAGCTTGACAGCTCTCATTAGCGTATTAGACACAAACAGTGGCACAGATGCTCCCGGTCAGTCCTTGGTCAGCCCGGAGCTTTGCTTAACGGACCGCTGACAGGTGGCTTTGTGGCATTCTGTCTCACGGTTGACGGGGTGGCAAAGCAAGAGCTCATCTTCAATAGACTGTTGGGATCACCAAGGACAGGAGATGTTTGACAGACATGGATATCGGTGGACTGTAATGATGTGAATTGTGTGAATGATGCATTTAATGTGCTTGTGCATATTTATAGATTTTGATGAAGCGCGCCAATGAAGGAAAGAAGTAATGGAGAAACACACATCTACAATTTATACTCCTGATTTTCATAATGAGCTGCAGAGAAGAAAATCTAATTAACACTGCATCAATTATTATCATAGTGTCAACCAGAGTCAACGAATAGTGGCAAATTCAGGGAGATTTATTTTGCCTGTTGTATTATTATAACACACTGTCAGGGTATAAAAATTAATATATGTGTACTTGCTCACACTTAGTTAACACAACTTCCACCCTGACACCCATTCACATGCATATATCGATGATTGCGTTGTTTTCATTAATTGCAGGTACATTTAAATGAATCGTTTACAGATTTCAGGGGATTATATTAATTGAGACCTGCTTTTTGTACACGCATTGACAACAAGGCTCGGCAATATGAATGATTTCGGCGTCTGCAATACCAATTATTCACATGTACACACACGGACACATGCACACAGAGAACGACGGTCATCCTGCCCAACACTTTCCTTCACGTTTTACTGTAACTGTTGTCATTTGTTACAGCACAAAGCTCAAAGGTTCAGTTCTCACTTTCACTACTCACTAGAAAAGAAAAAAAAACAGTAAAAAAAAAAAAAAGAATCGATGCCAGAGGCACAAAAGTTCTGTTAAACTGAATGAAAGTTGAATGATTTTTTTTTCCTCCAACACACCTTTTGAAGTTTCTGCAGAGCCTCGGGGGTAAAAGAGAATGGGGAGTACAAGTAATGTAGTCAGTGATAATCCTGTATAGGCAAATAGTAAAAAAAAAAAAGTGGAAGAGGACCCATTGAAAATATCTAAACTGTGAGGAAGAGTGACCTTGTAAGAAAAGTTTTTTTCTTCTTCTTCTTCTTCTTCTTCACTTTCCAGGTAACGGAGTTCTCTTTTTGCATAACTGCTTGTTGAAAAGGCCGAGTCAACTCAGCAGAAAGTAGTGAGGTAACAGAAATATGTTTCTCTGTCCTCAACCCTATAAAAGGCAAATAACCAATTGGGGCCATTTTACACTCGTTTTTTTCTTTCAAAACCAACTCAGTTAATGGCATGATGGTAGTCCTCAATTAAAGATACTTCAATGAGTGCCCTAAATGGGTTGACTTGACCCTGTTTGCAAAAAGGAAACGGTTTTCTTTAGAAAAGATCTGTTTGTCTTTTTTCCAAAGATAAGACCTTATTCACTTGCATTTTTTTTCTCTGTAAAGAAGTAGACGAACTACATATATCAACTGCAGCAATAATATTGTAATAATTGTTCTTACTTGCTTTATCAGCTGAAACTAAACAACCATGTCATTATTCGTACATTCGTATGATGTGGCAAACCTCCATCAACCTACAAGTTTTACAACATCAGAAGAAAGAGCGTGGTGCGTCCTTTATTGTAACAGTAAATAAATTGCTGATATGTTCAAAATGGCATATGCATTATTGCTGGAGGCTGTTTCACACCTCAGATAACCTTCCGGAATGGGCCTCATAAAGAAATTGCTCTGGCTGGACCGCTGCGTGTTAGGGGGGGAGGGATGAAAAAAAAAAAAAAAAAAAAAAAAGACGGAAATTTGTCATGTTTACCTCGAGTCTCCAGAGTAATTCTCCATCTAGTTCTCTTTCCAGGCCGGCAGGTTTAATGTAGAATTCAATCATGGCTGTTCATTTTATTTCATAAGCGGAGAAATGACAAACCGAGTGGAGGAGGGAGTGTAAGCATTGTTTGTGACAATGAAGTGCATTAAAATAATGGCCTGCTTTAGAGAACCGGAGATGTTGTATTAACACAAATCAAAAACAAGGACGCTTGTTGAAGAGGCCCTACCCTGAATGTTCGGGGGCATAGGTTGGCATTCCCAAAGGGGAATATAGGTCAGCACCGAGTCTGTGCAATTTCCCCTTAATCCACTTTAAAGATTAATGTCAAAATCACGCTACTGTGTGCATGCGCTGAACTCCCATAGTGACCCAGCTGTAGGCTGTGTGTCTGCATGTAGGTGGACTTTACTGTCTGCATGCTTAAATGTGCCCGCGCATATACCGCAAGCACATAGGATTCCCTCTTATGGAGTGAAATCCCGGGACATACTCGGTTGGTACAGCCGAGAGCGAGAGATACGCACCGAAAGAAGCTCACAGAAATGAATGGAAGTCGCACAGGGATGCACAATCAGTCTTTCCTTTCAGGCTCTTCAAGAATAGATGAAGCTCGTCTATCTACAAGGGGAAACACCTGATGAAGAGTTGTTTAGTCCCTGCTCCTGGATAGCAGAGATACATTTGGTACATCTAAAGATCACCTTGAGAGTCATTCCGTCTGCTCACAATACAACTTTGCAAATTGACTTTTGTGGACATTAGAGATGCAAGATGCATTAAACTCAAAAGTACTTATGCCAAGATGCACTGTCCTTAAATTAACACAATCTATTACTTCCCAATTACTTTTTGGAACATTACTGCATATATTGACAAGGAGAGGGATGCTGTTTACTTTGGCAGCAGGGCTCACTATTCATCATCTCCACCATAGCAGAGTGGATAATACCAACAAAGAGCATTTACCCACAAAAAACTCCAGGTCATCTGACATTCTGATTTACGTTTAGCCTGGTTGTAATGGCTTTATAGATAAGCTGTGATAATGCAGTTATGTACTGTAATTAGACATATAGTCTACTACATTATTATGCATAGTCATGTACGCAGTTGATTAAAGCTTTGCTTACAGATATGACTGCGCCTGCGTGTCACTGAATGCTAATTGGCAGACTCACCAGACAATGTGAGTTATTATTCAAGATGTTTGCCATGAGTATTTGTGTACACAGAATGTTTGCTCCCCTCTTTTTCAGCGTAAGGCTCGCACGTGGCTATTGACAAAACACTTTGGCAAAAAAACAACAAAAAAAAACGGCCTTGCTCATAAGCCTGGCAAAAATCAATAAGGAGAAATTAAGACAGTCAACAAGCAGAACAAACACAGGACCGTCAGGACGAATGAATCAGAGGAGATGAAGCGGAGTGAATTTCAAGAAAACGTAACACCAACTTTCTTCGACAAGTATGGAGGAACGTCAGTATTTATAGTGAGATCTTCTGGCATTGTTTACGGTGCATGGGCACCGGTCCCCGGGATGATTCCCAGGGCTTCATTGCTTTTTAACAGATTGCGCTGATAATGAGGGGGCAGACACGAGGCAGCAGGCCAGGTGATGACCCCGGACTGATGGATGTGGCAGCTGCGGGGGGGATTGGTAACCAGCTTGCAGTGGGTGCTTGTGTTACAGCAGGCGACGCTGGAGCTTCCTCGGGATTGTGCAAGAGAACAGAATGTCAATACATGACAGCACTAAGAGAAATCACTCTCTTTGGACTGAGACGTAATCCACTAAGTGTGACACAAAGATCACAGGAATCAGACACACAATTTCTTGTATAAGTGATGAGGAATTCTCACGTCGGTGTTTTGCAGTAAGCTCTTCCTTCACTGGATCTTTGTAACACAAAGCATTGTGGGGGAATGCTTTAATAAAGGACATGTTTTTTTGTTTTTTTTTTAATTCAGCCAAAACATCTAAGTAGTTTCATGTATAAAAAGCATCCGAGACCCACGTTGCTCTTTTCTAAAAAAAATAAAATAAATACTTTATTAGAACACTTTCAAAAGTATTCCCAAGGTGGCTGTGTACAATGATGTGTACAAACTCAAAAGCTTTTTATGAACAACTGATGTAAGTTTCTTCATGATGAATCATGTATTTTTCCAGCTCATTCATAACAAATGACATTTTTCTCCTCTCGCCGTAATAAACATTCCAAAAATGTTTTCAGGCTATCTGATGTAGACATTAATAAACTGATTCATGCATAAAATTAATATAGTCACCATGTGAAAATTATCTTTTGGGGGTTTTTTTAATCACGCTAAATGTTTTCAATTAGTAATGTTTTCTTATAGGACAGTTTCTGTTTTAACACCCAATTTCCACACGTCCCCAAAATGTGTGATGGGAATTTATTGGTATTATTAAGAGTACATAGTGTTTTATGGAAAAATAATAACTGAGACGATAGACAACAATCGCATTGTAAAATGTATTATTTATAATGTCAAGAACGACAATGTCATTTCTGTTATCTGTTCATCTAAAACTGCCTTATTGTCTATTAAGTTGTTTGTTTGTTTGTTTTGTGAATCATTTAAAGGCCATTTTGATGCATCCAGACAGGTCTTGATTACTGTAATGCCCTTGCTGTTGTGTGTTTATGAGTTTTGTCATGTCTTAAATTTTCATGAGTTGTTTTGCCCGTGTTCCCCTTTTGTTTCAGGTCTTCTATTTTTATGTATTTCCTGGTTTTAAGATCAAGTGTTCATGTCACGTTCATGTTTGATGTGTTCTGCTTGCATGCTTTGCAGGAAGTCCCCGCTGGTTTCAAGCTGTGCTTATTTAACTATCCTCTTGGTCGTGCGTATATGCGTTGTCCTTCGTCTTATCGGGTTCTCCTTTTTATCTTTGTGCTACTAGATCTGCATCCCGGCCTTTTAGAGTACACGTCTGTCAACTTTAGGTCTTTGCCTACCCTTGTTCTTATTTTTTTAGATTCCCATTGTCTGTTTTGGTTCCTTCCCGGATTCTTTGAAAACTCTGCTTTTGCTTCCCAAGAAGAACCCACCAGCACTAAACCTGCCGCGGTATGCGTGGCTCCACTACATGGTTAACAGATAATTATGGCAAAACTAATGTACAAGAGAACAAGAGACGGCCGTAACCATCTGCTGAGTGTGAATACAAGACTTTGAATGAAGTCAGCAAAGACAAAGACCACTAACATGTACTGTACGTCTATCACAATCACTGGATGAAGAACCCGGCTGATCTGCCCCTTGACCATTTGTTATGATGTCTCCAGACTCCCACACTGAACACAATATGACCTGTGATCCGTTCACGTTCTGTGAAGAAAGCAATTTGACATTCAGAGAACTTTTCAAAATAATCCCTTTATTTTTTATCTTAACATACCCCAAGGGGGCAGATAGCCTCCAACCCTAGTCTGGATCGGCTCAAGGTTTTGTTCTCATAAAAAGTATATTTGTTTGTCTTGCATTCATCAGTTTGTATGTGGGTGGTTTCTTTTTTTACTTGTTTTTAATCTAAATATATGTTCTACATATGTGTTTAGCTCTTTGAGATGACTCCATTATAATTGGTGCGAAATAGAAAAAAAGAAGAGGAAAGTGAACTGAATTTAAAGCTGACGTTATTTTGTTCCAATGTAGGGAGATATAGCTGGTGGTTTTCCTTTTTAATGACAAAGGATGACAGTAAATATAAACAATTCCACAATCAACATTCAAACCACACTCGTTCTTGCTCCTGCTCTTGCCGAGAGATAGAGGGAAGAATCGATTGCGATGGCACTGAGCAAATGTGTCGTTTGACTTGACATCAGTGAACTAATTCCTGGAAACATTAGGCAAAAGGAATATGATAACATTAACTGTCAAACCGGTGCTTATGCTTGAGGTTTGACGAGGGACATTTCTACCACCAAGCAGTTTGATTGTACTCCTCCCGGATCCGGGAGAGTACAATTGATATTCTCCTCTGTTGACAACGTTTCAAAAGAGCAAAGATCTCTGTTAAATCAAACACATACAGGGAGAGCATGTTTTGCCCAAACATATTGTCACAGAATTCTCTTTTGAATTTTCTACTTTTCTTTCAAAGCCGAGAGGCCGAAAACTAGATTGACGTCTGTCCCTCAGTAACACTGTCACTGAGCGCTGACCTCTTTGACCAGGACTGGCTCCACAGAGAGGAGAAATAACATACAACCAGACACTGGCAAAGTTATGTTTTTGTTAAATGTTTTTAATCTTAAATACTTCAGACACTTAACTGGAAAAATCAACCACAAGTAAACATTGTGTAGTTTTTGATTCCACTATATAGCCAACTCATATTTCCACCAAAATACCTGTTTAATTTCAAACACACTTATCTATTAATTAAATGAACTAATATTTCTTATCTGGACATCACCTTGGCATTCACCCACCTTATTTTCAAAGAGCAGCAGTTCTCACCGATTAAGCGTTATCTGTCTCCACTTCTGAAGTTTAACTGCTTAATTTATGCTGATCTGAAAGAAATTGGAGACTTAACTTTGCTTATAGTTGAAGTCTGTCAAAAATGAAAAGCAGCAAATTGACTCTTGTCTGAGAAATGATGATGATTCAGCAACATACAGTGTGAAGCAGTTCCTGACGATGAAGCATTTTTCAGACTTCTTTTCAATAATTTACCCATAAATAAATAAATGTTCAGCTGAACATCTATTGCCAACTATTTGGGGGCATGCAGTAAAGTCATAGAATAGAATAGAATAGAATAGAATAGAATAGAATGTTTTGAAATGCATTGAAACATTTTTATCAAGTCAGTTTATGTTAGTTACCTGAGTAACTGCATTAAACTTGTATAGTATCCTTTCAAAAATCATCCATAGTATTTCAGTCTTCAGGTTTGGAGTTTCATTTTGTCCAACCAGCAACCCAATCTAGATCTTCCTTCCTTGTCTTCATTAGAAGACGTTACACACTTAGATGCTAAAGGACAGGTGTCTCTACTTTATTCCTTGTTTTGTTGACAAGTGCCAAGAGTCTCCAAACAACATTCTGCAAGCATGGGAAACAGACTTAGGAAAAATCTGTGTGAAGAGAGGAGTGGTCACAGGCTTGCTCAATGGCTCAAACCCAATCTGCCAACGCAAACTCCATATTACTACAGTACAATTGGCTAACTAGGCGTCACTCCAGTCAGCCTGCATCACTTCAACCCTAATATTCCCGACACTTGCATTTAATGCAGACATCAGAAAGGGACTTTATTTCATGGTATGTGGGAGTGTCCTCGGGCATTGAATTTTTGTAAGGCTGTGTTGACTGTGGTTGGTCAGATGATTGGTAAATCCTTAACTGTGTGTTTTAAATATCTATCCTGAACATTTTTAATTTCTCAAGCAATCTAAGGTCCCTAATTAATGTTTGTTTGTTTTTAAGCTAAATGCTGTATTGCATCTTCATGGAAGAAAGAGTCACTATATGGAATTTCACAATGGCTTAAAGGGATGACTTTTTATTTTGCCCTTGAGAAGATTGGCTACTTTACTGAGTACCAGCTTGATAGATTTTGGGCACGAGATACTGGGTATTTTAGTTCATTTATTAATTCACTTGTTTTTCATATATATATATATATATATATATATATATATATATATGTGTGTGTGTGTGTGTGTGTGTGTGTGTGTGTGTGTGTGTGTGTGTGTGTGTGTGTTTTCCTGTTCATCTCTATGTATATGTGCACAAGAGCACAAGAGTTCATTGCTCCTCATTTGTTAAAAATAATGAGGACATGTTTAGAAAATTTGAGTATTCCATTACTTATTTAATTTGCATTTACCTTTACTTTATAATTGCATTTCAGTTCATTTTCACAGAAATTTAAGAGTACTCTGAAAGAAGTTAAACAAAAAAATGGGGAAGAAGATAAAGGTCCTCTTATTTTGTTTTGTTTTTAATGAATAACCCGACGTCTGATGTTAGACGGCTTAAAGCTGGAAAATTCGCTATAAAACTCAACTTGTAGTCCTTTGGCATATTCAAACGACATTTCCCAGAAGGAAAGGCGTCACGTCAGTTTGCCCACAATCCTTTGCGCTGTCCTGCCGCTTATACGAAAACAAGGTCGCAGTTAGCCGCAGTGAACTGAAGCAGGAGAGAAACTAGACTGCAACCATGCTGGGACAAGCTGTGAGGCGATTCACGACGTCTGCTGTCCGTTCCTCACACTATGCCGAGGGACCAGGCAAGGTGAGGTTACTTTTTCTTTATCGGTGTCGTTTATATAAGGAGATTTCCACGGCGGGGCCTTGTCTGTGTTGTCGACGCTCGCTGCAGTTGGAGGTCACGTCCGTCGTTTGACAGCAACGTGATTGTAGCCTTGTTGAAATCAAAACCCATAGACACATTCATACTTTATTACATAATGCCACACGGCAGACTTGTGTCACCACTGAATGTTTTAGTTGTAAACCTACAGCTTCAGTCAGTTCTGCGTGTCGGTGTTAGCCAGACTAGCTCATCATTAGCCAGGAGCGCGAGCCCGGAAGCAGAGCTGGAAGACGCTAATTCGCGATTTAAGTTGATTTAACAAATTACATAAATGAACATATTGTTGAGATAACAGCATATACTTAAACATTCACGGCGATCCGGATATCTTCCTTATACTAAACTCACAGTAATGTAGGCTAGCTGCGGTGGTTTAAGGTCAGAGTTGGGGTTTTTTTCCAACCAAGAGGGCGTCAAACATTTCAGGTGTAAACAATAAATCACTAATAACGTTTATTTAAATATATACCTTCTGTTTAACTATATTGATGTGAATAATACAGTATTTTCCACCGTAATTCTGACGCTATTTTCGATCTTTAATGGCTTGATATTGATGCTTTATTTAATCTAGACTGTGAGAATAATGCAAGTTTACCCTACAGCATACTACTGTTATCTTCACATTCAACAAATGGGCTTTTTACAAGTGCAAACTTGGTTTAGTAAATATTCTTAATTGGACTTTAAAACAACACCCAGCTGTTATGCTGTGTTGATATTTCACATAATACAAGTACTACACAAAACGTGTTGGGTGTTTGACATCTTGACCTACTGAAATGTCACCGTCCGATAAGTTTAATCATTGAATTGTGTATCGCAGTGTAAAGGATGAATGAACAATCAAAATCCTTAAAAGCTTCACCTTGTTCAGGTACTATGATTTAACTACTTCTGTGTCATGCCATATTTGCCAGACACAAGATTTGTATTATGCAATTGTATTTTTGAGAAGAGAAAATTATGATCGCAACCAAACGTCTGATTAAAAGCAGCAACTTGAGGTGAGATAATAATTTTGTGTCTACAATTGTTGTATTAAAAATACAAATATTGCAGACACGTGACTCAGATCTATGTACAAAGTATTCCTACTTTTAGGGATATGTCCCAGTGTTGGCAGGTGGTTAACGGTTGATTTTTCTATTGCAGATTGAGGTTATGCAGTCACATTTCCAAAAAATGAATTGTGGAACAAGTTCACTGCATCACCATCCTTCTGTCTTTTTACAGAACCTGCCGTTCTCTGTGGATAACAAGTGGCGTCTGCTGGGCATGATGGTCTTGTTCTTCGGGAGTGGCTTCGCATTCCCCTTCATCGTCGTCAGACATCAAATCCTGAAGAAGTAAAATGGCCCAGTGTTCCTTTCAAGGTAATTACACCTGCTATTTCAATCTAGCGTATCTGCGTTCATTAAAATGTCAGTATGATGTGGCATTTACACCAGCCTTGATGTGTGTAGTGGTCTCAGCCAATCAGAGGCCTTCACGGCACCTCTTTAGCCTTTTCTCCTCTGTGGCGTGTCAAATAAATTGCCTGCATACCTGTGAGTGACGGTAACAAATGTCATGTGGGGTCACATTGCTGCTCCGGTGTGTAGATAAAGTAACACTTTACCAAGTTAATGTGACAGTTTATTGCGGACTTTGATGTGTATCTAGGTGGGAGCAGGTCAGAGATGTTGTCACATTTATCTTTGCTGGTGTTTACTCAGAAATTGCTTTTCATACATCAGATGTTTGCAAGTCATCCCATCACTTTTTGCTCTCTTGTTCTTTCCACAGGTCGTCAGCGGGAACATATTTATCTGTGCAGAAGAATGGGAATCACTTAATTGTCTTTGTAAATAAAGTCTCCTTAAGTACAGAGATGCCTCTTATCATTTCTTACATCATCACTTGTCAGTTTTACTTTTATTAAAAGCAGTCTTGTTTCAATTATTATACCCGTGGATTTATTCTGACAGTTCACAAAATCTGAAGGCAGTTTCAATGAACCAATGTTTCATATGGAATCGAACATGAATAATAGATTCTAAGTAAGACATTCAAGAATTCTATTTGAAGAAATAAAAACCTCATTTTGAATCTGATTGTCGGAGTATGTCTTAAAAGTTAGAGCAAAGATATTATTCATCTTCAACTCCTATCCTTTTTTTTTCATGGTCAAAATGTGTTAATGAGAATTGCAGATGATTTTAGATAACCTGGCCTTTTTAGCTTTTGGGTCGAGAATGCGGAGAACTTTTGTAAGTTAGCTTTATTAGCTTCCTCTGTGGTGCAAAGGGTTAAGACCCCATTGAGACGACAGCATTTTAAAGTGAAAATAGAAAACCTTCGTCACAGTTTGTCGGTCTATTTACACGACAACTTCGCTTGGAGATGATGGGGGAAAAAATCTACTTTTTGAAAACGGTTCGCGAGGTGGACTTTTTCAAAAAATGCTCTGTCTCAACACAAATTTAGCGATACGCTACTGTGCATACACACCACCCATAATAACAATCCACCGAATGTCTAGTCATCATTGTTAATGTTTATTAACGTATTGTTCTCTACGTGTTTGTGTTACGTTTTCAGCATTTCTGCCATTTCCATGTAAATGGATATCGTTTTCAAAACGTGAAACTTTACCCGAATGTAAAAAGCCATGCATTTTCACCTGAAACTTGTAAACCCGCCCACCCCCCCAAATCTTGACCTGCAGTTTGGGGGCTATTTCTGGGACGAATTGGAATCACTTGCAGTTTAGTCCCTTGTGAAAGAGAACAGCCAAATAGACACGACCAACCAGAATTACTCAAAGTATTTTAGTTTTGCGATAATGATGGGTTTACATTCTAAGATAATTAAATCCTGTTTCTCAAATATTTTTTACCAACCCAAAATTGTATCTGGAATGTTCAATATATTTGTGAGGCAATTTGGCCAACCACTCAAATCACTTTCGAGTTGCAAATCCCTGCTCCAAAAGGTAATCCTCATCGCCACACCACTGTTTTAGAAGATGAAAGCATGAAGCCTTAGTAAGTCCCTCGATGGAACACAAAAATTCATGTTGGATATCTAAGAATAGTTGGTCACAGAGGTTGACCTGCTGGTGGTAAGAGGATGTGTTCTGAGGAATTTACAGTAAATTAAAACTCTTTGTTGTCGGAACCAGAAGAAATTAGTTGGAAGGGGGCGTTTGAAAATCGATGTGAGAGGGTTTGCACTGAATAATCTGCTCCTCCTCTTAGAACTCCTCTGATGGGTATTGTTCTTCCACTGCAGTGGCTGCAGTCGGACTATATTGAATAACCTTTTCAGTTCAATTAACCCTGCGCTGGAGGCTTTAATTATCCAAGGACAAAGTATTAAAAAAGGTGGTGTGGCTGCTCAGCGGGTTAAAAAGGGATAATGCAGAAGTTAAGAGGGTTTCCATACACCTTCCTTCGGGTCTGCCTATTGCCTGAAGTCTTTTCTGGAAGCCGGCTGAGGTTAGTTTTTCCATTCGCACGCACTTTGTGGCAACGGGGGGCCCTAAAGACACGAGGGGAGACATACGGAGACGAGCTGTAAGCATGAGAAACAAGCGGCTGTGTCGCCTCTGTGCCCCTGTCTCCCTGATTCTCACACACGACTCAAAGCAAATTGTAAACCTGTCGAGCGCTTTTGTGTTCTCTTGCATTTGTAATGATGTTCTACTGTCTGAGCCTCCGGGCCTTCTTGGATGGAATGGCATTCAGGTCGCGTAGTTCTCACTAGGTGGTGATAAAGTTATCAGAGATTTAATGGGGTCAACAAGTGGGAACCGGTGTTTCGTACGTGCGTGGCATTTTTCGCACTTTGACCTTTGTGTGGTAGCTCAAGGGCGGAGAGATGCTTCCCCTCCCTGTCTCCTCCCAACAAATGAATAGGGCGCATCCCATTATTACAACACAACTATGATGAGTGCTTCATGGTGAAGTGCTTAGCACTTTCACCTCACGGTGAGAATATCCAGACTTCAATCCTCTGTGTGTGATGTGTATGTTCTTGTGTGTGTGTGGGCGGGGTTAGGGTTAGGATCAACACCACTACATATAGTGGTTTGCCCAAGTAAAAGCTACTTCTCTAGCACCAAACAGTCCTTTGTTGGACGGAGTGCTATAGGTGGAGAAAGTCCTCATGTCAATTTGGTTCTGGTTGATGATGTTTCAGTAGCTCCGCTGTCTACCAGTTCAAACGCTCCGTCCTAATCGCCTTTGAATAAATGATTTGCTCTCAGAGTGGTCCTTGAGAAGTTGCTTCAAGTACAATTGCCTGTCCCTGCTAATTGATGTCCTTCAGCTCCTGACCCAAGCCGTACTTCAGATTGACTCTTCGAGTGCGTCTCAAAGATGCCTTTGCTCCGCTCGCAGATTCCAAGCGTGCGAGTGCCATTGAGAGACGAATAAGCCTCGGTAAAGTGATGCAAAGTCTTTCTTTGTGAACATGAATCGCTCCAATGGTAAAGTCGACGTCGACTCTCTTCACATCCAGCAAACCTGTGAACGACTGCTGCAACTTTTTTTGCACACTTATTTTTGTCTTCAAAAAGCAAATCACGCCGTCCAGTAAGTGACTTCCATGTCATTCTGGTACGGCAGAAGAAGCTTGACAGTGCTACTTCTGAGCTCTGAACTCAAGACAGTGTGGCACTGAACGAATTGAACTGCCAACAGCTACTTACATTTTTTTTACAAATGGTTCACTTCAGTGCCACAGTACGCTCTGGCACTCAGAGTGCTACTTCAGGAATGTCCCCAACATTTGGGCCCTTTAGCAGAAAAAAAAAAATATATATATATATATATATATATATATATATATATATTATTGAGAGACATGCATTTGCTCCCACTGAGTGCACAAATTTAGAATCGCACTGACACTTAACGCGCTCAGGTCTCCGAGGCGTGTCACATTATCTGGCCATCCAAGAGTGAAAAAAAAAAAAAAACATGTACTAACCAGAGGGGCGTTTCTGTTTTTTAAATGTAATAGTCATAAATGATCTATTCTTTGCCATTATGCACTCAAACGGGAGCTTTTAAGAACCCTCGCTGACGCCAGGCTCCAACAGTGAGGACCGGTTAGACACAGCGGTGTTATCTGGACAAGGGCCGCGCTGCAGTGCAGCACTGGCGACGCGTGAACAGTGCGTCGGGGTCTGCTGGCAGAGGGCGCGTTGCAGGAGGGGTCCCGTCGTGCCCACAGTTGTCTACATCACACGTCTTTTGATGGGCTCGCCATATCTCTGCTGTGTGGCACTTTGAGTGGCTGCAGGATTAGAGCAGGGGGAGACGGAAAAAGAATACATTACAGGAGGATTACGCAGGAAGCATGCCAAGTCTGTTTTGCGGGAGTTTGTCATGCTGCATTTAGTATGTAACTATAGCTGTGAGAACGGCTAGATGGAAGGGGATTGTGCAGTATTCTTTATGGTTTGCTCAAGTTCACACTTTCATTATGGCCAATGTGCTGTAAATCCAGCATAGTCGCATTTTAATCTCGTTCTCTCCTGAGCATACATGCACTCATTAAAACAGTGTAGTCATTACAGATTAAGTCCGTACCAGCGTATTGCAATTCTGTGGTTGTTAAAATCATGCAGATGTCTCGCCATAAAACGGAATCCGTTACCTGCGATTACTGCGCTGCAAATAACTACAAAGGTGAAAGCCTTTAACTGTATCTACAGTAAAGACGTGGTTGCAGCATTAAAGCATTTGTATCCCCCTCTTTTATCCAACAAACTAATATACAGATATGTAAATCCTCTTATTTGCAGTATTTGTGGACATTCATTTGCAGCTTCTGCAGCTTCTTCTGCATCTCACGTGTGGAATCTAATTATGGTCTCATTTGCACTTCAGAGGAGACGGTGGAAGGGGCTTTTGCTGGGCGTACGGCATGACAACCCTCTAATGAAAAGCCTTCTATTGAATCCCCTCGCTAAGAGCCACATTTCACATCCAGCCGCAGTCGTGTCGTGAAACAATTTGGAACTGTTAGGTGGTGTGAGGGGACTCAAAAGTGATTGATAGTTATACAAACATTCACTTTAAATGAGAGTGGGTGTCTGACGAAGACCGCAGACTAAATTACCCCGCTGGCTGAGTTAGAGGACTTCTAATCGGCTCTCGTGCACATCTTGCGCCGCAGCATTTCCCCGCGCTACCTATCACCGTTATTCCAAAGGCAACCAGAGATTGTCTCAAGATGACCCACCGGATCGATATCAGAAACTAGAGGTCCAAGCAGCGTCCTCCGGTCTCTCGACAACACTCTGGTTCTGCGCCCGTCAGTCAAGAAAGTTTCAAGGACGCGGTGAACTCCCGAGGTTTTCTGCTTAAGCCCATCCGCTTTTCCTACCTTCCCTGTTTACTACGCTTCACCTCAAAGATGCTGACTTGTGGAGAAGCAGGGAACTGTCAGTGTGGGAAGATGAAGTGTACGTGCGCCTCCCACTTCCTCAGAGTGGAGCTCCTCTGCAGCAGCCAGGAGCTCGGCACAATTAGTCCACAACCTCCAGGGGATGGCTGCTCGTACGTACGAGACGAACGCTTACAAAATAACAGAATCAACACATATCTGCATGTTTGAGTTTGTCAGAGGAAAAAGTGAGACTTTTACGGTCATGGAAGATTTGCAGACTAATAACGGAGGAGAAGAAGCGTTCAGAGTGAGCGGATATAAAAGTGTCATTAGCATTTTATCTCGCAAAATGACAAAATGCCGCCTGCATCCATTATATTAATGTATGCTTCAATACAATATAACTCAGATGCAATATACTGTAACTGTCCCAGGGAGAGAGACCCCCCACCTCTTTGTGTTTACCGAGGCTCTAAATTCAAAAGAGGAAAAATGAATCATGTGTCAATTACTTGAAGGTTTTTTTTGGGGTTTTTTTTGGTTTTTTTTCTCAGTCTGATATGAAAATATTGCGAGCAGAGACCAGGCAGAGATCCCCGTCAAGATCAGGAACTGGCAATAATCTCTCTCTATCCCCTCCAGCCCTCTTTACATCCCAGAACTGTCCTCAGTTCAATAATGTAACATTACACACTGCCACAGTTAATAGCAGCAAGTTTTCATGGTGGAAAAGTTTTCATTTGAAATAATCATGCCCATTTCAGTCCACACTCTCCCACTTCCAGCCTTATGTTAATAGCTCTGAAGGGTCGGCTGTGAATGGATGGGATTTTTTTTTTTACTCCCCTCCATCTCTTACCTCATGCAATATACAGTGGATTTTGACGTTAGCTCTGTTCTCTCTGAATGAAATGCATTTATTTGTTATCTCCCATCTCGCCTCCCGTCAGTTATAAAACACTTCTCGGCACATAAAATGTCCATCTTAGATGAGAGGCTCTGAGATCTCTGGGCAACATGTGTTTCTTAGTCTTCTGTCCAAACCCTTGTGACAGATCCCTTTTGGATTTCACTTCATCTGACATCTTTCTTTTTTTTTTCTAGTAGTAGTATAGCCTAAGAATAATTTGTAGAAACTGAAATGAAAAGATTTCAGACCAGCTAATATTACAAATTTTCTGAGCAAGACTTGAATATGTATTGGTAGTCTTCCTACAGCTGAGTTGCACCGACCTGTATGTCTGTGTGGAGTCTCTGCATGTTCTCAGTATGTGTGCATGAACTCTGATTTCTTCCCAGAGTCTGAAAACATGCTTGGAGGCTGATTAGTGACTGTAAAAATGAAAATGTCTGGGTTTGCCCTGTGGTGAATTGAAGATCTGTCCATAGTTGGCAAGAATCGACTCCAGAACCCCACAACCCTGAGTGGGATGGATGGATGGATGGATGGATGGATGGATGGATGGATGGATGGATGGATGGATGGATGGATGGATGGATGGATATCACAGTGGAAAAAAGCAAAATCAAATTTGTGATAGGTTTGTGATTCCTTTCAAGGTTTGTTTTGTGCCGACCTCCACGTGGACTCCATTTGCTTCATGTCTGCTGGGCAGCCCTCGAACTTCAATCAAGGTTTCCTTGCTCGGGCTCTTTGTAATCTTTGCAGATAGTAAAGCCAGCAAGCAGTAAAGAATATTTTTAACTGAAATGAATCATCTCTTGCGCCTCAAGAGATTTCTGCTGAGATGGAACGGTGTAAAAGTAGTGTGGGAAGAAGGTCTGACAATGTGAGAACACATGAAATGAAAGGAAAAGGAGGTTCAGTGGATAATTTGTTGTTGTTTTCTCTTCTTTGTGTTTCTTTCCTCCTCGCAGATCGTAAAATATTGGAACCTTTTCCCAGACAGAAACCGTGTCTGTTGCTCTCCAGTGGTCTCCCTCCCTTGTTGCTCTCTCGGGGAAGATACAACCCAAAGCGTTTCACGCGCTGTGAGCATCTGCCACAAACCTGCATATATTCACATGCACATTTGCGCATGCAGATGCTCTGAGACAGATGCACAACCAATAGTTCAAGTACGACCCGCAGGAACACTCCTGGAATATGTAAACACTATTCCTATACACACACACACGCACACACACACACACGCGCATCCATGATTGTGACACATGTACGATGTGTTTTCATGCCTTCTGGGACCTTGCATTGACGTACATTCAGTTTCTGAATACTGATTGTGAACTCAACCATACCTACTGCTTGTCTAACTTCCACTGTTACCATCTCCTTAGCCCAACCCTAAACTTAATCCAACCTGAAAAACCACGTCTTCACATAAAACTGGATTGATTTTCCTGACGGGGCTTTGCTTTTGTTCCTCACAATAAAGTCCCCATATTGTGACAGTGAAAAGAGATTTAGGTCCCCACGACAATAATAAATTCCCATCCACACACACGGAGAGACACAAATCTCTCATATATCTGTCAAACTTACAACCAAACTGAACTTTTGGGAGTACATTCGCATTATTTATAGATGCATAAGTAAATGCAGCTGTTGTGCAATCAGTGCAGTTAGTCCATTTACCTCTGAAATGCTGCCACGGCGCCGGCTGACGTAGTCTTTATTACCTCTCCAAGGTGGATATGGAGAATGGCTAAATTTATAGCAGAGATCGTTCCAGACAGCTGGACTGAAGAGTTTGAAGAGACGCTGATGGATATGCACTGCAGAAATGGGTGAAGGACCTGCGAAAGCACACACGTTGTATATTTACAATTGTTCCGCCATTGGGAACAAACATTGTTCTCAACTTTAGGAGTCAGCACTTTTATAGTTTTTGCACCTCTGCTTACCATATTTGCAAGATTTCCTATGCATATCTGCAGAAGTCTCTCAGGAACACAGATGCAGCAGCAGAGGCACCGAGCTGGAGAAATCGTGCGCTTTTACACCCTCCTGGGTAGCCTGACAGCTCCCCCATCTGGACAAACACAAATTATCAGGCTGCAGCGTGCAATGATTTACAGGCAGCTTCGAACACTTGTCAGTGCCAAGGTTACAGCTGCTGCGTGATGAGAAAATTACCCTGCTGGAATCAACACTCTTAATAATGTACACAACACTTTAGCTGTGTTTCTTTACCATAAGTGTGTGTCCTTCAATTGTCTCACATTTATGTTAATGTTATGTAACTCACAGTGGGGTCAGACTTTGACAAACTCATTACATGAAGCTCAGAGCAGCACAGTAAGAGTCCATGCAAACACAATTTGATCTCATTGCTTACCTTTTTTTTTTTTTTTTTTTTGACAGTGTGTTGCTTCTGAGCACAGGATGCAACCATAATTGTTTCCTTTGAACACAGGAGCAGAGCACCAACAGGGACACAATACAAGTCACAACGACGGGGTTGACTGTGCAGGGCAAATATGAATGAAAGGCTTGTGTCTGACAGAGACAGGGAGAGGAACTGGGGCGGAAGGAGGCACGGGGTGCTCAGAATGTTGTTGTTTTTTTTGTACACCAGTCTCCTCCAGGATGTTCTTTGGATACTGCAGATGTTTGGATGTAACAATTGGGGTTGGCCTGGGTTCAGCTGGGTCTGTGAATGCTGCCTTTCAAAGCCTCTGTGAACCACATGGTGCAAAGAACCTCAGCCACAAATATAACAGGATCACATTTTATTCTGGTTTTAGATTGGTTTTTTTGTTTTTTTAAAAAGTATAAATGTTTGTTAAACAATATTTCTATTGTGGCCCTGCATGGCTTGAAAACCTTTTGGTGCAATCAGAATATAGTCTTGTAGATAAAACAGTGTTCAGTCCTGCCAGTAATGAGCCATTTCAAGTTCTGCTTAGTGATTAATAAAACTTTTCCTTTTACTACAGCCGTTAAAAGTTGGACACATTAACTATCCTTTCAATCTTTACGCGATACAGACCACTGTCTGTGTTCTTCATATCATCTTTGTACCGTGCAGGTCAGAAACCAAGTGGAAGGTCATTTCAGAGTGGGATTCTGGGCGACCTTACCTTACTCATATTTTATAACATTAGTTACAAAAATTCTAACTGTTCAGCATTGGCTTTAGCCAAAGATCGTGTCTTATTAATCTTGTAGTACCGCAGTCCCCCTTAAAGTATCATGAGAGGTAGACTGTACTGTAAGTAAGAGTAAAATGAGCCTGTAACAATATGAGCTGTGATGTATTTCATGGCCTTAAATACATTTTTTAGAGCTCTCTCACCCTGCTACTGTTTCCTGCACGGTGGTTTATCTCCGGCTGAGCCTGGGGTCTTTCAATGAGGAGTTTTCATGTTCTCCCTGTACATACATGGGTGTTTTACAGGTACAATGTTTCTCCTAAAGTACAAAAACGTGCATTCAAGACTCCGCATTACGTGTAGATGTGAATAGCAGAGTTTGTGATGGTTTATCACTGTATTTGCCCCGGCGATGGACTGATGACCCCATGATGATTGAATTACTCATCAGACTGGCCCACATAGTGCTGACAGCTCAAATGACACTATATTACAACCATATGCACAGCATTAAGACATCTGAATTAAGATATAAGTATATATCTAAGTGATTCAATTACTCCTCCAAGTAACTAGTTAATGTTCATTTTCAGTAACTTGTAAGGATCCCCACTCCTTTATAGAGAAAAAACTAGTAACTGCAAACAAGCAGTACATTTCTCACAGCCATTTTTGTAACATGCCGATTAAAAAGAAAGGAACTGGCAAAATCCTCACCTGTTTACTGTGTGAACCTGCAGTTCTACCGCAGGAAAATCACCCCAAGCTTCCTCTGTGAGAAAAGGCCAAGACATCCAATTAATAGTGGAGGTCAAAGTTGCGTCTCCACTAGCTGGTCCAATCACAGTAGGTGCCCCAGTTAATTTGGTGAACAAAGTCATGGCGGGGGCGGGTGGCACACTTCGGAAATCGCAAGTCGAGAAAGGAGGGATGGATGGATGGATGAGAGGAAGCACGATAAGGACTGAGGGATAGATTTTGGCCCCCTGACAGCTCAGCTTGCATGGCAAATGAGGAGGCTGACTGAACAAAAAAACTTCTGCTGAATTGGTAATGGGAACCATCAGACCACTTGGGGAGGCGGCCGTGTGCTATAACAAAGAGCAACTCAAAACTTCTGCAAAAAAAAAAACGAAGCACAATAAGTCCACTGCAGGTTTCACTGCCCCAGTGGTCTGAGACTTCCATCAGTCAGTCTACTGAACACAATCAAGACTATTCTGTTGTTTCAGTTTAAAGCGGTAGGACTTAATCAGAAGTATTTGTGATGTGACACTGACATGAGTATTCACATGGACACACAATCAAAGGCTGCACTCCTGTGACTCTGCCCAGGCAACACAGACAAGAAGACGTATAGCGACTGCCAAGATATAGCATTCACGTGTGTCTCATTGCGAGAGTTAGTCTCTGGTCTGACAAGCAGCAGTGGACGAGGCTCACGCACTTCTACAGTCTTCCTAAATTCAAGATAGAGACACTGATGGCGGATTTTCCCTCAGCAAGCAGAGAAATCTTCCCCTCTACCGTCTTTGTTTCTCTATGCTTTATATCTCGCACTACACCCCGCTATCTCCGTCACATCTTTCATGCTTTGGTCTTTGAATCCAAACTGACGGCATGCAGACTTCTTTTCAAACTTTGAGAAAAGTGACTCTGAATAGAACATGTAGCCCTTCGGCTCCCGGGGGCTCCAGAACTCAAGAGCCTTTCTTGAGTGTTGCATTTCAAAAGTGGTGGAAAAATAATATTCCAAACAAAAGAATGTGAAGGAAAAACTATATATGTGTACATTTTCCATGAAGGTGAGCGATGATAACCCTGAATAGCACAGGTACAAAGTGGTTTGTGAAAGTTGGGAGTTATAATTTGTTTTTAAAAAAACAACCCCCCCCCCCCTTAACTTCAGCCACAAATTGCCAGAATTTCACGGCTGTTTCATCACTTCCAGTGGAGATCTAAACTATCATTATGAGATCTTAAAGAAGCCATTCTCAGCAGTTATCTCAGTGCAATGTCATCATATTATGAAGTGCCCTTATTCTGAATAAATGTTTTCATCTATCCTTGAAAAGCTTTCCCTATGGCTATAGCACAATATTTCATTACTTTGGTGTAATTTTCAACCGAATAAATGGAACAGCGCATGTAGGCATGATTCGATGCGGCTATGGTCCTTTAGAGTTTGAAATTGAATTTCACCTACCTTCAAAGTCTCCTAACACAATTAAGGCGAGTTCTTTGACTTTAAATGTGATTCTGTTCTGGAGTGTCTTTGTTCTGAATGTCTATTCTTGGAAGTTAATTGCATTTTTTAGAGGCTGTTGTTCAGCAGGATAAAGTGGGCATTTATGACACCTTGCGTATATCTCCACTCGCAGGTCGCCCTTGTTGTCAAATGCCTCAATGTCAGGCAAAATTAAAAGTTTGAGCTCGATGGAATCTGGGCCACAACATACTTCTATCTACTTGTGAAGGAAACGTTATGTGGGATTTTTTAGTTTTGCTGTGTTGTCTTTTGTTTTGCTATTTAATTGTTAGTTTTTTTTTAATCGAAATTCATGAGAGTCCTACTTTTACTGGCATTAAATTTCATCAGTTCATTAGTTTTCTTTTCTTTTGTGAGATCCCCAAAAGGCCTGTCAAAGTTAGCATGAATGGCCTTTCAGAACAGGAAAAGCCCAATTAAACTGTGCCCACTGCTGCTATTTAACCTCTGACTCTATTTAATGACTTGCTCGGGTTTGATTTATATTCCAGCTATTCATGTCCACGTTAATGTAAAAGTGTCTTTCAGGCCATCTTCACCGACCTTGAACTTACTCAAGGTGGCCACATGAAGGTGGGTGATCACAACAGGAAAATCATACAGCTGATTACTACAGAGCTCATGTGATAAGAAAATGACGTGTGTGTGTGTGTGTGTGTGTGTGTGTGTGTGTGTGTGTGTGTGTGTGTGTACATATACATACATAATGATAAATGTATATCAGTGATGGTGTTTTAAACTACTCAGATTTGTGCATTCAAGGATTGTTATGTACAGTATGTATTACGTTCGCATGCAGTTATGTGTACTGCAAGTTGTGCTTGCTTTCAAGGATCTGTAAGTCTTCAGTTCCACTTTAGAGGAGCCCCCTTTACATGTGGATTTGTCCATTAGTATGAGTTTTATTTTGCCCCGAGTAAGGACTGGAAGGTCCACTCTTGTGCCTTTTGGGCTACACTAGTTCCCTTTATCCATACAGGCTTCTAACACTAAGCAGCACCATAGTATTTCTCAGTGATTTTAAACACAGCATAGCAGGATCTGAAAAAAAAAAAAACCCTGATTTGACCAAAGGATGCCTGTAGTCTAGACTGAGAGAAATCAATACCTCAACTAATTAAGCAAAAAACTACTTGTAAAAGTCCAGCCGAGTGAGAGCCCCAGCTCAAGACACAATCATTTACAGGTCCTTAGGCATTCACAAATCTCAGCAATCACATGCACAACATGACACTGGAATTAATTGTACCATGCACACAGCGACAGATCCGTTTGTGTACCCTGCATCTGAAATGAATAAATACTTACGCACGCAAAATATCATTACAAATACACAAATTGAGATAAACCTTACACTCTTTACAAAGTAAAAGTAAATTTATATATTTACTTATTATTTCATCACATAGCAGCTCTTGCCTATAAATGTCAACTCAAAGTCCTTTTACTTCAAAAGAGAAAAAAATACATCTTTGTTTTACCCAGGGAAAGAGAATCAAAACTGAAATAAATCAAAAGTATCCAGTAGAAGTAAAAACTTAAAAAGAAAAAAAAGAAAAAGCTGCTATATTAGCCCTGAGGATTAGTCTGCAAATGTTCAATATTTCTTCAAACACTGTCATTAATATTGGAATCACACTGCAACTTTTCACGCCGTCAAGTATTTACAACACATGCATGAATACGCGACTTCTCAAAGAGAATGGCTCATAAGCTTAGTGCAACGAAGTGGGCAAACACTAGAGTAGAAAAAGCCAAACATTGCAGCATCATTTGAGTTTGGTGTTACAGCTGAGTGTCCATCCAATTGGTCCTCGCAAGCCCGGCGTCCCTGGAGCCTCCTCAGCAGCCATCTGCATGTGACGCCGGGAGAATGTACTGCAGGGAGTTTGGGAACTCTGGAAATGCTGAATCAAATCTGCACTACCAGCTGGAAAAAGGAGAAAAGTAAGACATGGAGGCCTGGGAGAGAAAGAAGCAAAAGAGCAAGAAAAAAAAAGAAAAGAAAAGAAAAAAGAATAGACAAGCATTTTTATATCTTGAGAAAATAACATTTAAACATTAGTATACCAAGGCTCCTTGGTGGAGGTGAGACACTTATTAGACTTGCAAAATAAAGATTTTAATGTTTACTTAACAATTTTTCTCTCTCTCTTACCCATCACAAGGTTGAGAAGATTTATAAAACATGCATGAGCGGAGCGGCACTGAGTTTTTCCATGAGAGAAATGCATTAAACTTTACGGAATGGTGCTACAATGGTGCTTTCAGCAACAGCCGTGCCCGCGTCTTGTGAACGAGGGAATTCAAGACAAAATGTGCATTTCTGTGCCTGTGTGCATGTAATTGAGTGACTGAGTAAGAGAATGACCGACTGAGAGCGCAGAGGTTTGTCGGGGACTTGGGGAGGGAAAGAAATACACTGCTCTATCATCTCCGCCCAGACACCACTGGGATTTAGAGTGAGAGACTGAAGAGCTGTGAAGAGACAAATCACTTCTCTTGACCTTTTGAGAGAATAGCAACATACAGTAATAATCCACCGAGGGGTGGGGGAGTTGAGCTGGCCATAATATTGGGGTTTTCGCTCTCGCTACAGAGAAATACTCTCCCAACATACTGCTGCGGAAGATAAGAGTGAAAGGATGGAGGCCCGAGCACTCCGGTGGAGTTTTTGTGCTTACACGTGTTTGAGGGCGGGAGATTTCTCAGTCTTAGAGCTGCGGGGTGAATATGTGAGAATTTGTTTATCTTGTTCAGTTAAAAAACTAACCACAATACCACAGTGCAACTCTTTATAACTTTGTTCCAGTTGGAATAAAGCTTTTACAGTGCCTTCGGCTGCATTTTCACTCTAAGCTTGCAGTTCATCAAGGGCTTGAATACTATTTCACCTTTTCTATATATATATATATAAATGCGTTCATTAAAATATAACCAGTGCTCCCTGTGATTTGATAGCTCTTATGTGCACTCTTTTCTACAAGTCAGATAGAGCCTGCCTGAGCGCACGTCGTGTTGCAGTATTATAGGTGCTTAACTTGCTCATCTGCCACTGTAAAGAGGCTACCATGATGGACTAGTTACTAGTGGTGCCTGTCACTGTAGTGTGCGTTGCACTCTGATCTACATCGTTCTGGGCTTTAAGTACTACTTCATGCCCCAAGCAATTATGGGCTGCTTCACTGTAGTCTGCCAGGGAGCGAGCGAGAGCTCAAGATGTATTGGAGGGGAGCAGTAACGTTTCCGCTGGTGAATTATTCATCTGTTACATTACTGCAGAACTGATTTAGATCTGTCTCTGGATTGCTTGATTCACTTTCACCTGTAATTTTTAACAGCTGACTCTCTTGTGCTTTCAGCATTTTTCTCAAGCTGTGGACCCTCTTCAGAGGAAAAGATTGAAATCTGTTACATTGGCGGTTGTTGAAAATTCACATCCTGAATTATGTTCTCTCTGAGGCGCTGACATCTTTACACTGTCTTACGTTCTACTTTCTTCGCCACCTGCCAGTGTGTGGGGCCTTGAAAATCTGGATTTATTTATTTGTGCGACGTTGTGGCTTGTTTGCACTTAATGCATCATCCCTGATCATAATCCCAGCCATGCTCACACATTTGGCATATGAGAAATCCTTTTTGATTTAACCACTGAATCTCCTGCCAACTCGGCACATCCGCCGCGAACACAACTTTGGGCGTGTTCCCGGTGAATTTAGGGGCACCTCGTCACACAGACAAATTAATAACTGCCAGAAAGGCTCAAATGACTTATGGGGCTGTGTAAAAGCATCATCTTCCATGAGCGGGGTGCACAGTAACAACGTAATACATTTCAGGGGAGCACAAACACATGCCACTTTATTATTACAAATAATGAATGAGCATTAGGTAATGGGTAATGCAACCAATTTGTCTTTCTGAGGGTCGCTAATGGTGCAAAACACTCCGCATGAACTCACCAGAAGGAGCTTTGGATATTCTGGCATTTTCCATTAAAAATTGAAATGCAATCAGTGTTGTAATCTTCAGCTGCAACTCTTGCAGAAGTCAGTGGTGCCGAAACAACAGCCAGCCAGTTCAATTTAATATCAATCAATCATAAGAGATTGTACTCACTGGATGAAACTGCTGAGACAGAGAGACGGAGGCAGGTTCTGCTGGTGCTGTATACAGTACATACCCGCCATATATTCTGCATGGCGACCAGGGGTGGACTGGCCATCTGGCATACCGGGCACGATCCCGGTGGGCCGGTGTCCATGTGGGCCGGTGTGTCGGGCTGGTCAGCAGGTCCTACCTAACACTACTGTCAGCCCACACTACTGTGGGCTGACAGTAGTGTTACAGCACAGCCCATTGGTTATCTGTCAGTCAGGGGCTTGTCAATCACCCAGTTGCTGGATGATAATAAAATATATATTATTTATTTATGCAGATTTGTGGGCCGGTTGGAGTCAAAAATGCCGGGGCTGATTTTTTGCCCCAGTCCACCCCTGGCCTTGAGTTTGACACATGTGTCTTAGGCCCTGTTTACACGACAACGAATTCGAGTGTATCCGCAAAACTTTCTTCACTTTTGAGGGGTCCGTTTACACGGCACCAGTTTGCAGATGCACTGTATCCGCAAAGTTTTTAATCCGGCTCCCAAGGTGAAAGGATTCTTTCACAGCCTGCAGAGACTGCCCGGAGAAGACAGAGCCTGTTACTGCGCATGCACATCTCCGCCCGTCCCTCCTGCTCATCCAGTTGTAAACAAACATGGCGGCCTCGTAGTGGTACGACTCCCGGTCTGTATTCTAGTTTTATCATCCAGATCAGTAGTTTAATGGTTGACACTCACCCCTGATAGCATCCGATGCATCATCAGTCCATGCAGATGTCGGGTGCTCTCCATTTTCTTTATGTTTATAGTGTATTCCTCTCTCCACACAAGTCTCTGTAGTTTCATTACAAAATCAAGCAACAGCGCCCTCCAGTGGCCCGGCATACTAACTACATTGTTGTCTCTGTGTCCACTGCTGCAGTGTAAACGGACTCCTTTTTTTTTTAGCGGATTAGGTGTTGTCACGTGAAACGTTGTCGTGTAAACAGGGCCTTAGTAGATGGGGGTGGTGTACTTTAGTGCATTATAATGAGCTGTGTGTTCCTTTTACTTTTGTCCAACTTCAAGCCATTAACATACATCAACGGGGAGAAATTATTAGGAACACTTATTTATACATTACACTCCAGTATGCCACCACCACCCATTACAACCTCAATAACAAACACTACATATAACTATAACCTTTGCAACAATTTCAACAAAAACTGAAACTGATAAAGCTTTGTGGTATCAATGGTGGCGCTGATGTATTTGACTGGATTACATTGGACAAGTGTATCTAATGAAATGGCCAGTGAGTGTATATATACAGGAAAAAATAATATAGTCCACCCCTGATGGCGACAAATGTCGATCGATTGAGGAACCGACTAAATTTCCCCCTGAGCGTGGCTTTGCAAGATGTTTTTTTCACAATGAATATGAGCAGACTACTTTGCACTCTGCCTGACCTTCCATAAATATATTTACTTGTTCTTTAAACGAGGGATGTCCTTGTCTGTGTGCTCCATTCGCTGCCTGTGCTCATTAAATATCCTCTCATCAAGTCTCAGGGTCATGGACACTGGGCTGAGCTGTCTCTGTCGTCTGTGGTACGGAATACTAGAGAGGCTCAGTCTCAGTGCCAGTCAGGCACTCTCACCAACACACACACAAACACACACACACACACACATACTCAGCTCTAATGAAAGAGATGAATTATGGGGTCGGAGTTTTGCAGAGTTTTGCAGAAAGTGACTTTAGTGAGTGCCACCATAAAGTGATACTTTGTATCCACGCAGAGAGTGGAAGCAGAATGACTTGTGTTGTGAATTGTGGTCACTATGAGTAGTATTTATGTGTGTGCATTTGGAAAAGGGAAGTAAACACACCCAAGGCTGCGTGAAGGGGTGAGGAAAAAGAAACTGCCCGGACAAAACAGCTAACCTCCTTCCGCCCGTGATTCAGTGGTTCAGTAAAGCACAGCTGTCGTAAACCGGATTTATGTCATTTAATTAAGCTTTTGTACAATTACTTTTATTTACAGCTGCATGGAGCAGGCAATGGGGAGCTCATGGCAGTGTGAGCTAAATAGAAACGTCGTAATTTCTGTCCTTTACTTCTCATTGTTCCCAGGATATAAGAACGACACTCCTGGGTATGTAGGCCACATGTTTTGTTTGGTGGCACCGGATATTTACATGCATCCTGCATCAGCTCTACTTGTATTGAAATAGTAATTGAAATGGCTCAGTAGGTCCATTTCACATTATGATGCATGGCGTTTGAACATGGATACCCATTACGTTACTATTCAAACGCATTTGTGCCTCAAAGTGTCTCAAAACACATCCTGCTTGCAAAACAATTTAATCCCAAATTATGCATTTTGTTTGGCTGTCATCTCCTCCTAACGCACATCTTTCATTCTCTTTAGAGGCAACGTGAGGCCGCTCTGTCCCATAACGGTGATGGATTTCCATGCCTCTTCCATTTGGCAACCTGAGGACACTTGCCTCAGCTTTGATGTTACAGTGCCATCTATTGGCCGCCAGGAAGCACAGTCCCCACTTCATCTTGGTTCCTGATACAGAAAATAAATGGAAACATGTGATTCTGTGTACTGGGCCCGTTTGTTTTGACAACAACAGAGGCCCTTTCTGACAACTGGTCTCATCTCTATGTCAAACCATCAGAGCACATGGCAGTGTCTCAGTGAGCTCTGGCTGGCCGCCATGTGGCACGCTCACACAGAAAATCTCTGACTGTTGGCATTGTCGTCACTCCAGAAGGACGTGAGTCTCATCAACACAGGCATTGTGGAGCAAGTATCACACAATATCATGTCTGTAGTTCTTTCTTTTCTATGTTTTTCCGTATCATCTGAGTGACCCATATTCATTTTATCGTGAGAAATGTAGCAAAATAAGGGACATTGATATTTACCTGTTTTTAAAGGGTCTTGTTTGTTTTAGTAGATTAAAAGCCTTTTCTCCCCCCCTCACAGTTTTCAGATCAACTGCTTTCGTTTTTGGTATTTCCATGCCCGACCAGAAGAGGGAGCTTTATCCACACGTTTCTCTTGACTGTAATCAGACATGGCATGAAAGTCAGGAAGCCTGACAGGTCACATTACCTTCGTCCTGAATTTCTCTAAATGGATTCAAAACACAAGCGTTTGAATAAGAGCACCGATGGGCTGATATCAATCAGCAGTGTTGTGTATAAAACGAGCTTCGGTCACTGTTGATGTATCCTATAAAGATGCTGTAAGTGGCACATCTCTTTATAACCTTAGCACTTTAACTCATAACGTCTGCCGAGAACATCTTAACCTTAATCTTATAACTAACGCTGATGGGAAACAGACTCGGTACCTTCTTCTCGTCACACCAAAAGCTGCGATTGAGCTTTCTAAGAATAACTTGCAGTTTATTTATTTAATTTTTTTATTTGTTTGTTGTGTATGACGTCCTTTCATCAACCCTTCTGAATGGGTCTGGGGCATGAAACTAAGCTTAGACATGCAACAAGCCCCTGAGGCACAATGAGTGAATGCAAAGCCTTACTAGTCATTATGGTCCTCAGAAAGAGGCTTTTGAATGTGGTTGGTTGGGGATGTCCACAAAAAAAAGGGGGGGGGGGGGGGGGGGGGGGGTCAGAGAAACAAGAGCAGAGTTTGGTTACATAAGACACACATCACAGAGAGATGGATCTATCTCTCTATCCCTCTATCCCTCTATCAATTTGCACTCTACCACTTAATTAATACACTTTGTGAGTATTTGCACGTCCTTGGAATATGACTTTATAAGCTGCCATTGTTGTGGAACGTGAACAAGGTTCGCACAAAGAAATGCTACATTCACTGCTCTGCACTGCGCTCAGTAGTTTGATGCCTTTTCATAGTATTTTGGAAGACAGAGAAGGAAGGGAGAACTAAAATGTGTTCCCGTTTTACCAATAAAACCGCTAAAACCATGCTTCGCCATCAAAAAACAACTTTCACCGCCTAGGAAAACTTTAAAAGCACCATCAAGAACTTCTAACCTAGTCAATCATGCACAAAATGCACAGCAATTGTTCTTAATGTATTTCATGATTTCTAAATTCCAAGACGTGTCAGAAGGCCTGTCACAGTTTTAGAAAAATTTAAATCTGGATTAAATTCAAAGGTGTTGGGATAAATTGTTTGTCCTGATTACAGCATGTGTGCAGCTGGAGGGCGGACACAGCAAGTGTGTGCTTTGTGAAGGATCAGAAAAACATTAGTCAATAAACAGAAGGGGATAAAGTAGTCTTTAATTGATTGCAGAACAAGTTTTACCCTTGAGCAAAAAAAAAAAAAAAAAAAAAACCCAACAAAAAAAACAAGCCTGCTCCTGTTTTTCCACACAGTTCAAAAAGATCGCCGCAAGTAAAAATACAGACTTTTTGCTGCAGGCCTTTAGCAGTGAAACTGGGATCAGTGTGAACATCAGCACAGGGATCAGTACGTTGAGTGCCAGAGAAACCACCGCTTCAGCTGCCTGGCTCAGTGAGTTGAAAACAGTCACAAATGTATTGGCAGTGGTTGCTTTATACTAAATGAACATGACATTTCTCGCCAGTTTCTGTCGGAATCCACGGGTTAAGAGTGGAGTACGAATATCTTCCCTCTTCTAATGGCTTGTCCTAGATTTCCCCACCTGCAGTGCCCTTATTTTATTTTAACTGTGGTTCCTAATCCTTCATCTCTTCTCCACTTAACACAAAACAAAGCCTCCAACAGTGTTACTCTAGGCAGCCCATGGGAGCCGCTCTTCTGAGACCCAACTTCATCACATTGTAAGTAGCACACTTTTACCACATCCATTCCAGGGAGAGGATTATGCATATATAGATGGAAAGCATTCAACTCTTGCCTCTGAGCACTTTGCTGATTTATAATGCAATTTATTCCATAATCTAAATTTGTTTCTGCATTATTCATGCCTGGAAATCCTTTTTTTTTTTTTCCATCCCAAAGTGATAATTGGCTTTTTATTGAACCACTGAATGAAGCAAAAGAGTTGCAAAAAGGGACTTTATTGGCTTGTAAGCGTGTTCTTTTTGATGCAGGTCACTTCAGCTGCAGAGATCAAACAAAAACATTGTTGTCGGACTGGGAATCCGCGTGTGAGTTTAATAACAGACACCGTCATTATGTCACTAACAGTGTTGTAAACTGCTACTCTTGGCATGCGGGCACACTTTGATCATTCTCCTATTTCCTGCTGGTAGTGCTTTTGTAAATGTGAGGCAGTAATTATCAAAGTAAAAGACTTTGGTTTACTTCAGAAGCGGAAAAGCTCGTGGTTTTCAGGCAATACAAGTTTTACAGAAATCTAGCCATTGTGTACAGTGGTGTAATGTTTTTGGTTGAAGTTCAGGCTCGGCTTGTGGTCATTCTGTGTTTGATTTGCATGTTCTCCCTGTGCGTGACTTCCTCCCACAACTTCCTCCAAAAACGTACATTTGGGCTCATTGATGATTCCAAAAATCCCCTCTGGGCATGGATGTTAGTGTGATGAAGCAGTACAGAAGACAGATGGATGGATGCCACCAGTGATTAAATAATTTAGACTGTAAATCGTCCCGAAATCCCACATATAGACAAAAATAAATGGTAACTATTTATTTTGCCGATTACTGAGCTGGCATAGCACCTTTGTTAATAGGCTGTAGAATCACAACCAATAAAATAAGAACATTTTTAACTCAAATTTTACGAAAAGATCATGGATGAATATATATTTCTTTAGATATTTTATTTCCCCCCAAAGAATTATAGCTTAAGTTATTATCATATCCTATATTAGCTATACATATTGTCAGTCATTTTGATTGTACCTCTTTTAAAAACAAACAAAATAAATGATTTAGAATTTGAAAAGACTAAGGAAATGCTCATCAATCCATCTATACTATAGTGTCTGAACAGATTCAGGGTTGTGGCCTGCTGACGCCGATCACAGCCGACATTAAGCGAAGCCACATAGCAAACACAGAGACAGTCACACACACATTCAACGTATCTGAAAACACAGATACAACTTAAGCGTACTGTATGTTGTGACAACATTAAATAGATTGTGGTTAGAGGTAATATTTACTCTCTTTCATTTTAAATTCTTTCCACTATACCCAAGGTTAGATACATCTTAAAGGCTACCAGCCTACAAAAGCCCAAATTTCAAGTCCATTTGCATGTTGTATGTTTTCAACATATGTTCTATGTGTGCGGTACAATGTAATAGTCCCCAATATCATGTTTTTTAATCTACAGCATTAGCAGACGCGTCATGAGAGGAAAACAACTACCCCGTGTGTCACAACCAGAGGGTTTACTTTATGTTTTCCCCACATGCTAACACAGATTTCATTACACAAGCACCAAATGGGCTCTAACCGTCAGCCTCAGGGAGGTAGATCACACAGAATTACACAACACACACTTCACAGTTGAACAGGTGGGGGTTACACAGGTGGTGTAAAACACAGTGGAGGAATTGCAGAACATAGCACAGATCAATAAGCACACGCAGCGTGAGCAGGTTCTCCCGCCCGCCCCTAAGGATTTCATATTGACGCAATCAAACTGTGGTTATATTTGTTTCTCTGTATCACCCGTCTCACTCCAGCTGAGACATTAACATGTATGTGCACACAAGCATGGCATTTCATTTTGACGCCCCGGCTCTGTGGGGAGGCCTTACTGTAAGAAAGCTGTCACAGTGTTTATTGCCTCAGACTGTGTCACACTGTGGCCTGCAGAAAGTAACTGGAAATCACAATCTCATTGGATGAACAGGACACACGGGCTCTCGCACACATATTCCTCAAATGATTCTGTTAAGAATGACAATGCGTTCCTTTAAGATCCGAGGAGTGATTGAAGAGCAGGCGCTAATGTTTCCGTTCTACAGTTCTACTTCTAAAACGTGTCTTGACTTTCCTGAAAAGGAACTTATTTGTGTCCCTGCAGTGACCTCTAATCTGTCAGTGTGTTTCCTCACAAGTGCTTCACCAATCACTTTGACTGTACCCAAAAACACAGAAACCCGAGCTTCATCACATGTTGCTAACCATTGTACACTTCCTTTTTCTGTTTATGTTTATCCTGACATGGTAGGTTGTAGAAGTTGCAGGGTTTGTTATGATGTCTCTGATAAAAAACAGCAAATATGTGGACTTTATTTCATCGCACTTTTTGAAATCCAGAGCTTTACAAGTCCAAGCCAGTTCCCCACACAGACATATTTATACGGTGTGACATTTAACTGAGAGAGTGTGATCTCGGTTGTGTTTGAGGAAGGCCTTGTTTAAGTTTAACAGCCAGAACCTTCAAGACACGCCTCTAAAGACTTGCCATGGGAGAATTACCCCAACAGCTTCTTTTTATACTCTCATTTCTCATTTTTGCAAACAATAATATTGATCTGTCCGTCCTATTATGGGGGCTTAAGTAATGATTCCACGGCAATGCTCCGATGGCCTGTTGCTTCAATAGCACCTCCACTGACAATGCCAATAAAACACCCAGGGGTGATCAATGGTAAAGATTTGAGCAGTGGGAAAATTCTATGCTTTTTTTTCTTTTCTTTTTTTTTTTTTGACTCTCTGCTATCTTTTATTGGGTCATAAAGCAAAACTGTGTAGTCTATTAAAATAAAACATGAATCTAGAGTGAATTTTGCTAAAATCATTATTCATGGAAATTCTGCGACGTGTGGTCGATCACTTAGCGCGTGTTTACACAAATCGAGAATCACTCTGGCAACTTGACTTTCTCTTTAAAACGCCGATGAAAATAGTGTTGTGAGCATGGCATCTGTGTTAGCAAGGCACAGAAACGCAGCCCCGACTGCAGTCCTCCCTCGATGGGGCCACATGGTGCACTGCTGTGACAGCCAGCATTGAACATGTCTTTGGGGATGCTCTATTATTTACACTGTGCCTTCCTGCGGCCCGATGAGACATGACAGGAGCCACAGGAAGCTCATGAATTAAACAGACGGGCCTAAAAGCACACAGGGAGGGTACAGGGCGATGGGGGGGCCTGAGGACACGGCACAGCACTGGCGCTGCAGATTGCAACGCACATGTCGCTGCAGCCTGAGGGGCTGGAGGCGAGGCGAGGCAGGCAGACAGGAGGAGGACACACGGGGACAGCAGAAGATGAAGTAGTAGAAAGATTTTGACCAAGAAGTAGCATGAAGGTACATATATGTTGACAGGAGTAGAAAACAATAGACACGACCCATAGAAAGGTTCATTTTAAGAGACAGAAAGGGGAGCAACAGTATACCTAAGTTAGAGGTAAAGACATTATTAATTTGCTGATGCGAACGCATAGGAGACGATGATGTCATCCACGTAGTGGTGTATGTGATGTCTCAGCTGTTGCTCAAACAGGCCGTACAGTGAGATGGTTCCAGTGTGAGGTACATATGTATTCGTATAATGGAATAACCTCAACCGCCGTGACTCATCACCTGATGCAGCAAAACAATACACTGAGGCCGCGGGCAATAAACACAACTTCCTGTTACAGTGAGGTGATAAAATTAGGAGACTGAGGTCACTGCCACGAATGTCACATTCTGAGTATGAATTCCCAGCATATGTTTACACAACTGACGGTTGTAATTATGCATGCTGTGTGTGTAGTAATGCTAAATGTGGCCATCTGTGACAGGATCAACACATGATGCACATTCTGTATGTGGAATGTCTCCAATGCAATGGTAATTTTCTCTCAGCGGGACCAAACACACACACGCACACACACGCACGCACACGCACACACTAATGCATTTTACGAAGCTGATATTTGTAAGTAATTTTTTACAGGAAGTGCCTCTAATGACAGCCCCCTTTCATTGACCCCCAGGGAGCTGCTGTCCATCCCCAGACGGGAAAAGGAACCGCCCAGACCGCTGGTGCCAGGGTGATATCATCTCATAATCAACCTCAAACACGGGCGCAGAGCCACGCAGTGCATTTTCATATAGTGGAAGGTCTTCATCCTTCACTTTCCCCTTTTATATCCAGTGGGTTTTTCTTCTGCAAATATTGATCCACCAGAACAAGTGAAATTGGCTTGTCATATAAAATGGGAAGTTGTCAGTGTTATATATGTTTGAACCAGTGCCAAGTAAATTAGGCTTATTAACTAGAAACACTAGAGGAAGAAAAAAAGAAAAAAAAAAAGATGATAAGCCTCAACCTGAATGTAGCTTTTCTTATTGACGCAGTCCATTAGTTGTAATAGTAGTCTGTCTGTGGAGTATCAGTTGTCATTCTGCTTGTGCTTGAGTGCTCTTAATTCCCTTCAGAGCCCCTCTGGACAAGGATATTTTCAAACAATACGAAAGGCTGGCATCCCAAAAGCTGGATTTTTATAAAACAATTTCAATCATCAATGACTAAAATGTATATTGTGAAATGTGTGGCAGTATATTGAGTTAGCAATATCATTAATAGGCCACTTGTGCATGATCATCGTTAATAAAACTTCTAGTTATATTGATAGTGAGTACGACATTGCATTTTGCTGCAAACACCGCTCCTGACATGGACATTATGCAACCAATACCAGAAAAACAAAAGGAAAAATCAAATGCTTTATATGAATGTGTGGTTGAATTGTATTTGTGAGGAGGATTGATACAGGGAATCAATCCCTGAATTGTTGCTGCTTGAGTTTCTTGGGTAAGTTTCACTGCCACAAATCTCACGTTTACACTTTTGGTGTTGTAGAGCTGTGATATTGTAAATAGCCCATATTTTTTTTTTTTTATCCAATTCTAAATTGTCAAAATCTTTCATTCAGTGTTTTCTATTTTTGCATCCTAGTTCTTCTAGAAACTTTTGTTGTCGTCATGTAAATGGTTTGAATGACAATATAGTGAATGTGAGTCTACAATGTAGAAATAATTTGGCTGCTTTGAGCAGCATTATCCAATTAAAATCTTTGTTATTTAACTCTGCCGCAAATTCTACAAACTGTGTTGCACCAGCAACACTGTGTGTTATCATATACACAGAAAATAAAAGAAACAACCTTAAAAAGTAACATGATGAGCTTTAGCATGCTTCTTAAAAAACAAGCCTAAACAAAAAAGTTTTCCCATAAATCGTTAAGTTGTGCATGGACAGAGTTACACATTTTATACAGCCATTCTTTTTTTTTTTTTAATGTGTGAGTGAGTGGGCCATGTGCTCTGCCCCCCCACCCCCACTCCCCACCACCACTCAGCCCTTATGTGCATTAGAGTGGCAGCTGCAAACTCCCCCGCTTGCCCTTCTGAAAAAAAGAAAGTGAAAAACAGCCCTCAACACTACAGCAAAAGTAGGTGAGCTTTTTTCTGGCAGCCGCTGCGAGTGCCAGGAAGAAACGAGAAGAAAAGGACAGAGAAAAAGCTTTTGTAAGCTATTGTTGCAGGAATCAGTGATTCTGTCATTTGTCAGGCCTCTGTCATTCATGCTTGGCTATAAAGATGGACAGGCTCTTTTTTTGTTGTTGTTGTTGTTGTCTTTTCACACTGTTTTGTAATTAAGTATATGCGTGCACACACGCGCGCGCACAATCCGCAGTTATTCATTAAAAAAAAACGTCCCATCTGCCTTTCCCAACTCGCCGTGGGGAGTACAGGAGGTGTAGCGCAGCAGGCGCATGTGGGCACACATTTAGGCAATGCCAGAGGGTCTCATCCAGCGCCAATTAGCATATTACAAGACAAGTGGGCAGGCGGGGACACATATGAAAGGTTGCACCGCTGACATTGAGACACAAATATGCAACAGGCCTCATACTTCAATCTGTTTCACACTTTCTGTTTTACATATGTCACAATGTATGAAATGTCACCTCATATATAAACACCCTAACATTGAATGAGACGAGGACCTGTTGCCTTCCTCTGCATAATACAACTGGTACAAAGCAGGAAGTGAAGTCATGGGTATTGCTGACACATGGTAATTCTAAGCTTTTTTTTTTTTTTTTACTTTAAAAAGTTGAATTTCACTAAAGTTATTCAAAACCAATTCGGAACACGAACTACAATCTGTGCAGTGTCTTGAGTGGCTGTGTCTAAGTCATTCCATACAGTATTAATAGGATAAATAAATTTCTATGTGATGCAAATGCACATAATTCAGTAGCATACACTACAGCACGTCCCTGCAGGACTGACATTCACTCATAATAGGCTTTTTTCTTTTTTTTGTCCAAATCACTACTGAAAGTTTCATGTCATCATCACCGGCTCGGGGTTCACGTTGTTAATTCACACGTGACATTAAAGTTTAAGCATCTGGTTAACATCGGACATGGCTCTGGAAAGGGTTTCATAAATCCTATGAGAGTAATGTTGGAGAACCAGCTCTCAGCTCCAAAGGACCTTTGCACACGCTACCCATCCATGTGTCACTCAGCCCCTTTCTAAAGCTTTGATGTTCATCTATTGAATAATTCACACAGGTCCTGGTGTGACTACAAGTATGCCCTGATTGAGAGGGCCTGAGTGGGCTTGTGCACTGATCCGCAAACTTGAAACATATGTGTTAATGTGTGTAATTCAAACTTACCATTTAAACATTTAAATGAGACGTCAAGAGTCAACTGCCTGTCACATTTTGTCTAAAAAAAACCGGGAGGAGGGCTTATGCCTGTATACGGTCTGAAAAAAAAAAAAAGACATTTTCAGTGTACATATACATTTTTAAAAGTGCTGCTGCCTCACAGTTGAAACCTAACATATGAATTTTTATCTTGCTCATCGTGACCACACAGGAAGAAAGATGTGCATCTCAACACTCAGACTGCGGTTGGTGCAGCAGTCCAACCACGTTAAACTCACCAATCAAGAAAGCTTTGGCCGATTGTAGATTATTTGCATTTATTCATGCAAGATATCTGTCGCCTTTACTTAACTCAAGAAACTACATTCACTTAAAATACATTTGGCGTAAGATTCTTTAAAAACATAGAGCAAAACCTTGATATTTCTCAAAGAAAGATGCAAAAATCAGGCATTTTTAGAAGTATTTAGAACGATGATACCTCAGATATTACCATGGTAACACATCTTATAGTATCGTGGTGTTCTAAGATCTCAGATTATACCTTGCGGCACCATCAAAGTATTTTTATTTATCATGTTGGTTTTTCACCGTATAAAGCTGTGTACCTGAATGTATTTGACAGTGTTTTGTTATATTTGACAGTGTTTGTTATTTGCAGATAGTGATCGTATCATGTAACACACTGTTTGCTTTTACTGCGCAGAGCTCTGTCAAATGTACCATCATTTAGGTTTCACCTTCATCAGTTTAAGATGGTGAGTTCACGTACTGTATGAATATGTTTTCTTTTCAATTAAACATGGTGGGATTGGAGCCGTTGTTTGTTTAAAAGGAAATAAAGTCATGATTATAGGTATACTTCTGCATCAAACTGGGGAAAAAAAAGGTTGATGCATTCACAATAAAAAAACAACAACTTATAATTAACCAATTTTTTTTATGTGAAATAAGTTGTATGCTTTAGTAAAACACATGGTCGATGAAACTTTGCTTTACTCTCCATCATTTGTTGTATTAATTCTTGATTTTTAAAAAAATACTTATTTATTTTTTAAATATAGATAAACGATATCTATGATGACAGAGCGTGGCAATACATGCTAAAACAAACCGGATGTCCATTAAAAGCACGAGGCCGTTAGGATCTTCACATGTGCTGTCATTGAGGGCAATGAAGTGTTCTGATAATATGACAGTGAATATGGATGAGAGCCCCCAGTCGACGTGCAGTCAGGCTCCCATGGTACTCACATCAGTGCCTGCCCTCACATCTGACAACACAGTTATGGTGAAGCAGAGCAGAACAGCCATTCTCCTTCACACACCCTTTCTTCCACCCTTCAGTCTGTCAGTGCCAGCTCTCCACCCCCTGTCCTGTAACACACATGCAGAGATGCAGACAAAGAGATGAAGGTGTACACAGATAGCCTGCGGGCAGAATCGCAGTGTACACGCACACATGGGTCGTACACTTGATGTTCGCTGCGGTTGAGTTCAGACATGGCAGTGAGTAGCCGATCCACCTTCCAGCAGGTATGAAGCCAGTCCTCTCATATCATCTATCGGCCAAGGAAAGGCGATTAGCCGCATCCTGTCTGCAATCTCATTACGCTGAGTGTGGGAGGATCCACAGGACACAGTCACACTGCTGCAGATAGAGGATGATCCCAGCCCTGCAGATGACACCACCGTATAAGGTCAAATTAGGACGGCCAAGAACTGGACCTGGCAGCTTAAAAGCCTCTTAAAGTAAATCAAGGACGATGATGTCTTGATGAAACATGATCGGGTTGTTATGGCGTTTAAAGAAAACTCTCACACCACAGTGTTGTGCTCAATGAGCACTCTTCACTTGTGTTACTCCTTAGAGTCCTCGCGGCGCTTGTTGTGTGTTTATCTGAGTGTTTGCAACAGAGCGTTTGAGCCTTCCAAGTGGAGTGCCTCCAATGCCTACATGTCAAGTCAGTGTCAGCTTTTAGATTTCACAGTCCACTGGCCTTCTGTGTCGCAGGACTTCAGGGAACCCAGTGCATCAGCTCCCTGAGTGACTGACAGCGGGGGGCAGGGTGCACTACCTGGTGAGTGACAGGATAGTTTTTCACACCCGCCCCTGTCCACCTGTGTCACAGTGCATGTTGGAAGCCATTCATCATGAGGGGAGCACTCAGGAAACAGGGAACGAACGAAAGAGGAAAACAGGCGCATCAATTAACCAACCTGTTCCAGGCTATCTATGCATCTCGATAGGCTGGTGCATCTTCACCGTCAAATTGTGGCCCGGAAATAGGAAGAGCAAAGTGCACATAGCTACTGAATTAAGATAATGGCTTGAACATTCAAGTGAAAGGAAGAAAGAAAGGGACATCCAGATTTTTTTTTGTTTTTTTTAACCATACCAGTTGCTCAGAAACAGATCAGTGAGGAGGAGGAGGAGGAGGAGGAGGAGGAGGTGGAGCGGTGATGGCAGCTGCCCCGGGGGCAAGAGCGGAGAGGGTGGGTGGAGAACAACAGTGGCCTGCTGCTTGTGCTCTCCAGACAAAGTGAGCCCATGGCTTCAAGAAATGAACTTCATAGCCTCCAAAAAATGTGTTATTGATTGAGGCAGGTGTGACATATGATTTGATTTCTGTATTCCGAGCTCCAGAGTTCAAGTTTAAGTTTCCCACTTGCTTGGTTAATGCTCAAAATGAAAACATGCCAACGGCAGAAAAAAAAAATCCTCCATCCCGACAAAACTTCCTGGTGGCTGTGCAGTTGCATTCTGCAATAGAATTTATGTGCTTGTGTTCACCAGTTCATGTGCCAGCATGGTGAAACTAAATATACAAACACAGGCCCTGGCCCAAACATGTGAGATACCCACATTTTTCTGCAGATGTTCTTTTTTTTTTCTTCTATTTTCTATGTTCTGCAGCTATCTGTTTCTTTCAGAGTTTCCTTTGTGTGTGTGTGTGTGTGTGTGTGTGTGTGTGTGTGTGTGTGTGTGTGTGTGTGTGTGTGTGTGTGTGTGTGTGTGTGTGTGTGTGTGTATGTGTGTGTGTGTGTGTGTGTTCGTGCGTGTTCAGTCAGGACCTTACTTGTTTTCTGGTTTTGTGTCTGACTTGGCCAGTCAACCATTTCACTGTTTTGCTACTAAAAGACCCCCTGGTTGCTTTTTCAGAAGGAGGATGTGATTCGGATCCTCGTCCCACTGTGTTCTCACAAAACTCAGATTGTGGAAAAAAAATGGCGAAATAATCAGTCGTCACTGTTAACCCAATATGGTCTTGTGAACAACGAAAGAAATAAAAATATTTAAAAACAACCACACGATTTCATACTTTATAACTGTATTATAAGTATATATAGGATCCAAAATAACAAAATAAATACTTTCTACCATCTAAATGAACAGTACAGACTACCAGGCTGTCAGTTTACTAGAACGGCGTTGCCCACATGACAGAAAATATTTTTTTTACGGAACATTATTTGACTTGTTACATTAGAAGAAGCTTAACTGCTGCATGCAAATATCAGCTCTCGTGTGGTGAAAAGGTCTATAATCTCAGGCTGAGGCAAGGGGAAAAAAGAAAAGAGTTAATGGAATCATGATGAATAATGAAAAATGCAAATGGTAAAAAAAAAAAAAAAAAAAAAGTAAAATCCCCCTGCATTTCTCCATCCATCTTTTGTACTCCGATGATGTGGTGCTGGCATCACTCCCGGCTATACAATGGGCAGAGCCAGTCCATCACAGAGCAAACAGAGAGAGATGGACAGATTCAAAGCTACATGCAATTCAGAGTAGCCATCAGCCCAAAGTTCATGTTTTTGTACTTTAATTCATGCATGCATGGGGAGAACATGCAAATTCTGCATGAAGAAGACCAACTACGACTCCAACTCTCACTATGAGGTGAGCGTGTTAACGACGACACCACTGTGCGGGCCCCTCTACATTTACCCCACCTTAAAATCTCTGACATTTGCGTTGGAGGTTTTCAATGAATTGTCAAATCCAAGAACTTTTTGATCAGAAATATTTCAGTTTTTACTGCTTTTTTTTTTGTCCTCATTGGTTTTGTCTTGTGGTGACCTTTTTAGAACTCTTGTAATTACCCTGACTTTGCATGATAAAGATTGATTGATTGACTGACTGACTTCCTGAAAAAAAAAAAGAAAGTCCTTCATCCCGCTCCTGATTATTATTAAATTAATCATGTAGTTTCTCCAAGAGAAAGAGAATCCAAACTCCACATTGAAAAGAAAGGTGCAAGAAATATTAGAACGACAGCTATTGCACAAAGTTAACTTGCATTGCAAGGCACTAAAAAGCTGCACTGCGGTTGAAGGGTGAACACACAAAGAGTCCATTGGAATAAGGTGGTCCGAACAGATAGAGCTGTTCAGTCGTTACCGTTTGCTGGAGGAGACGTGGTCGAAATAGGCCAATGACAGCCTGTCAGGAGAACAACCAGCAGCGGAGCATGATGGTGGGAATGGTTTTGGTTTGCTTTATTGCCTCAGGGGCTATGGAGCTTGAAGCGGGCTTGCTTAAGGGCAGCTTGAGGGCAACTGTGGCTCAGGTGGTCGAGCGGTTAAACCTTCTTCCATGACTGTTCGTGTGCTGAAGGGTCCTTGGACAAGATGAAAAACAACTCCATCAGTTAGTGGTTTATGAGAATGTATATGGGTGATTATGTAATATGTAAAGACACGGAAAGCACGAAGCACTCTGGGACCAGTGCATCGGTGACAAGGCTCTATTTAAAGCAGAGTCCTGTTGTGTCTCGCCCAGTGTGTTAATGTTCCGTGTTTTATGTCATGCCTTAGTTTAGGTTTATGTTTAAGTCTTTTGTTTCATGGGCTTCCTGTACTTACCTTTCTTCTCTAATTTCAGACAGTCTTCCTCCCCACTGTATTTGTCTTCTCTGCCCCTTATTGCTTTCACCTCTTCTCCCCCATCTCTGTGTAAATAAATAATAATAAAATACTAAAATAATTTAAAAAAAACCTTTGACCTCTTGACAGTTTGTCTTGTTCTGTCCAAGTTTGTGCCGTCACTCACCAGGTTTACATGTTTTTCAAACTTTTGTTTATTTTTGATCCTGTGAGCACTTTTTTGTAATTTTCATTATCATTATTATTATTATTATTATTATTTTTTTTTTTACTTTGAGCAATATTATTCAAATAAACTATTACAGTTTCTGAATTGTGCATTTGAGTTCAGCAGTTTCGTGTGTGAGGTTCTAACAAGTCCATTAACCATTTAGTTATCTGTAAAATCTGCTGTTTATGGAGAGCTGCAGAATAATGTTTAAACGTCTGCCTAAAAGCTGAACCAGAATTTGATTCATCTGCTGCTTAATGATCTAGCTCACCAACAAACCCATTTCGTATATCATTTAAACCGCGATGCCATTTCAGGTCATGGAGGCTGGAATATTCTCAGTTTCAATCTAAGTTCAGACGTGAAGAGAAATACAATGAACTGATCAAGAAAAAACAAACAAACATGTGGATATTTGAAAGAGAAAAAGCAAAAAATGCAGTTTGTGTAAGAACATCCTTGAAGATTCATCCATCTGCTCTAACCAATCAGGTTTTCGGAGTGCACCATGTACACAGGGCAGCTGACCACAATCAACACAGGGCAAACAAAGAGACAGATGGTCAGTCGCACAACACACACACACACTTTATATTAAGAAGTGAAAAGATTTAACAAACCTCCATGGAAGACTACCAATGGAACGTCTTGCCATGACTTATATTTCCCCATGATATTATCTGTTTCTATTCGATTTGATGTAAAATGCAGTTCTTAAAGATCTAGTTTCTTTTTCTTCTAGATAATTCACTTAGTGGTGGCTCTGACCCAATTAGTAGCTGTCGGCTCTTAAGCCTAACATTGGCATTTTGTCACAATATCTCCTCCTGTCCACATGTCGAGGTGTACTTGGGAAAACATTTAATCAAAGGTTGTTCAAAATGGGAGCCGAGTACCTGATGACAGCCATCAGTATTTGATATCACATGTCAGAGGTCTGCAACTGCACACTGGAGTCCTAAGGGAAGCTGATGGGGGTGAAGGAACTTGCTCAGGGAGCCACACTGGTGACCTGTCCACTGTGGGATACAAACCACAAATTCTGATCCTAACCTAACCCATGTTCACTTCTTCAACCTGCAGGCCACCATCTACGTACTACCAGGAGTGGTGGGCTGCCATTGGCGCCTGTGGAGTGGATGGGTCATGAGGCGTTGCTCAGGGGCCCACAGTTGCAAGGAGACCCATCGGCTATGGGAATCAAACCAGTGGACGTCAGATCTCAATTCCATCTCTCTAAGCAGTAACCCAGACCTGAGCATCACAAGGCCTCGGGGCCATGGGGCCCTTGAGTTGTCCACGCTTGCTCTATACATCATCACCATGTTTGGCTTCACACACAACTGCTGGGCAGCTTTTCCACAATAATCATGATCAATATAGTTCCAGACTCACCAATGAGCACCGCCATCTGTGTCTGAGATTGAAGCCCAGGTTGAAAATCTTGGCAGCACAAGCAATTGCTCAGTTTTCTCACGGAGGAAAAAAGAGGGGTAAGAAAGTGAGCCTTTAAATGTATCATCTGAGACTGTTTTTGAAAATGCACATTTCATATATTTTCTCTTATTTTGAAAATGAGCCTGCCCTTTATCTAGTAAATATGAGGAAATTATGTAGACAGTACTACATATATTTTCAGTTTCATATTACATGATAATAAATATTGTCAAAACGTTTTAAATAATTAGTCATTATGATCTTCCGGACCTTTGCTTCAAGAAATTTTGTCAAAATGGACCTCTTCACATTTTAGTTGAATACCCATGTGTGGATGGCACTGGCACTGTTTCAAACAAGGTGTTTTACTTTTGCAGATATGAAAAAAACACAAAACACAAAAACAAACCGAAACATAAGGCCTGTGTACTTTCTCACAGGTCTTTCTTGGTTTTCACACGGATCAGAAAGTGTGTTTTCTGCAGCTGAGTTAGACCCATTGTTATTATTTGTGCTTTCCAGGCATTGTTGATTGAAGATGTCATGGATCGGGGCCGTGCTCTCGGCGTTCACCTAGCCGTGTCTGCTTGGGTGAGGAGTGGGGGTGGGAGTGGAGAGAGAGCAGCGGGCAGCCACCAGCCCCGAAACCCAGAAATAAAGGCGAACTTAGCTTGTGTACGCAAGAAAACCTTCACTTTGCAGAACGACATGGTAAGTTCGCGGGGAACGGCGCGCTTCTCCGGGGATTTAAAGAAAAACCAAAAGAAAAACTAAAACCCAAAACGGGTGGACTTCTTCTCGAGAGGGAAAAGAAAACAACACTGGAAAAACAGAGCGAGAGAGAGAGAAAGAGAGAGAGAGACGGGGATTACACACACACAACAGTGACAATAAAACAACACTCCTCGACAAGTGGTCTGCCTGCTGCTGCTGCGAGGGGGAGAACTCTGCTCTGGACACACACGCCAAAAGAAAAAGAAGCAGGAAATACTGGAAAACGGATCCGATTTGGACATCTCTGTGAATGTTTTGGGGGTTTTTTTCATTTTTTTTTTTTTTTTTATTTCCAAGTGGCGTTTTTCTGCGTGAACTTTAAACTCAGGAAACAATGAAGACCTAGCGAGAGAGAAGTCATCAAGTGTGCGGAGAGCTGCTAGCCGTCCCGCTAGCGTTAGCCGGGCTGCTCGCTGCTAACGCCCGCTCGTGCAGCCAGCGCGAGCTAAGTTAGCTGGAGCTAACGCTCGCTGCCGAGTTAAACGCCTTTCTCCACAAACTTTTTTTTTTTTTTTAGGGGGGGGGGTGTTTGTTCCCTCCTTTTCTCCTAACAGCCCGAACGCTGAAGGATTACTGTGAACACGGAGGGGAAGGGCAGGTTCCCTTCTGGACTTTTCCCCCTCTACGTATCTCTCCAATATGATGGCCGCGGAGGTCAGCAGTGAGGATACGGGCTCGGTCACGACAGGGACGGGGGTGGCAGGCGGAGGAGGCCCGGAGACGGCCCCTTTCCCCTACTACTCCAAGCCGAGCAGAGTGCGAGTGACTGATCTGGGACCCGGGCCGGGTCCGACCCTCCGCCAGAATTCAAACACCTCTCCGGACTCGCTTCCCGACATGAGTATTATCTACCCCGTGTCTGGTGGAGACATGTCCGGACCAGTGCTGTCCGAGGCAGCAGGGAGTGGCGGAGCCGGAGGTGGACATCCAAGCTCAGGGACAGTGGGCGGCATGTGCAGCTCGCCCTCCTCGGAGGGTCCAGCCAGTGGGCTTTCACCCACATCAACCGGCCCGGATGGACCCGCCGCCTTCCCTCCGCTGCCACCACCTCCTCCTCCCCCTCCAGGCTGCGGGGGTCTCGGAGGCACCATGGATGAAAGCGACATGCAGGATGGGACGGAATACGAGGAAGAAGAGGTGGTGTTCCCCCTATCTGCACCTCCCACCAACCAGTGAGTATAACATACACTGCTGGAGAAGGGACACCTTGATATGAACAAGTTCACTTTCGTCCACTTCCTTCCCGCTGCTCTGCTCTTCAGGCCGAGTTTCATTGCAGTTACACTTGTAACTTGTGCCCACTCCAATATCAGAACTGATCTAGAGTCACTGACCACAGACCCGGGTTTGTATGTCTTACAACCATACCTGCATGCATCTGCCACATTCCATACTTTTTGGAGCGTCCTAACACTTATTCAGGTCAACTTCCTCGACAACAATATCATGGAACATTAAATATTTACCCAAGCAGTGATCATTATGTTAGGTTGACTTATTACACCCCAGAATGAAGCTTTAAGTGGAAGATAGCACTGTTTCCTATTCTCTCTGCTATTATACCATTCAAATAAGAATCAGGATACTGTATCTCTTCCAAAATAACCTGTGTATACAAACAAATTGCACAATGAGTCATTTGAGTAACAGTAAAATAGTCATGCCCCCCCCCCCCTCACAATAAATGATTGCATTACATATTTTTGAATCATACAAGTAAAATAAGGTAAATAATACAGTGTGAGGTAAATAATCTGAACTGTCTGCTTTATCCTTATTGGTTTTTGTTTAAGACTACAAGCATGTCTTTTTGTGGCCTTCATTTAGTGTCTCTTCCCCTCAAATGAATAGCTGGATCAGTTTCATAAGGCAGCGGCTCAGCAGATCAACAGGTGAAGTGGTTTTTGATAAAGCTCTCTTATGAAATGCATTGACTCAAGTGCAGGTGAAGTAAGCACATCCAGTTTAGCAACATCTCCTCCTATTGGATCAAAATCCCATGTAATCATGCCTGCGGTGTGGACTATTGATTACATCTTCTCATGTCCGAATATAGATCAGTTTAATACAGGCATATCTGCATGGGCATACTTTATATGTATGGGATGTTAAAGCCCCATCTAACTTTAGCAGTGTATGTCATTATTTAGGTCTGAATTCTGAGTAATAGCCTTTTCATATAAGTCGAGAGTGAGGTTTCTCTGATGTCTAGTTGGCTTTATCACGTTAAGCACAGGGTGTCACTGCAACTGTCTAGTTAATCTAAGTGACTTGTGAAGTGCTTTATCATCCTACATGAGGTTTTACATCTAATTACAACTGAGTGAAACAAGCATGAAACAGGGTGTTTGTTTAAAAAAAAAAATGTGATTGCAGCTTGGCAATGACACCCGAAGCATTGTATATTAGCACTGCATTTCTAATTATAGCTATTTTTTATTAAGTTATCAGGCATGCACTGATATGCATGTCCAAACCCGTGCGTGTCTGTGTTGTAATAACCTAAATATGGCCCTCCCATTTGTTACAGTCTCATTAGAGAACTGCTGAGCTTTGTGATTTCTGGCCCTCATACTGTGAGATATGGAAGTGACTGGGCCCGGAGTGTGGAATCAGCTCTTATTTTAGGAGCCACCCTATATCTCCCTGTCAGATTACAGAGGAAGGGGAAGGCCAGTTTTTCACCAGTCCTGCCTGTTGTGGAAATGCATTACCTGAATTATCTGCTCCCACATGAGGGTCCTAGATGTACTGCTACTGTGGAAATAGTAGTTTTGCCAATAAATATAGACTTCATTGATTTGAAGTTTCCTTTCAGTTTAAAAGCAGTGCAATTGTCACTTGTGAATAACTTCCAATGTATTTCCGTTAGTTTAGTTTGGTTCACAAAGAGATATGTGAAGTTTCACATGCATCTCCTTTAATTACTAGCATTCTTTTTTTTATCATATGCTGGTGAAACTCAGTTAACTTTCTAGCTCTCTCCATCTCTCTCTGTCTCTCTCTGTCTCTGACTCTTTACGTGTCTTTTGCAAGACACGTAAACAACACAAGCAGTTCCTTTATGTCTGGTTTGCGGTGTTGGTGAATTGCACGTAATAGTGAGGAATGTGCTGGAATGATGGTCCATAAATCCTGGTCATTATTAGACATGTTGAAGTATTGCAGAGTCAATTAAAAATTCTTATGGTCTTAATGGACATGGAACCTTGACTTTAACTATGAATTAAATTAGCATTTTATACCCCAAGGTACATTTTTGATTACATTGACACAGTCTTCAGATAAGAACTACCAAATAAGGCGAAACACTATCCTTCTTAAAAGATCATATTACCAGGATCAACAGAAAAAACTTAGAATGTGATCTGTTGATATTCTACAGCTGATCCAGTCTGTTATTCCTTCAGGACGTGCCACTGATCTTCGATAATAAACAGGGCTAATACGAGGTTGCCTTTTCATCCAGTGCTGTTGCCTTCTTGATGACGCCTTGGATTCCGGCTAAATGCGTTGCAGTCATGGACCCGTCTGACCTGAAGGCAACCAACTGAAACTCATAACCACACTTTGTGGTATAAAAATCAATTTATCTGCGTGCGAACATCACCACTGTCGTGTAGTAAGATGTGTATTTTTTTTTTTGTGTGTGTGTGTTTGTGCCTTAGTTTACTCCCCAGCGTGCCTATGATACCATATGCCTGAGGCAAATCTACTATTGGCAGCTATGGGCACAATGTTCACAGTCGACTGCCTCTAACTACCCTGAATGATTCTGAATCTCACCCCATCCCCTCGGCTATGTAGCTAGCTGTGTATGTTTTCTGCTTGTCACGCTCCGAGACTATTTATATATTCCTCAGAGTTGTTTTAGCAAACTGGGAAGAGCATGTTGGAGGAGCGATCGTAGAAATCATTCATACTTTGGGGATGTCGCTGTTTCACAGTGGCTGCGGAAGCTAAACTTGGCCCACACGGAGAGTGCTGTGGAGCGAAAATATGTGCAAGAGTGAGCGCGAGGCAAACAGCAGTCACATTCATTCACACGTCCGTACAACACTATGTCATTCATAAACAATTGCTGCTGCAGTGTGATAAGTATTCAACACCCGACGGCGGCTCGACGAAGAGGCGAGAGTGAAGATGTCAGGTGGCCCCAGCACTTACTGCTCCTGCTACCTTTGGAAACCTCTGGCCCCACGCCTGAGCTTAAACAAACAGCGCATTGGGAAATGAGTCGTTGATTTTGAGTTTCCACGAAGATTAGAGGGGATTTTAAGTCATAAAGGGTTTCCCTGAGGAGGTCGTGGAAGGAGGAAGGAAAATGCGGAAAGAAAAGTTGGATTTGAAGATCAGTGGCTGTGTGAATGCGTTTACCAGATTTACTAGTTGGCGTGTGGAAACCCTGTTACTGTGTTCTTAACTCATGTTAGTACTCTGCAGAGAGGCGACAATGCAGTTATGAAGGATCGTGTCACATAGCTGAATTAGTTTATCCCCTGACGATGCATTTCCTGCAAAATAAACAGCCGTTTCCCAACCATTAGTAGGTCTTTAATTTTGCAATAACTTCATACAGAAAGTATACAGACTGTAGCGGCATTAAACGCAGGTTTGTACTTTGCTCCACAAATACCCCACAACTCCACCAACTATTATATGAAAAAGGATGTCCAGGCTTAGGGGGGGGGGGGTTATTCGGTCCACTTATCGAAACGCCATTTGCACTTTATATTAGTGTAAGCTCCTTGCGACGCATTGATAAGGCAAAGCCTATGGTTTCCATGCATTTGCAATGTGTTACACAATGTCCTGTCATGGCCTTCCAATACCCATGCTGCCCTGCCTTTTCTCTCCAGCATCCTGTTTTCAAGACTTCTGAGCCATTCATTGTAGCCTTAACAGGATCCTCAGAAGCATTTCAGTTGTGTGTGACAATACCCAGGATTTCTGATTTGAATAACTTTTCTCCTTAGCTCTGTTTGCTGAATGATAGGTTGCAGACTTTGAATGGAAAGCGTAACAGTGGTAGGTTTGGCTTAAGTATAGTGCTTCAGTCATGACTTCCGACATAATAAAAGAGCTTCTTTCAACAGTGGGCTTTTCTCTGCATTGTTTCTTGTTCTGACGGAGTAACCACATGACTGAGAGATTATATTGCACATCCTGATGTTGTTCAGCAGCCTGTTGATGTTTCATTTATATTAACACATATTCTGCGTTGATTTCGGGGAGAAATTGACTTTGAGGTGAAAATGAATGTACTTCCTGGTTGAGTTTAGGATGGAGGGGATCCTATTTGTGTGGATGGCAATGGAAGCCTTTTATCACTGATGTAATGATATTATTTGAGGGAGGCTGATTCACAGCAGGACAGCTGAGATGTCAGTTTCTGTCGTTGTGTATCTGGCGGGGCGTTACGATAGCTGGTTAGTAATCAAACTGAGAAAATGTGAGGATCCAAAGTTGACCTCAACATATTTCTTCCTGAATACAGAAACAACCTGTGGCTGAAGGTTACATGATATCTAGCATTTCAGTTGATCTCAAATCCAAGTTCAGTCTGCACTATTTAAGTATATATATTTATAATATAATAATATATTATATATCTATATTATTTAAGTAGCTACAACCATGGTTATTGTACTCCTCACGTGCCTCAGGACTTCCTTTGAACATTTTCAAAGGAAAAAAAGAAAAATGATGTGTTGGGAGTGAAATACAGATATTACATCATAGTTTACATCCGCTTTATAACACCTATTAACCCTGTCACTCCCTGATAATGCCTCTATTGCTCACCGGACTGCAGTGCTGCAGCTACAGAAGTCACAGATGGTAATATAAATAACACAGGGCACTTAACATTACCGAAAGGGAACTTGTGGGTGTGTGAATCTTTCAAATAGCACTGTTACACTGGCAGGCCATAACATTAAAACCTATTATTTACTGTAGGTTGTCGAGGAAATATTCATAAGTGTAATATTTTGCTGTTTTGCTGGTGCACAGTCATCCTCGAGTTGTATATGAGATTTAGAATTGTAGTTATCTTGCCAATTAATTGTTTAACCCCAGAGATTGGAGTTATACAAAGACGATATCAGAGGTGTTACAAGCAGAATTTCACAATTTTGGTTCTTTATCCTATTTGGAATCTAATTCAGAATTGTACTGTGATCAATAATTGGGTTGGAGGATTAAGCAGATCTGTCAGCCATGAATAATACATCTGTCCGTCACAATTTGTTCTTTTGAAGCAGTATTTCTAGACATATCTGACATGTTATGGTGCCGTTACACATCATTGAATTTCTTGAAAAAGTGAGAAATCCAATTTGTGTTGGCTGGCGGATCCATAAGCAGAAATCACGTTTGAATTAAAAGTTTTGATCTTAATTTACTATAAATAATGCTTTTCAATGAGGTTAAAACCAAGAAGCTTCACACCATTGGGTGTTTTGATCCTTACATTGGCATCACAGTTAATTCCATGGGAAAATAAACTACTGGTTGAAGTCATGAGGTTGTCTCATGCGTGCACGTCTGTGCTTTGAGTGTGCACGAGCACCATGTAAATATGTGGCTACACTTGTTTTTGTTTGTGCAGCTATAGGGATCTCTCCCCCTTTTCACTGAAAACCAATAGGCTGCATGCTCATGATGCGTGTCTTTATGAGAGAGAAAGAGGAGAGAGTAAGAAAAAGAGAACGTCAGAGGAGGATTAAGTCGGAGCAAAGAACACAAGGCTACAGTCTGCCCCAGCAGCTGAAGGATCAACTCGTGTAATTCTTCAGAAGGCTTCTCAAGGATAACACAACGAGACATGATCATTCAATTGTCATCAAATTAGTTTACCAACTAAGTGTATGCAGGGGAGGCTTGATCTCCGTGTCCTTTGGTTCGTCTTTCATCCATGGATATTGTTCGTTGACCTTAACTATGGGAGATGACTGAATCGGGGCTGCAGGGGGGTCGCGTCGTCATGCCTCGTACGGATATAGAGCCGTCTTTGCTCTGCTTTCCACACCGGAGCTCACAGTGTCGGTGGAGTGGGTGCACCTTGTGAGACCACGGGACGACCGAGGGAGATGCAGCAGAGGGTGAACTCGGCGTAAGTGGGGCATCAAATCACCCTGCAGTTCTTACCGTGCCTCGAGCTGATTAAAAGCGGCTCCGTCCCGCATTTCAGTTCTTTCCACGTACCTTTTTTGGAGAATGAAAATAAGATGCGCAATTCGGTTATCGATTCACCGTGATTGTTGTGGTATGTTGATGCAATTCTGCCAATAAATATGTGATTATGTGAATATGCTTTTCTGATTGTTAGGACAATTATCAGTACTCATCAAACTATAACTTGAAATTTCCCTCTTAACTTCACCATTCACAAAAAGGTTGATGCCTAACAATTTTCTCACCTTTTTACAGGAAACTTATTGAAATCTTGAAAACAAGAATGTAAAATATAGACAGATATAAACACCATTACAGGATTATTCTTTACTGTCAAATCTGTTAAAAAGTACACAACTGGCTCATATTGTAGCTTCAAATGCTTCTTAATGTCAAGGTTTTCTCAGTAGATGTCAGCTAATGTTTTACATTTACACTACTTACTTAGTTCTGCTGTCATACAATTAAATAACTATACAGATTATGCCTGTTTTGCACATATGAGCTTGGATTCTGTGATTCTGTCATTGCCATAATACTGTTGAATGAAACATGGAAGTTATTCATTTTGGTCATTTGTCCCTTAAACCATACATAAATTTCAAGAGTAGATCACTGTGAATCGTCTATTTATTTAGTGTATAAGTACACATATAACTATCTTTGGTACATAATATTTAATAGCAAGATGTGGCCTCATCAGACTTAATCAGAAGTGTTGGACTTGCTGAAATCTTCCTCAAGAAGAAGCACACTTTCGTTAGTGTGGACAACAGACGTGCAGGCCTGAAGTGAGATACTCCTTCCTGAAAGTTTTGTGTTCGGAGCCCTGTAAACAGAACTCAGGAGTCGGTTGCACTGGTGCATGCCAATAGTTGATGATGAAAACAAAGTCTCGCAGTTGTGGAGATCCACAGAGGTTGCAGTTGTTTAGCCACCAGATTATCATCAGCTGGCTCGTTGGCATCAATTTCCAAATGGTCTGCGTGTACTTGATAGTCATGTGACCATCACTGATTCGTCATGGCTTTGCTGTGAATATGGTGACTAAGCAGACTGCACACAGACGGGTTGCTCAGTTCACGTTTGCATGTGACTCAGTTTCTCTTAATTGATTGAAGTTGCAGTCTTTTGTGGTTGTGTAATTACACAGGTTGACTTTGTAATTGCGGCGGCGGTTATATTAATCATGCTAAAACACTCAAGAGGAAATAACTTGTCATGCATGTGTGGATTTTACTTTATTTAATGGTTCATGGTATCATTTTATCTTGCCACGTCTCATTTAATTCTAGTTTTTCTGGTGTTGTCCCATCACACACTTCTCAACCTTGACACATGCAACTCCAAAACAGCATCTAATGTGATAAGAGCCTGATACTGTGCGTTGTCTCCATTTGAGAACCCTAATCGGGTTAAACTCGCATGTAGAGCATATGTTGCATGCTGTGTGTCCTGTATAAAGTCTGTAGCTCCTTCGAGGTGCATTGCTAATGCAGAGTAATGCAGTATTTCATTACAGTTTGATACCGATGAAGAGTGACGGTACGTCTGTGGAGACGTTTGAGTACAGATGTATCCATCAAGGCAGGAGAATGCGAAGGAACGAGACATGAGCTGGACAGAAAGAGCTCCTAAAAGAGTTTAATGAGAGGCGGTCAGACACGGACTGACGGAGACGATGTCGAACTCACTCAAGTCACAGCAATCTGTGTCTGTCCTGCATGGCCTCATTTCCCCTCGAGACTTGGCTCCAGCAAACAGAAAATAATGTAAAAGCGTTCTGTCAGGTTCTTGTTGCATGCTGAAGCTAAACTGTGGCTATAGTGGACAGACGGCGTGAAATCCTTTGTTTAATCGTTAGCATCAGTAAAGTAACATTTTAATTTCTCTATTTTATATTCATGATGTAAAGTATAACCTGAAAGTATGGCAGTTATACCTCTTAACGTCTAACTGTATATTTATGTCGTGCCCCCTTTGTTCACACTCATTTCTCTGACAAGCAACAGCTATTTGTACCACATTCATCAGCTATCATTTCATCTTTATTCAATTTTAAGTAATTGGCGGGTTCCTCCTGTGAAGCACGGTGAGACCGATGTGGCCACGATCCAGAGATGCCTGAAAATACCTAAATTATGAGTTCATTGCACAATAATGACCCGGATAATGCATTTGCAATTTAGAATACAGTTTATTTTATATTTGCCACCTCTATGTTGCTGTGTAAAAACATGCCTCCGTTAAACAGCTGATATCCATTCAATTAAATCTCTAATTACATACATAGCGCTCTACACACAAACAGGATACCCTCTCCTAGATTTTCTTTCTGCAGCCGGGCCTCCAATTAAGTGTTTTGCGTTCAGTTTCATTTCTAAATAAAAGAGTAGGGTGTAAGTTATACCAGGTATGATCAGTCAAATCATTTTAAAGTCTTATTCTTTTCAGTAAAAGAGTTATTCTGTTAATTACACTCTTGCTTTGACATATTTAGATGTTGTTTCTCATGCCAGTTAACTCATTTTAGCTGGAAAACGCAGTGACAGTGTCTCTTGTGTAATTTTCATGATGCAAGTTGCTGGTGATCCAGTAAATCAAAACTTGTAAACTGAAGGTAAACACTGGAGGCACAATGCGAACACTGTTGCCCTCCTGTGCTGCCGGAGCTTTTGTGATGCAATGGTTTCAAGGCCTGTTAGCCTGCAGCCCTGTTTTCTGTCATCTTGCCCAGTTCACTAGGCTCAGGCATGTTTGATTTGGGCTCTACGTGCTGATATTGTGATATTGTTCTCGACAGCGAGATACGATTAGGTGAGCCATCCGTATGAAGAGCACAGTCACAGGTACAGCTGAGAGCTTCACCTTGGTGCCTCCGTTTCACGACGAGGTGACAAAATGTGTGTGCAGTGGGAAACTAGGGTTAAAAATGTCAGCCTCGGTGTTGGTGACACCTCCGTCCTCCTAACCTGAGCACTTTGACGCACGTTTTATTTTTTCTCTCCCAGAACTGTAGTTCACAGGTAGACCTGACATGGGTGTTATAGAGAAAGCAGTCATTTATCATGCATGTCACGATTCCGATCCGGTTAGGAAACTTTGTCTCTATTTACATTATGAACTTCTTGCGGCTGACTTTCGGAGAGTTCTATACAAGAATGAAAATACACGATCCTGAGCTGAGCGTCAGGCCTGGCTCGCCGTTCATGTACTGACACGACGGGCATTCCTCAAGCTCATAGTAGCGCTGTTCGCCATCACCACTGTCACGGCTCCGATTCATAATGTGTTCAACACCCCCTCTTGTCTGATTCACCCGCTCTTATCACATGCTGGCATGCGGCACTGTGAAATGTAACAACTGGATTATATAGCTCACCCACAAAGCTTCACAAAAGCTCTTATTGTTGTGTTTTGTCTAAATCCAAAGATGGTTTGTCACAACTTGAACGTGTTGTTGTCTGAGCCTTCAGGAGTAAAGTGCGCCCGTTTTGATGTGCAGCTAATCATATCAGCAAGGACAGGAAAATCATGCACATGACCTTAATTAAAAGCGCAACAGCAACTCCTTACGGCGTACATTACAGCGCTAAAGAATAAAGCGAGCTTAAAGTAAATTAAATGGCAGGTATGACTAAATCTACAGCATATTAGACTATCGCAGTGTTTATGTTTTTCATGGTCAATCAGCAGCCAAATACGTTTGATTTCCCAGTTGAATATTCAGGTCAAATAATGTGGATTCATTCTCTTTTCTAACAAGTATACACTATTGATGTACCTGTCAATCATACAGCAGAGGCATCTCAGGCAAAACTAAGTATATTTTATAGCTGTAAAACGACCAAATAAACGGTTGAGTTTAGTATCTTTTGTGCTGTGGAGATATTTTGATATTAATCAGAGCTTTTTCAGCCTTTCTGATAACAACTACACTTATATAGATGCTCTTACAGCTCTTTTTAGCAGTCTCAAAGCACTTTACACAATTATTCATATTCACCCATCCATGCACACACTCACACACCAATGGTTATTATAACTGCTGGGGGAAACTTGAGGTTCACTGTCTTTCCCAAGGATACCTGGACAGAAATGAGACGTTACCCTTTGTGATACTATTGTTCGGGTCTCTTTCTTTAGTTTTTTAGTGAAGAGCATGCTCTGCAGTGTTTCCTGTTTGATAGCTGAGAACAGGCGAGCTGAAGCAGCTCTCGGGCGTGTGCAGCCTGTCCCGCAGCAACATCAGCAGCCGGCTGTCGAGCAGCATGATGCACAGCATAATGACTTAATCAGTTTGTATCAGCATTTCCTTGAATTAGCATGCCCTACTCTGTAAATGTACACAATGTTATTTATTGTTCATAAAGTGAAATGTTAGGATATACCCATAAAAACAAAGTAATTGGATCAGATGCTTAAAAACATTAAAAAAAAAAAAAAAACTGAATGAATGAAAAACAAATTAGTTTTGACACACTGTCCCCCAGATTGCCTTTATTTGATCAAACATAGCTAAATTATACTTTCATATATTATGATATCCCCTATAGCCCATTTCAAGTTTGTTAAATAAAAAACATTATTAAAAAACTTAGTTCATCTGTGTCCTCTGGGTTTTCGCCCACAAGTAAATAAAACTTCTTTTTTTTTCAAACATTTTACTAAGAAATAAAAAGCAACAGAGAACCTGAATATAAATAAGATACATAAGCTAGTATTGAAAAAGTTATCACAGTCAACTAAGCCACAGTCTTGTTGGAACAAAAACCAGCTGTGTTAATGGCGAAAATGACTAAACCAGTGTTTAACTTCATTTTCTGCTCCCTGCTTGCATCAGATTCTGGTTTGAAAGTCCAGAAATATGACACAGGGGGAAAAAAAAAAGAGCTCTTTATTATCATGTAGTATGTTCCTGTCAGTTCTAATCGATGCTCCGTCATGCCTGTCCTCTCTCACACTTTCAGATCTGGCTCGATCTGCTGAGGAAGGTTTAGGGTGATGGAAACACTGACCCTCATGTTTCTTTTAGGCTGTGTTGTGGTGAAACTTAACACGGTTCAGCCTTTGAAAATACTGCTTTTGCCAGGTTGTTTCATCCTGAAGAATGGTGCGCGATCCAAGATTAGTGTAAGAAGAGTTTCTGTTTAATTTCTTTTGGCTTTTTAATGTAATTTGCTTGGTCATGAGGCCACCTAAATTGCATGGTGCACATTAGTTTGAAGCCAGGCTCTTTGCAGGATGATGTTGAGACTTTCTGACACGCGTCCTCCACTTTCCATCTGAACTGCTTGATCCCCCGTCAGTATTACATGCCCCACCTTCCCCAGCTCCTTCAGGCCTGCTTGGCTCAACTCTCAAACTGCTCTCAATTGCCCTCTTCAATTCTCTTATCGTCGAACCCCCCCCCCCCCCCAAAAGCCTCCTTCATGGACACTCTTTCGCCCCTCTTCAGGAGGCTTTCTCCAGCTTACTGCCTGATAGCGGACTCCATCACGTTTTCTTTACAAGTAGAGACCTGCACTTCCCCCAAACCAGATGGGAGCCATTTAGGTGTCCTGTGAAAAGAGCTACTGCAGCACCTCATTCATCCTCTTACCAACTGGATGTTTTTTCAAGTCACTGCCCCCCTGTTCTCAGAAGCACCAGTGGCCTCAATTTGGAAAAAGAAGCATGTTAATTTTTTACCCCAGCTGGAAAGGCCCTGTCAAGTACAGCCTCACCTGCTGAAATTTTAACCAGTGTTGTTCCTCAGCCTCGTGTTTAATTCAAAAAGCGAGGCTGAGCTAGAGTGGCGGAAAGGCGAAAAGAAAAGATTTACTTTCCTGTGCCGTCCCTTTTGACGTTGGTTTTGTAAAAAGTTTGAGGCACCAGCACTTATTGAGGCCTCAAGTTGGTCTTTCACTGTAAACTTATAGTGCGTTCATTATATAATTTCTGAACTTCTCTCCTTAATTTACTTATTTTAATTATGCAGCGTTGAAATATTACAGGACTCACTGCAATTTCACCATTTCCAGACTGTACATTTCTCTGCATCCTGAAACTGTATGGACTTTGTAAATTGTTATTGTCTCGTCTTTTCTCAGGTGGTACCATGGCAAGCTAGACCGAACCATCGCTGAGGAGCGTCTGCGCCAGGCTCGGACTCCTGGCAGCTACCTCATCAGGGAGAGTGACCGCCGGCCCGGTTCCTTTGTCCTATCGTTCCTCAGTATGACCAATGTGGTCAACCACTTCAGGTATGATTTCAGGGATAATCAGACCCCATCAGCTGACACAGGCTGTATTCTTGTCCAGTCACATCAAGGTGGCCGTGTTGTAAATGACTTAAGGAATTTAAGTGCGTTACCATTTAGGTAGAAACTTAAAAACGCCACAGACACCAGCTAGTGTTCTCAGTTGGTGTTCAACGTTTAGCTTCTTCAAACCGCTTTAGACTATTTGGGTCACATTCTTTCGGACCAAGTACAGAATTTGATCTATTTCACACACGGACTGTGTGCACGTGTGTCAGTCGTGTTGTTCGACGCGGTGTGTGTGGGTGGACCTGGTGCAAAAGGAAAAGGACAGCACACTTGTGTAGCAGCAGCACTTTATTTTACAACCGTACAGTCAATAAAACCAGGCAGATTAAGCATTACAATGTGTCCTCCCCTTCAATGATATATAGTTGCATTCGTGTATGAGGTTATATTAACAGTGCAGATCACACATTAAAGGGGAAGAGCTTCTCTTAAATCCAGGTCAAAGTATGCGCCACCCTGTACTGCAGAGGGTTTGCATACAGAAGCTCACTTAATATGAGAAGTTGAGGAGTGGAAGTATTACAATGGCATTCATTAACAAACAAGTTAATCATCATTTACAAAGGAAGATAACCTCAGATTTTTACATGAAGGCAGTGATGAACCCCCAATTAGATCCATTCACTTTTCAGATATAGTCTTCGGATTTGTGGGTCTGTAATGGATTGCTTGTCTTCTTTCTATCTCTGTCACTGTCTGACATCCTCTTTTGATAGACATTAACCATTTCTCTCAGATTGAAGGGTTGCAATACCAATCTTTAGTCTTCTATAAGCCGTTTTTCAATTGCAGATATGGAAAAAAACATGCACGCATCCAGATATTTTCACCAAATTGAATGACACATTTATTTTCACCGCTCAGTGAAGATTTCGTATCAAAAAGTGCTTTGGCTGTTTATTGTCTGCGTTTTGTTTCCAACAGGATAATCGCCATGTGTGGGGACTACTACATCGGGGGGCGGCGGTTCTCCTCTCTATCAGACCTGATTGGTTACTACAGCTACGTGTCTTGCCTCTTAAAAGGAGAGAAACTGCTTTCACCAGTGGCGCCTCCTGAGGTGAGTCTGACTCCAGACTGGAGTGTCCAGCGGGCACCGCAACATTTCCAATCCTGTTCAAATATATTGTGTTGAGAATGTAGTCAGACGGCCCACTTAAGCCAAAAAATGCCATCGATTACATTTGTTTTCTTAGTAATTAATCAGTTCAGCAAAATGACAATTTCAACACAATATTCCTGAAATGTTAGCGAAGATATGAAAAACTGGAATAGGCTTTTTATTGTATGTCGTCAGCCCTGTTTGAAATGATGTACAGTCAGTTTAACTACAGGGAATCTGCAATAAAGGTGTAAAAACATCTCCGCTGTGATGAATAAAAATGGGAGCGAACTAAGCTCAATATCAATGTCGACCATCTAAATACTTGATTTTATCACTACATGCAATTGCAAACATTTTTGAAACGTCATTCTCACCTATTATGAGATACTCTGTGTGGCTCATTCAGTAAAAAATAATTTATTTACTGTGAACAGTGAATATGAGATTGTAATATAACAAGTGAAGGGGAGGCTGAATTCACAGTAAACTGTAGCATTTATTGACTATATTATTCTCTACTGTATTTTGAACCCTTTTCGTCTTGTGTGACAGTGAATGAACTGATACTTTCGGGTCCATTGGGTTCATATATCTAAGCGCTTTTTTCCATAGATTCAACAGCTCCCAAAGCTTCGTCACATTTACCCATTCACACACCAATGGAGGCAACTGCCATGCAAGGTGCCCCGTCCATTCATTGGGAACAGTTTAGGGTTGAGTTTAGTGTCTTGCTCAAGGACACGTCAACATATGGACAGATAGGTGATTGAACCTAAAACCCTCCGAATGAAAGACGACCCGCTCTACCAACATCATACGAAACTAATCATACGAAAGTCGGCAAAAGATGTCACGTGAGCCAGAATTGATCCGTATTGAATAAACCTAACAAGCAAAACAAATTAGAAGCATTTATAGTCATATTTGATACAGCTTGGTTATTTAGTATGGATCACCAACATTGAGTGGCTTTAAAAGTCTGTGCTCCTTTGAGGCTGAAGAGGAAAAAGTCTTTCTTTGAGATCTGTCAGAATTTCACGCTTTTTTCTTAATACACACTAAAAGCATACAAAATGTGACAATCAGTAGTAATGTGTGCATAATGAAACCTCATTTCCTGAAAAAAAGAACTCACAGAAGTTCTTTTGATCTGATCAAATGTGCCGGGGTTGAAAGGTGTGTGAAAACGTGCAATTTTTCAGATAACTCGAATTCAATCTGGATTCCTCTCCTCAGCCAGTTGCTCATTGAACGAGGGAGTATCGTAAGATCTTTCCTTTTCCTTTTATTCCCCTCCCTTTGCCTTCAGGCGGTATCAGAGCTGTTTAAAGCTCTGGCTAATGCTAATTATGTTTTTTAACCGGGTGTGAGCGCTCCCTGTGGGGATTGTAGTAGAATTCTTGATTCTGTAGAAATAATTGAGGCATTTAACATGAATGTGAGTCTGGCGGGTCAAGGCTAAAAATACCGTCTTTATTCTTGGTGTTTCCACAGCCTGTAGAAGACAGGAGGAGAGTCCGGGCCATACTTCCATACACCAAAGTGCCAGATACTGATGAGATCAGGTAAGCAAATTGAATGTATTTGTCTCACATTCATACAACTGGACCCTCATATTCAAAGAGGTGCTTTCCTAAAAAGTACTTCTATTAATAGGAGCCGTAATGCTTCAGATACAGAAGAGCATCGATGACGTCAGAGGCTTAGAAAAATAATAGTTTTTGCCCAAATTGCTCACGCAGAGCAGCCTGGTTTTCCTTTGATTTGGTGGCCTGGTGCAGCAGCCTGGAAAGCGCATCATCTGACTTGTTATTGAAAAACGGTCTTGTTCCTGTCCTTAAGCTGCAGTAGGCACACTTACTGATGATCCCAGCTATCCCCGATTTCCTAAATCTGATGAACATGTGTCTGAAGTCAACCTCAATGCTGAGCCTGCCAGCAAGCCACGGGCTTAACTGAATAGATAGTCATGCAACGTTTACCTCCGAGGCTGTGTGCCACAGGAGACACCTGCTGGTGCTGCTTCAGAATCAGAATCCACAGCGAATAGATGGTGCATGCTTGTACACTTTGCAGAACCCAAGCTATCATGGAGAAGGTGATTAGTATCTTGAGTGTGGTGCAGCAGGGAGGTGGGAAAAAGCATCAAAATGATTCTGACTGATAGATATAGAAATATGACCCCTTGGATTACCAGTTACCGCTTTGCTCACCAACAAACTCCTAAGCGGCATTGAACCACCTTACTTGGCTGGTCTTTTAAAGCCTTTAAACAAATGATGAATGCCAAGGGGGATATGGAAAAAGATGGTAGACCAGCAGATGCTCTCATTTTAATCATTGAGGCTTTGGACCAGCCTACCTGTTGATATCAGTCACTTTTGATCTGTAGAGGTTTTTTTTTGTTTTGTTTTTTAAACCGTTTATTGTTTTATCTTCTCCTATGTGCTTTATCTTAATAATTTCAAAGAGCTTCATAAAAATTATTAGTATTTGGACACAAGATTTTGCTTTTCAGGACAATTTAAGTGATGTAAATATGGAAAAAGTCAAATTTAGCAAGTGTAGAAATTCTATTTGCCGAAAGAAGCAATAACAAGCTAAAAGTAGAAGAAAAAGAAAATTACTGAAGCAGCGAGAACCCATGTGAATACAAGCTAAAGAAACAGAAGTTAAGAAAAACTGTAGAAAAAGTAAAACACTTTTGATATAACAAGTAACACAAACTTACAGCAAAAGAAAAACACCAGAAAACTTGACAAACGTCAAGATCACGTAAGCTGACCAATTAAATTTCTTTCTAGTGGAAAAGTCATTGTTGGCAGCTATTGTGACAAATCTCCCCCAATCTTTCTTCTTCTGAACTGGAGTGGTTAAAAGCATCTGTGCAAACTTCAATGCTTGTGCTACTATTTGAAAAAGCTGTTGAGATAGGCAGTGATCAGGGAGACTGTTTATCTAACAACGATTTGGACTGACTGTATCTGCAGTTTCCTGAAAGGGGACATGTTTATTGTTCACAATGAACTGGACGATGGCTGGATGTGGGTGACCAACGTCCGAACGGAGGAGCAGGGGCTCATTGTGGAGGACCTGGTGGAGGAAGTGGTGAGTCGTGCACAACAAGGAACAACTGTCACCTGTGATCTCTCCAGGAATCCTTTGAATGATGTTTGACTGATGCAACAAACATCAGACCTGCAGAAGTGTGGGTCACTTCATTAATTGATGGTCTTAATTTGATGTAAAGACTCAACTTCATGTTGCTGAATTTAATTAGATTAGAACAACATGTACACCGTCATGATTTTATCTTCAAAACAGGTTCTGTAATCACACAATTACAGTCTTCTGACTTTGAATCTGGTTGAATTTGTGTATTTTCCTTCATCGTCAGTGAAACCAGTAATGTACAGGTTTGTGTAAATTACCTTGCGAGTGACATGGAAAATATTTCTCTTATTTGCTGCCAGTTGCCCGCACCTGGTAAAGGCACTACTGCAGGGGTGGGCAATTCATTTAGCCAAGCGGGCCCCATGGAGGCATAACTTCTCCTCAATATGATTACATATTGTTTATTTCTTATAATGCATTCCTTAACAAAAAGCTCTATGTTACATGTTTGTATGTTTTAAGTGATTAAAGTGACTCAAACTGTAATCTCAACACAATGAAAGTGGATCAAGGACTGGCAACAAACACAATTCATAATAATTGTATAGCATGCAATATAAACACTAGTATCCATTGGATTCATTTCATGAGCAGTCAAAGGGCCACATGCGGCTCACAATACAGTGTGGTAGTAGCAACCGCCTCCAACCTACAATTTGGTCACATTGCCTGTAATTATACACCAGAAGAGCCCATGGCCACCTCAGAGACTGTAGTAGTTGGTGCATTGACAGATATTTCTTTGTGATATTTTGCAGGGCCGGGAGGAGGATCCACATGAGGGAAAAGTGTAAGTTGTTTTGCACAGATCCGGCCTTTTTTTTTTTTTTTTTTTTGAGAATCGATATTGAAAATTTCACAACAGATTATTATAGGCGACTGTCGTACGAAGAAAAGTTTCATCACTGACACAGATCCCACAACCTGTTGAACTTTAACGGGAAAACGGTTGCTTCATTTTTGCTTGATTGCAACACGTGCGACATCCGACCTGCTGGTTGACGCTTATTGTTTATTGCACACACAGCCTGTTATGCGTTTGTCCTGAGGATATGAGCGATGTTTTAATTTCTCGCTTTTAACAAGCGAAGCAGCATGACGATGTGTTGCTTACTTTATGAGTCACGGTTTTCTCCTACTTACTATGTCCTTCAGCGACGGTAAACTTCCAAGTGTGACAAACACAAATGAAATTGTGCTCACGTTTATATTCTTTTTCTTTTGATGTGTTTGTATACAGTAGTAATTCACTGTATTGACATCTTACTCTGATGAATGTCCTTTGCTGACTTTTTTTCTTTGAAAGATTTCAGTATAGGAAAATGTTCTCGCAGCATCAGCTTCATTCAGTATTTTTTTATTATTTTTTTTGACTGTTGTTCATGTCGGATCTTCTATAGCTGGTATCACGGGAAGATCACAAAGCAAGAGGCCTACAACCTCCTGATGACAGGTACCATTTCTCTTCTCCTTTCATTAGGCCCAAGTTATTATTCATTGGCGACATTATCATGGATTCTCTTTGTCAGCAATGCGTTGTGCACATCAAAGTCCATTTTGATCAGAAACCCGCTTCTCTCCATTTCTCTCCGATTCCCGCTGCTGTCGTAGTTGGCCAGGTGTGCAGTTTTCTAGTCCGGCCGTCAGACAACACACCTGGGGACTATTCCCTCTTTTTTCGCACCAATGAAAACATCCAAAGGTTTAAGATCTCCCCCACCCCCAACAATCAGTACACAATGGGGGGGAGGTACTACAACAGGTACGTCTCCTATGGCGAGAGAAAACATCAAAGAAATGCCTGTTAAATGTTGTGGATTTTTATTGCAATTTGCAAAAACTGATCTTGCTTGCAGTGTTGATGACATCATTGACCATTACAAGAACGAGCAGATCGTTGAGGGCTACAACCTGAAGGAGCCCGTCTCAGTGCAGGTAGGCACAATGTTTACAACAGCATTACTGGCCATGTGAATGTATGTGACTCGGATTATAACGGGGAAGGAAGTATTGCAGAAAATCCATTGCTTTAACCATTTGGGGAGATGAACCTCAAAACTGCTGGACTTTCTTTGGTTTTTCACAAAAGATATCATTGCTAGCAGCTGTTGAGATTTTTAAGTAATAATAATAATAAAAGATTTTGAATATATGGTAAATATGTATTGGCTTCAACCGCTGTAAATGTTTCTTTATTTCACCACTTTAATTCAATCTTCATCACACTTTGACTCAACTGAGATATTAAAGAGATTTCTCCGGAAGCAATAAAGAGAACAAATTTAGATCAAAATGATCAAAAAAATCAAAATTTAGACCGTCGTGTTTTTTCATTGAGTACAGAACAAAGCACTTGCTTCCATAATGCCATGTGAACTGGCTGTTTGTAAAGAGTTTGTGTTTTTCCGTCGTGTTTATGTGATGGCTTCTGTTTCTTATTTGTTTACATTGTAGCACCAGGAACAAGTGCTTACGGACACAGTGGATGGGAGAGAAATTTACAATACTATCAGACGGAAAACAAAAGATGCTTTCTACAAAAACATTGTCAAGAAAGGCTACCTCTGGTTCAATAAAGGTACTTTTCATTACCACTGGAACTACTTTGTCATAACAGAAACAATGTTGTCATGGTTTGGGTTTTTGCCCTTCGGGCTGTCAGGATGTGAACTTCGATTGTTTTTCCGACTGCAGGCAAAGGCAAACGATGGAAGAACCTTTACTTCATCCTGGAGGGCAACGACGCACAACTCATCTATTTTGAAAGCGAAAAGAGAGCCACCAAACCCAAAGGGCTGATCGACCTAAGCGTGTGCTCGGTGTACGGTGTGCATGACAGTCTGTTTGGCAGGTGAGACGTCCGACCGTTACGATGGACCTAAACAATACGATGAACAATATGCAGCTTGTACACAACACATAGAGTTATCACCTGGGACACAAAGTCATTTAAAATGTTTTGTTGTCCTCCCCTCTGTTTAATTCCTCCAGGCCAAACTGTTTCCAAATTGTTGTCCAGCACTTTAGTGAGGAACAGTACATATTCTACTTTGCGGGAGACGCTCCAGAACAGGCGCAGGTAATAAAAAAAGACCACTACTTGTTTTTTTTGTCTTTTGTTTTATTCCGGTAGAAGCAGGTGCACATGGGTTTTCTGCTGATGCTAAGTCCACAAAAAGAAACCCTCTCTCCCCTTGAGGAATGAGTGCTACAAAGAAAGTCTGAACGTGCATTTTTTTTTTTAATACATTTTTTTTCAGTCTGCCTCGTTTTCCTCATATTTGTCTTGTTTAGGAGTCCTGATTTAGTTTTTATCTTACACCATCTAAAGATGCATGTCAAACCATTGATGAAAACAGAGAATGGCATCCTGATAGTAAGAGAGTGGAACAAAAAAACCCCGTGTGAAGTGACACAGCACCGGCAGTTGGAATTGAATGTATAAATACACAGTATTGATGATGACGGGTCCACGAGACCTGCAGAGCGTTTATCTTGTAACATCTGCTATGACCTCATGGTGGTGGTGTTGCCTCGCTGATGGTGTCCAGTCTCAAGTAAAAAAAATATTCTGAATGACTCCTAAGAGGAGTTCAGGCGTTTTCAAGCCTTTATCTTTAAACACACAAGAAGAAGACACAAGGATCAATGAATAAACTCTTTCAAACAATCCTTCAGCTGTTTTACTGCGAGCTGAAGGTAAACCCATATAGAAAACACATTTCGATGAATCAATTGAAAGCCACACAGAAATAGTTATGAAATATAAAGAAATGTTTTGCAAGACTAAATTTTTTATTAAACTTTAACTGATATTTATCTTTTTTTTGTGGCTATTTTGTGTGATGATATCATAAAAACAGCAAAAACACCATCACAAGGCGTCTCTTTAGGGTTTTTACTATAATTTAAAATATCTCTACCTATCGAGGCTACGTTGGAAACAATCATGTGGAGCAATGCAAACGCCAGAATATATTTAAGAATCATTTATTAGAATTGAGAGTAAACATGGTGAACGACACCTGCTGGAGTCAAAACTGCTTTAGCCGAAAAATAATCCGACCCTTAGTTTATCTGGGACCAGAGTTTTGATGGAGGATGCTTTAATAGAGGAGCAGTCAGGACCTCTGGAGTGACGACGAGTCACTTCTTTTTTTTTTTTTAAAGGATAAAACGGCATGAGCAGAGAGCGCATGAGCAGCGTCTCTCCACTGCTTCTCACCTTGCTCTGTGTTTGCAGGACTGGATGAAATGCCTTCAGACGTTCTGCAGTAACTTAAGGAAAACCACTCAGCCCACTTCCAACAAGAGGCTCAGACAGGTATGTGTCCGTCAGCAGATGCAAAGTCAGAATTTAGTACCACTGGGTATCATTTTAGTCCTTCAAACGAAGATGCAGTTTATTCTTGTGTGCCGGGGGATAAAATGATCAGAGAAGAACGCATAATGTCGATGAACTATTGGGTCCTACGAGCACGCACACCTTGCAGACATCGGTGGCGACAATCGATGTCACCGTGTCGGACAGGAGGATTGATTATTAGTTTGTGGGTGTTTTGTCAGGTGAGCAGCCTCGTCCTCTACGTCGAGGAGGCCCACAAGCTGCCGGTGAAGTATTTCACCAACCCGTACTGCAACATCTACCTGAACAGTGTCCAGGTTGCCAAAACGCACCCGAGGGAGGGGCAAAACCCCGTCTTCACCGAGGAGTTCATCTTTGAGTGAGTTTGCCGTGTTAGTCTTCTCCGCACTTCCATTCGCCTTACTCTTCCCGCTTTACAATCTTTTAAATCCCCGGTGGGGTTATTTTCAGTGACCTGTCGAGTGAAATCAACCGATTCGAAATCAGTTTGAGCAACAAAACGAAAAAGAGCAAAGAAAGTGACATCTGTGAGTACATCTCTGAAACTTTGAGGAAAATGTGTGTCCCAGACTCGACATTACTCTCACTTCTGTCTAATTTGTTGTATCTCTTCTCTCCGACGTCGTGGACACCCCCTCCTCTCTGCGGCGCAGTGTTCATGCGTTGCCAGCTAAACCGTCTGCAGAAGGGCCAGATGATTGATGAGTGGTTCCCTCTCAGCTCCCACGTCCCTCTGAAGGGCATCGAGCCGGGCTCCTTGCGCGTACGTGCCCGCTACTCGATGGAGAAGATCATGCCCGAGGAGGAGTACAGCGAATTCAAGGAGGTCTGATTCCCTTCAAAGTGCTTTTGATTGCATCGGTCCGTAACTGTCTGCTCCCTCATTGACTCCGAATGATGTCTGGCGCGTCCTCCGCAGATGATCCTGCAGAAGGAGTTTCACGTCATCTACGCCCTGGCCCACGTGTGTGGTCAGGACCGCACCTTACTGGCGAGCCTCCTCCTGCGGATCTTCAGACACGAGAAGGTCGAAGCCCCCCTGCTGCGAACGCTCAACGACAGAGAGATTAACATGGAAGGTAAGAAGCCCAGAGAGCCCGTCAACACATCAGTGGCCAACAACGATCCTGCTTCGGTTAACGGGTCACGTGATGAGTAGTAATCACGGAGTTCCTCGTCCTCTAGTTGTAGTTGTTTATTATGCAAAACATTTATTAATTTAATCTTTTAATGCATGCCTAGAAAAGGTATATCATACTCTAACTGTACATAGTATACTGCAGTTTTAAGGTACTTTTACTATTAAATCCATTGATCCATTGGAATGTTTAATCATTTTGTTTATCAGCACTTTTAAAGAGACTCAAGTTTCACTATATAGTGAAAATAAGCTACATTAAAAATCACCGATTCAGCATAAGTAGGTTTATTATGTCACATGGCTCTTAAAGCTCTGAAATGATCTTATTTCAAGGTATTTCTTGAGTGAAAATATTCCAGGTTAGCCTCACTGGATAACAATATTAAATACTGAAATCTGGCATGATAAATCTTTTTTTTTTGTTCTGCAAAAATAAAATAAGAGCTATAATTAATTTTTTTTTGTTCAGTAATGAATTATGTACAGATTCTTCTTCTTCCAGGTCCTAGTAGTGGTTATATAATTGCTCTGCTATAAATTTAGTGTTTTTGATCAATACTTGCCTTTATCTTTATTTTTCAGTGTTGCAAAAATTGAAATTAGAGATTTACTCAACATTTTTTTGAGGTCTACTATCACCTCACTTTGTACATGAATAACAACAGTACTGACAGTTTTTTGTTTAACTGACTCCAAACGTGATGGAGATGAGATTAGATCAGCTGAAGACACTTTATTTGAAGGGAAAAAAATAAACCCCCACGCATCTTATTACTCGCCCTGTCGATCATATATAACAGAATGACTTATTACTGACTGATTATTGTGATTAATCTGACACTACACACACCCTGTGCCCGGACATTTGGATTAATCTGTGTGTTTGTGCTCCGATGGCAGATGAAGCCACCACGCTGTTCAGAGCGACCACGCTGGCCAGCACCCTGATGGAGCAGTACATGAAGGCCACGGCCACGCCCTTCGTCCACCACGCCCTCAAAGACACCATCCTCAAAATCATGGAGAGCAAACAGTCTTGCGAGGTAGCGACCCGGAGGAGCCTCGGTGTCCAGATGAATATTTTTTTAAATGTGCCGAGTGCAAGACACCCGCTGAGACGAATCACTCCGTCTCCATAGGATCAAATGAAATGATGCCACCAACACATTTAACAACAGAATTCATCCTCACACGTTTCTTTGGTTTGAAGCTGAACCCTTCCAAACTGGAGAAGAACGAGGACGTGAACCTGAACCTGGCTCATCTCCTCAACATCCTGTCGGAGCTGGTGGAGAAGATCTTCATGGCCGCAGAGATTTTACCACCGTGAGCTACCGCGCACACACAGTTTTAGTTTGGTTCCTTTGTTTGGTTCCTAATCTGTACGTGGCAGCTCAAACAGAAACCCCACAACAATCCAAACCGTGTCTTTGACCCTCACAGGACGTTGAGGTTCATCTACGGTTGTCTGCAGAAGTCTGTGCAGCAGAAGTGGTCCACCAACACCACCATGAGGACGAGGGTTGTAAGGTACACACACCTCCTTCTCTTTTAATGTTGATATTAAAAGAAACTGTATTTTTCTTTCGCTGTTCTCCTGCAGAACCCTGCTGACACTGAAGAACTCTGGGTTGCTTTATTAGACTTTTTTTTTTTTTTTTTTTACTTTAAAAAAAAAACTCAATTTCATTCAAGAAACCTTCTTTTAATTCTCTTATTAACAATCACATCAATTAGGATTCTTAGTTTTAAAGTTTTAATTTAGTCTTTTTTCTTACAATTTTATACTCGTCTTATTTTTTTTGTTCCACTTAGGATTTTGCTTTTGATTCTTTATGTATTTTATTAATCATGAAAATCTTTATCTTTGCACATTTCCAGGCATTTCTACAAATAAAATCTGAGAAAAAGATGAAAAAAAAAAAAAGACATTTGTATCGGTGCTTTTCAGAAAATTCAAAAATGACATGACAAAATGTCTGATGTGACAGAATAAACATTTTCAGAAATAGTAAATATAAGAGGAATTTAAAAGCACTAATCCTGAAATCCTTTTTAATGATCTGGATATTATCGTTCATATCTTCCTTCCCTCTATTTTTGTTTTTCTAGCGGCTTTGTCTTTCTCAGGCTGATCTGTCCTGCCATCCTCAACCCCCGAATGTTCAACATCATTGCAGGTGAGCGTCAGTCACACGCGCCACTCCGACTCTGCCCCGTGTGTCATATTGAAGGAGTCCCAATCCTCCGTTTCTCTTTGCAGACCCTCCATCATCAACAGCGAGCCGGACGCTCACACTGGTGGCCAAATCGGTGCAGAATCTGGCCAACCTGGTTGAATTTGGTGCCAAGGTATGAAAGGCTCTTTGGTCCGGACAGTAGTACGCTTTGTTTTGTTTTTTTTGTTGTTTTTATTGGTTTGTTTTGAAGAGCGATCCCAGTATCTGTGCCTCTGTGCTCCAACAGGAACCCTACATGGAGGGAGTAAACCCTTTCATCAAAAACAACAAACATCGGATGATCATGTTCCTGGATGAGTTGGGGGTGAGTCGCTGGACTGAGTGGCACAAAAAGGAATCACAGATATTTATGATATTTTAGAATCTTCTAGTTAATTCAGAGGAAAATGTAGATTGGATGTCAGGCCTGAGGTTATTCCGTTTCCAAGACTGAAAATCTTGTTGAGAACTCGTGGTACAACGGATATTTATCTCATTTAAATACAAGTTCAAAGTAAAAACCTCTAGTTGGCGAACACCCGTAAATGTTTTTGGTGATCTTCAGAGCACAATAGCTGGTGATTATTTTAAATGTTGGAAGACCATCACTAAACAAAGATTAAGAGTCTGACTTTGTCTATTTGACGGATTTTGTCTTTACTCGTCTTCCAATTTGTTTCTGAACGATTGACAAAGAAAATACTGGATCCCTGCACTAATGCGGCGCCTCGCCGTTTGTTTCCAGAACGTCCCCGACCTCCCCGAAGCCACAGAGCACTTTAGGACGGACCTGTCGAGGGACCTGTCCCGAGACCTGGCTGCGCTGCACGAGCTCTGCGCCACACACTCGGACGAGCTCCGGACGCTGAGCAACGAGAGAGGCGCGCAGCAGGTCAGACCCCCGACCACGGTACAGCTCGGCTCCGTTCATGTTCTCAGGCGCCGGGATTCACTCTGGTTTGTTTTGGGGGTTTTTCTTTCTTCTCCCTGCAGCACGTGTTGAAAAAGCTGCTGGCCATCACAGAGCTGCTCCAGCAGAAGCAGACTCAATACGCCATGTCCAACAGCAACAGGTAGTACTGCAACCCCCGCCCCTCCGCCTCTTCCTCCTCCTCCCCTCACATCCCTCCATCCCTGCGCCGGAGTGCAGCCCAGAGGAGACCTAGCATGCTCTGCCTTCATCACCATGGCAACCCATCCGCCACCCCTCCATCATGTGTTCCTCCGACAGTCCCGCCCCATCCCACCACCCACCTGCCATATTGTCTTGTTCACCAACAAGAGAGCTATGCAACAACAGCAGCTGTGTACAAGAAACGCAGTACTTTATAAGAAAACACAAATAGTGACTGACAGCTGTATGCACAAGAAACCCCTCCCCCTCCCCCCCGTTATAAACTGTGTTCATGAATTCTGACTCGGGTACATTTCAATCCCTTTCATCACGAGGGCCAAATATTAAAGATTTCAAAAGGATTCTTTGTACCCGCGGCGTGTTTTGAGAGCACAAGTTGCCAAAGTGTATCCACCCTTCCTGCTCCGTGAGAAAACTGACATGAAGAAGCGAGTTCTCTCAGGCCCCCTTTACTGGTAACTGGATTATGAGCGAGATGCTTTTTATACTGTAATTAGCGACTGATTTATTTTAAGGTTATGACAATATCTGCAAAGTGCCGAAACAAGCATTTTATGTCCGTTTGTTCTTTTCTTTTCTTTTTTTTTCCTCCTTTCTTTATTTCCTAGATTGGAACAGTCTTTCAGGAAAGAATATGGTTATTTTATATGAATAAATTCTCTTGCTGGAATCATGAGTATATAAGTGAGATGAGCTGAATTTGTTCCCCTTCAGTTGTGTATCAGCTTTGTTTTTTCTTTGATTATTTGGTTAAAGGCTTGTTTTGAAACTCCCCCAAAAATGCCAGACACATAATCACAGAAACCAAGTAAAATGAAAGTGTTTACAGCAGTAATTTCTTTGTTTGTTTTGGGGTTGTTTTTTTTTTTTTTGGAATAGTACAGACTGTATCGGACATGCATGCACTTATTAAACTGTTTTTTTGTAAAGTAGATTATGGAGTCATTCATTGTCCCGACAAAGAAATGTCTGGAGGCAGTATCATGTGACTTTTGGCGAGGAGTCGTGTTTTCAATGAACAGGGAAACATGTAAGAAAATATCGTTTATTATCAAAGTAGACCAAAAGGCAATCCAGTAACTGGCTGCTGTATGGCGTTCCTGTCATACCGCGGCAGAAAGTCATCAGAATTGTATCTCCCTCATATCAGATCTTCATCAGTCCATTCCTGAAATAAAACAGAAAGGTTGTGATTTAGGAGGAATGCTTAAAAAGGTCCAACATGTAATATTGTTTCAGGCCGTAATTTCTCCATCCGGTTTAGTGAGATGTGTTGGTAAAGCTTCCAATATGGAACACACTGACACGTCAGCCTTTAAACATCACAGAGGCCACGTGCTTTTCCATAAATCAATTCTACTCCGAATAAGAGACGCAAAACAAGCAAGCGAAGAACAAATGGGGTATAAACCAAATGAATTAGACAGACAACATTTAAAAAAAAAAAAAACTAACAATCACGCCACGGTTGAAGCTTCTGGAAACTTCTGTGAAAACTCAAAAAGGAGTGACTATAGTGGCTTTCCTTCAATCTTACATACTGGACCTTGAAAAGAAACGACAAAGTTGGCCAGAAGCTGATATGGGGGGGGGGGTAAAAAAAACAAAACAAGAAGAAAAGAACTAACTTCTTCCATCATTCGTGCTTCTTTAGCCACATGGTCGTCGTCTTCGTATCCCCGCTTCCGTTTGCTGCAATGCAGAAATCATTTCACTTATGAGCAGCTGAGTGTAAAATTAGTTTGGCAGATGCGATTGTGAGTCACGACTTGGCGTTTGAAAGCTGCAGCTGTTGGTGAACTCATCTCCCCCCGGTGTCAATGCAACAGAACTCCCCCCACCCACCCCCGACCATTGTCCTCACTCATGTAGGTGGTGTTGCTGCATCTTAGTGTCCATAACGATCACCATCCGTAGACGTAGAGTCCTGTGCCGCCTCATCTTGAACCCCTCGTGTCGTCATCTAGACTAGTGCGTGACTCGTCGTCACGCCGCCTTTCACAAACCTGTGCGCTTTATCTTACAGGACAGAGTGCACCATCATGTCACTGGCTGCTGCCATCCAGGTAATGTGAGGGTTTGTTGTAGTTTTTTTTTTTTTGTTTGTTTGGTTTTTTTTTTCACGGATTTGCGCCCGAGAATCAAAAGTGCTGTAGTCAGATCGCACGGCCAGCCTGCCAGCCAAAGCGTGAGGCCTCTTCCCGTGCGGCGCACAACCCGAGGACTGATGTGAGTTTGTACTTTTAAGCGTGTGGCCTGGATTCCTGGCGGTACAAATGCAATACGGCTGTCCTCTACAAACAAAACAAACAAAAACAAACATTTTGCTGCATACAGTCCTTCCAAAGCCCTTTCCAAAACGCTTCAGACGGTGTGTTGACCTTTACCCGGAAGCCTCGTCGCACCGGGACCTCCGGGACGTGCGAGACGCAGTCAACTGCAGGAAGGTCATTGCGGCTGGTGGCGCCGGGACAGAACGGGACGCCCTGGCTGGCCACCGCTTTCTCGGGGCGACAGAACTTGGCAGTGACATCAGAGGGGGAGGCCATCCAAAGCATTGACGTAGCGTTTTCTGCTGTCATCAGGGAATTTTAAACATAGCACCTCTTTCCAAGACGACACGAGCCTTAACTCCCTTTCTACTCACCTCCCTCTCGACCTGATCTTATGATAAGCTCTTCCTCCAAAACCATTGAGAACTTCCACCGTCTTTGTGTACAAAAACAAAAAAAACTTCCATGCAGCACGGGAACCACTTGTTTTATTTTCGGGGGATGGGTATTTTGTTTTAAATGCTGCTTTTGTTTGTTGATATGATACACTTAGGCTTGTATAGGAATAAACCGTGTTTGTGTATGAAGTAGCTGAAAGCTAGTGTAAGAGTTTGTAGGAGAACTCTGTAACCTGTCCTGTGCATGTTAACCCTGAGGGGATCCTTCTTCTAGTGTGTGGGCCTACATAATATATGCTGCTCGACCAACCGTCACCTGAACTCCCTCAATGCCTTTTTGGATGTAAACTGAAAGCTTTCACGCATTTTGCAGTCCGTCTTTGCTCTCTCGCTCTCAGCGCACGTCCGCACCGACTGTTCCCATGTAGATCCACTGACCCCCCCCCCACCCCACCCCCGAGAAGTCATGCCATGCACAGATTTGATCACCTTCGTCAGTCATAAGGGTTTGGCCCTCGTGTGCCTCCTGATGATTCAAGCAGCTGCAAAAGTCTGAATCTGTGCCTGTCATCGCTCGAGAGTTTACCAAACTGTTTACTGTAGTTGCACTTAAGATACCACGGACCTCACCAAGTGTTAACAAGACAACTGGCCACAGACGAGCGGCAGCGAATGAAGCCTACCAGTCTCCTCTCCGGTGGCGATGTGGCGTCCAGTTGTACTTCCTTTCTGTATTTCATACGACTGATGATAATGTGTTCCTTCTTATTTTTCTACCTGATACCTTGAACCTTTTGCATCTTAGATACGACAACCTGGCGAAAATAAAGCTGTTACTACATATGACAACGGGACCCGGACTTGAATCTCTTGCTTGTGGGTGGAAACGGCATCTTTGAGCCTCGAGAGCTGAAGATTTACACTCGGAAACCAAAATCACAAATAGATATTTATATAATTTGTTTATGGTTTTTAGGCTTTTTTCTTTTTGTTTTGTTATACTTGCTTCACGATGACACACATTCTAAATTTTCATATGAAAACGTGGAATTTCACACATTTTGCTTTCGTTCATTTGATCTCACCTGCTCGACGTGTTGAACTCGGCATGGATCCTCTCCAGCCTCTGCTTATACACGTTCACTTCTTCTGCCTTGGGAAGCTCGTATCTCTTCAGCAGAGTTTTCATTCCTGCATGAAAAACATCCATGAGTGAGAGCCCAAACACGAGCTGCCAGGGAGCTCAGCAGCACCATCTAGTGGCCGGAGACTGGGAGCTGCAGGTGACTCACGTCTCATCGCGTCATACATCTTTGAAAGAGTCTCCTTATCTTCTCTCAGTCCCAAACATTCGGTCAGATAGCTGGGCGCAGAAGATCAAAACAATGTTATTCTGAGAAATGTTATGTTTATTATACAATTCTTTGTGTTCCTCTAAAAACCCGAATACTGTTTCTGGTTTACCAGAGAAATTAAAGCGGATGAGAAACTTTATTCGCAGAGGTTTTACATTTTTAGTCTTGACAGCTTATGACCCACCTCTCCATGCTGAGGCCGGCTCTGGAGGCGCTGTTCAGAATCGCCGTTAGAGCGATCTGGGAGGGGGAAAAAAGCAACCCTGCATCCGTCATGGCCGACTGGGTCAGAAAGTCGTCGGCACTCTTCCTCAGTGACTCCGGGCTCTCCAGTGTGGGGTATCTGGTCTGTATTTGGGGGGGGGGGATTTAAGAGGGAGGGTTGGGACAGTTTGTGTTCACGATTTCTTTCCATACAAAAGCTCCTCGGGAGAACACGCACCTTCAGGTCGATGAGCAGACCCTCCATGGGTCTGTAAGGGTTGTGCACCACCAGGTGAAAGTTGAGCTGCTGGATGAGGAGCAGCTCAAACTCCAGGATCTGCTCCAGAACCCGCTCCTGCCCCGCGGGCGACTCCTGCAGGAGGTTCCCCACAAACTGAGTGCTGGACACGTTGAACTCCTCCACTTTGCAGGACAGGTAGGCACACGTCAGCCTGGAGCGAGCAGGGGAAACCGGTGGTGGGGACACGGTGAATGATCAGCCAACAATATTAAATAAATCAGGCCCGTTTTGTTTATTCCAATATGAAACATTTAGTGATGATTAACAAGCTCATATTAATTTCATTTCAACTTTGCAAATCGCGGGAGTGTCACCTATGTGATTAGAACATAAATATGCTGGAAGCAATATCCATGACGCATCACATGTATGAAACATGAGAAATGGTTAAACTTCACACAATTGATCACATGGAACAGAAATATTTTATCCGAGTAATATTAATCAACCCAAAACCGAGTGTGCAAATGTTGAACCTTGTATCTTTTTCTTTTTGACATACAGATGCTTAAAAAGGGGTCTTGCTCTGTAAAAATTGATGTTGCTTAAAAAAGTCAAAGTTCTAGAAGTCATTACTATTGAACTTTTGAATTTACCAGAATTGTTGGGCAGTAATAGATTTTTTTTAAGCTTCTAAAATAATGGATTTACACAGTTTTGTTAAGCTATGACTTGTTAAATTTTGGACCAAAAGAAACATTTTCAACATTTTAGGGCTCTAATTATTCAAACCAAACTATTGGCCACGTTTGGCCTAAAGACGAGGGACATGTTTAGGCTCCGTTCATTGCTGATTGCCCAGAGGTAGAAATATGGGGTCAGTGCTTGTCCATAGTTCTGTGTTTATCGTGTGATGGACTTCAGTTCGCTGCACCATTAACTTGGATTAAGTCAGAATAAAAGACGGAGGGATAATAAACTGTAAACACTGTTACATGCAGACCAAGGCACAGCAAACTTCGGAACCCATATCAACTCAGATCAGGCCGCACGCAAGAAGATCTTGGTTAAAATGTCTGTGTGGAGTTTGCATGTTCTACCCGTGTGTGTGTGCGCGTGGATTTCCTCTGGTTTCCTGCCACAGTCCCAAAACATGTATGTGAGGGTCGTTGGTGACCCTGAATTGCCCCTGGGTGTGAATGGGAGTGTGTGGTTGTGTCTGTGATGTTACTGGCGACTTGTCCAGCTTATCCCATCAGCAGTACTCACATGATGATCCTGGGGTGGTACTCCATGATAGAGTTGTTCACGTAGAACCTCCTGAAGTACATGGCTGCCGTGCCCTGTGGAAGTGACCCACATGGCGCTCAGCTGAGTGTGACCACCGAGAAGAAGGTGAAGCAGAGGCTCAAATGAACATACCACCACAGACTTGGGCATCACAGGCTTGAAAGCGTTGCAGAAGTCCAGCAGTCTCCTCTCATAGTGTCTGAACAAGACGTCTTCTTCACGTCGCTCCAGGAAGATGGACTCACTCACCCCGGGCTGGTTCAGAGGAGACGAGGTGAAGAATAAACTCTCACACGATGACCATCACCAGCTCGTAGATCATGAACGCAACTTTACTTACTTTCCCACTTTCTTTGGCCTTGATACGAAACTTCGTGTTGGCTTCGTATCTGTTCTTCTCCACTTCATCCTCACTGTCGAATATCCAGTATTTCTTCTGGGAGCTGTTGTGGAACATGTCAGATTCTGCAGAACCAAAGTGAACACAGATTAAAGCACAAATAGTGAGGCGCAGTGCCGTCAAATACCGGATACTGTGTACAAACCTTTCCATTCACGACCGAGGTTTAGAGCCGAAGCGGATATCCGTTGCCAATATAACGTGAAGGCTTTTCCAAAATGCTTAAGAAAAACATACGTTTATTAAAGAAAACGAGAGAATGAAAACACTATAGACTCGTCGCTGCAGTATGACGTCACGATACAGTCTGCCGTCTCCTGTCAAAGACGTATGCGCCCTTACCGTAAAATAGAAAGTGAGGCGCAACAAAAAACCCAGACACGTGTGTGTGTGTGTGTGTGTGTGTGTGTGTGTGTGTGTGTGTGTGTGTGTGTGTGTGTGTGTGTGTGTGTGTGTGTGTGTGTGTGTGTGTGTGTGTGTGTGTTGTAACTTCAGGGTCATCGTAGGACACTTGGGGTGTTGGTTTAAGTGGATTTGTATTCATCCGTCACCGTCAATTAGAAAAAAATACCAGAACACTCCATTTAAACATCATAATGTCATTTTTTTTTAAATTTTGTATTTTGCAGGTGCTGTCAAAAATGCTACTTGAGGTGCTTGGAAGACCTCATAAAATGATATACCTTGCTTCAGGTGGGCCTGAAAAACCTGTGAGTATTCATGCATCTGATGTTTCTTTTCTTTTTCTTTTTTCTTTTTTTATCATTTCCCAGCCCAAACCCACCTGGATGAATTTACAAACACATCTGTTTTTGAGACAGTGCTGCTGGTCGGATTTGGATCACTGTGGATGGGACGTGCGCAGCAGAAATTGAATCACACAGTGTGTTTAGACAGAGCCGCTCAACCCCCACCCGTGTTTCCGTATACCGTCATTTGCATAAACATGAGTAATTTATGAATAATAAATGCTCCTGCATTCAGGGGGAGCCGCTAATTTGCATATCACCGCAGCTACAGTTTTATTTCCTTAGTGCGGTGTTATCATGAAGCCCTTCAAGCCTGCATAAACCAGAATCAAAGAAATAATGCTTTAACAGGTATGTGTTGAGGACTGTTTTTTATTTTTATTTTTCTAAATATAATCCTAATCTGTGGTCATGCACGCGGTAAAGATTGTAACTTTTATTTGAGCTGTGTCTGTGAGAGGCTGTGCGCTGGCTGCTGGTGTCCCTCGCTCGGTCTTGCCCTGTGAATTGCATAAACATGAAGTGCAGGATGCATTATTGATGAGACCGTTGCAACGTTTACTATATGTGAACACGTGCGCGCGCTCCGATCGCACGCATTGGCAGCCAACGGGTGCGCGCGCGCGCGTGTGTGTGTATTGTCACGATTGATACCTTTCCGCCTGCACCGCTCAGCACTGCGTGACGACTTATTTTAGCCTTTGTGACTCGCGTTATTGTGCTCTACTTTTTTGGAGTTTTTATTTTTTTTGTCTGTAATGAGACTTTGTGTCTGCATCACTTTCTTTATTTTGCAGAGGAAATACTTGGTGGTTTCATAAGTGACGCAGCAATAAGACGCTCCGTCTCTCTCTCTCTCTCTCTTTTCGTCTTCTATTTGTACACTTCCACCAATAGATCCCCATGAGAGAGTTCATCCTAATAATTCTTCAGCTTTAGCTACAGGTGCGTCATTGTTGGTTAAGTTGTACTTGGTGTCTTTGCACTGGATTTTTAACAAGTGGCATCACTTTCACCTTTTGTAGGATAGTTAAAGAAAGCGTGATTTGATTCCTCTATACATAAATCAATTCCTTTACAGTATTTGCTGCTGTTGTGTGGTCAAACTTACTTTGTGCTACTTCCGTCCTGTCATGGCGTTAAAGGTTTACTAATTTGTGGTTCTTGTGCCATCTTATAATGCGATGTTGTGCAATATGTATAAGTATATGTTAGAATGAGAGGGAACGTGCTGTTTGAGGTCCCGATAAAACTTGAGCGTCGTGTGAGTAAACCAGATCAAGAGGGAGAGGGGATTCTAGGATGTGCATGTGTGTCCCTGTGAGTAAAGGCTCTCCCTATAAGATCTGACAGCCAGTGTTTTATGGGAAATCAGACTTGCAGTGATTTTTGTGGCGTTGCCAGATCAGTTGAATGATCCTTGAGCCTCCCAGATCAGGTTAGTGTCATCCTCCCGCACAGTCAGCCCTGCACTTCTGTCTGTTGTGCTTCGGCTGCATGTGAAAACCTTTCCCAGCATGTTGAAATGATTGCAATTCATGGACACAAAGTCGGCTGAAATCCAGGCCAGTCGCCGCCGTGTGTGAGCGTCACCTTGGCTGTACACAGCTTTGTAAACTATTCATGATGGCGATAACGCTGAAGAGGGGGAGGAGGCGGAGAGGCTGGAGGAGGATAATCCTGACTTTACGGCCCACCTTTCCACCATCGCATTGATGAAGTTGTACTTTATTCTACGAGAGGAAGCAGCTCGGAAATGACCTTGACATTGATGCGAGCGATTTCTTTTGACCAATGAGCTCGCTTAATTTGTTGGGTCGTTCTCTTTTCTCTCTCTCTCTCTCTCTCTCTCTCTCTGCTCGGGCTCTCGTGCAGCTCAGGTCGCTTCATTTCAGCTTCACACACCACCAATTAAATCCTGATTAAAGCTTCCTCAAAGCCGCATATTAATTTTCCACGCTCCATCCCATGCAAACGACCCCTGAGTCCCCCCCGCCTCCTTTGGTACCGAGGTTGCCATGGCAACCGGAAGTGGCAGTGCTGATGTCAGAGGCTCCTCCAAGGACACTCACGCAGGCGCCGGGTCAGGTGATACATACGGGCATCCTGACATCCAGGAACAAAATGGCTGCCAACTCCCTCATACTTCTCTTTCTTTCTTTCTTTTGGCATTGGAGGGCCGCGCGCCGCTTTACAGAAAAGAGGAAAAGAGGAGGTGCTACCTGTGCCTGCATGCTGCCTCTTTTGTTTTTTGTTTAGTTTTTTTCTTTTTGATATGTGTGATATGGATGATGTGGGATATTCTCAGTGTGATTGGTGTGACTGAAACGCATCACAGGACTGAGCCGTCTGAGCCCCCCTCAGAGATCAGCTGCCTGTCTGAAGAATTTAGAAATGTGTCTGCCTATTTAAGTGCATTCACATCTGTGTGCGCCTTTTGTGTTTGAATGTGTCCGTACACTGGTTTTCCTCAGGTTGGCATTAAGCAGCCAAGGCTTTTTTTTTTTTTTCCTTCTTCCCCATCCCCCTCCCCTCCAGACACTCAACGCTCCCCCACCGTCTCTTTTTCTCTCTGTCTCTAATTGAGCTTTGTGTCTACCTCCATCTCCATTCAAATCCAGGCTCATTTGCATACCGCCGCTGCGTGCTGGACAGCTCCCCAGCTGTACAGTACAGAACTAAATGAGGAACACAGACCCACTTTACGTGCCGTGAATACTAAGCAGCCGGGATAGTCATTTTCCTGTTTCCTGAAAATACAGCTACCTGAGAGATGAGGGGTGAATAGGAAGGAGTGCGGCTGTATCAAATCAGCGCATTCGGAGCAAGACAGGCATTACCAGGCTGAGAGGGATTGCTGATACAAGGGGGAGAGTCTATTATTTTCAATCAAACAAGGCATTGCGGAAGGTATCATATACTCTAATTTGACAATAAATCTTCTCGGTTTGTACAAAAGAATTGGTTGACAGAAGCCACTTTTACATTCATGTCAAACAAACATGCTTTGATGCTTCAATTTCAGCTGGATTTCAACTTTTTCTTTTCTTTTTCTTTTTTTTTTTTTGAGTTCCTCTCTGAGCCTAAATCAACAACGTTCAGCAGGAAAATGTAACCTTTAACCAGGCTCTTTGGCACCAGCCACATGATAATTGCTTCGGCTTTGACCGTATTTTGGCAGGTTTTGATTTGGACTCTGGAGCCTCCTCGACTTTTTCCTCATTCCACTCCCATCGAGGCCCCGCTTCTGAAATGTCTTGCATTTCATCAGTGAGACTTACTCAGCATCAAGGAATTTTCTTTTTTTTTTTTTTTTTTTTAGGGATGCTTTTTTTTTTTCTCCTGAGTGCACGTAATTGTGTTGTATTTTCAAAGCACTCCATCCACACTTAACAGAATGTGTTAAGCACACCCTTAATGGGAACCTTAAAACCCCAAGGCCAATTTTCATTTCCAGCATACTGGTGGAGATTTGTGACATTTCAACTCAATTCAGTATTCAATCAAAGCCATAGCTCTAGGGAGAGCAAAGCTGGCATGCTCTTTACAGCAAATTCAGCTGTCCTTGGTTTGCCATATGCATACAGCTCCTTCCTCCACAGTCATACCGTCGAGAATTGGATCAAATTTGATGACCCATTTGAACTTTACCTTGAAGACAAATGCACACAGTTGCGAGAATGTTTCTGATTTTCTTGCCTCGGCGACTTCAGATTTAAATGCTTTATTTAGAAAACAAAGTCTCCCAGGCTCATTTGTAAATGGCAGCCGGGATTTAAATCACCGGGGAGTGAAAAACACATCATGCTCCATCATTCTGAGCACCTTTAGTTTTGGGAAGGGAAACGTGGAGGAGGACAGGTAGAGTGATGCTATGGGTGAAGTCATTCTGCTGAAAATCCAATCCCTTATACTACAGGGCTCCAACAAGTCCTCTAAATGACCCTTTTATATCAGCAGGTAATGTCCTCACCCTTCCAAAATAGCCAGGCCATTTGGGTGAAATGTTGTCCAGATACAATAATGTCTGACCTATTCTCAAAAAGCTGGAGTGTTGCTTGTGTATTTGAACATGATGGGCTGCAGTCTGTGTTTTTTTTTTTTTTTTAATTCTTAAATTTTGTGTCAAAAAAAACCCCCAAAATAAAATGAATGAAATTTCTTTTTTAATTTAAAGGACAATTATTCCGTTTGAATCTTAACAAAAAAAAAACAACAACCCATTGTTTATTAAATATAATACTCAAAATGAATGCACACTCCTTTGCAACATTTAGTAATTGCATTTTAAATTCCGACGCCGGCCAAATCGGCTCCTTCTAAGTTACATCTCCATCTTTAATGGGTGTTTAAAGCTTTGTGAACGTAGCCGTATACACGGTGGGTGTTTATCGGCGTGAAGTTGCCGGCAGTGAAGGGTTATGCATCTTAATCTAATTAAGAACACAGTGTCTGAATATAGATGAAGAATTATGAGGCTCAAATTGGGGGGGAGGGAAGCAGTGTTTGATCAAGTCGGGTTGCCCAGCAACCCAAACCATTTATTTCAGACAAAAAAAAAAGGAGGAATAAAAAAACCCCCAAAAAAAACCCCTCAAAGATTTAATAATCAGGTTGTCTGCATTAAAATGCAAAACAGGGTTGGCAGGCTGCACCTGAAGGACAGCAGAAATTAGGGAGGGTAAATTGTGAACTTACAGGTGAATGGCTGACCTTCTGCTGCTGGCGCCTGTCAGAACGAACCCTGAGACACAGCAAATCGGCCCAAATAAGCCTTCAAATAGAGCTTTGGAAATTTCAACAGGATATAATTGAAGCGGTGCATGCATATATAAGCTGTTTCTCTCTTCTTCTTTTTTATTTTTTTTTTATTTTCTTGATAGGCCATGTTTGATTGTGTAATTTCAAATTAAACCCGACGTCCATTTTTGGTTTGTTGTTTGTATTCATGTCAGAACCGAAACCAAATATAATTGGAAAAAGATGAAATAGCCTTCTATCGAATCCTTCTATAAAAACTAGAATGATCATACACACAAATAGATTTATTCTCAGGTAAATACTATTCGTGTCATCTTTCATTAACGTTCACTATTTTATTTTCCTCTATAAATACAGCAGGAACATAAAGGGAATTGTGGAAAATATTAGGTGATCCCGGCGATGTTTCCGCACACTTTTTTGTTGGCGTCTCTAATTGACAAAGTCTAGATGTTGAAGTGCTCCTACCATGATCTGGCACCCCTCCCGTCTTTTGTTTTCCTAATTGCTGCCATCCCTTTTGTTAGAGAGCTTCCTTATGAGTGCATCAATCCCTGCTGGAGAGCAGCGAAGGCGTCCTGTGGACTTCCTGTGGACTTCAACAAAAAGCCCTGTCAGGTAGATCAGCCATTAGTCGCCGGTCTACATTATCTCTGACAAATGTGACGTTTAAAGGACATGAATATTTCCAAAGCACTCTGTGTGCCGCACAAACGGCATGCGTTTAATCCTGGAGATGTCATGAAGGTGCGGTTGAACTTTTCCAGAAAAACACACTGACGTAAAATGCTGATTTGGATCCTTGTTCGGTTACGTTTTGTTTCCACCGAAGAATGACGATGGGAAATATCTCAGTGAAATGTAATGATTACTGTTATTATAAGATTTTTATCTGGTTGTTTCCTGTAATACATTCTGGGTTTTTTTCTATTTTTCACATTCAAATCTACATTATACTGATGTCAATAGATAACATGTGAAGCGGATAATTGTTTAGTCTTTACTTGATAATAATAATAATAATAATAATAATAATAATAATAATAATAATAATAATAATAATAATAATAATAATAATAATAATAATTTGTATTCACAGATGCAATGTAATCTGTAGTGTCCCTGTTTTAAATTTGCCCTCTTGTGGTCTTTACCTGAGTAATATAAAGAGAAGCTAATTTGCTGTTAATAGAATCTGCTGTTTCATATTTGCTCCTTTTTTAATCTCCAAAAGCATCTCCTTTACATACCCTCCCTCCTCCTCCTCCTCCTCCTCCTCCTCCTCCTCCTCCTCCTCCTCCTCCTCCTCTTCCTCCTCCTTCTTCTTCTCCTCCACAGGCTGAATTATACTGGAACACATATGTTATTTTTATTTACATTCTTTAAGAGATCACACACACACACACACACACACACACACACACACACACACACACACACACACACACACACACACACACACACACACACACACACACACACACACACACACACACACACACAAACACACACAGATGCAGATGACGCCAATTACTCGTTTTTATCACTAGATGGGGTCAGAGCATCATTTAATAGGCTTTGAAACGGAACCAACGTGTCCCTGTGCACCTTCACAAATAAAGATTCTTGATAAGATTCGACTCTAATTCTCCTTTTTTAGCGAAAATCCAGGGTCTGAACTCCATCATGAATTGTGCCGAAGGAGTCAGTCTTATTTCCTCCCCCCCTTCAAATGTGACGAGGCGTGAGCAATATTCACCAAAGTGCCTCAACACAAAGAGAAATCCAAATAAAACAGAAACCTGCAGATACACAGACATATCAGTCCTGTTTTGCCTCTAAAACATATTGTACAAAGGGAGAGGGATTCGATGTGAGGATGATTTGCAGATTGTTGACTGCGGTCTGAGCAGGCCTCCTCTGCATGTTTGTTTTTAACAGAATAACTTCCACGGAAAACACATTTTCCCACCATTCAATATTTTGGAATCTATTTTAGATTTCATTTCATTCTTTTTCTCATATATTCACCCTCTGAAAATTGTGTTTCTCCGGCAATTCATGAAGCTTTTTTTTTTTTTTTTTCCCCCTTTCTGTTCATTTTTTCTTTCCCCAGCACCACCTCCCTCCCTCACTCTGCTTCATACATTCATTTCAGAGGAGCATATCATTAGCTCATGGTTCGGTTATGGCCCGCTGTTGTTCGTCCCAGCCCAGCTCCTCAGTGTGTCTGAATTGGCATGGGAAAGAGAAAGGGAGAGCTTAACCAGCAGAACTGTGAGACTCTGTGGAGATGACAAGTAGCTCCTTGATTAACCCATAGGCTGGTTGAGCAGACCCACACTTTGGCTGTGTCCTTTATTCATTTCCCGTGTCCCTTCTCTTTCAGAAAGGAACCCAATAAGGCCCAGCAGGTGAATGTAAAGAAACGCATGAGGACTCCCCTCCGATCGGCCTTTTAGACCCAGACAATGGGCCGGCCCACCTCTTGCACTGCAGCATTACAACCCTGATTAAAGCTCTTCCTGTTAGCGATTGATTGAGGATGCAAAGCTAAAACCAACAAAAACTGGCACTGCTGAGGCCTGATAATGACTGGGCCCCACCTACAAAGCACAGGCTTCAAATGATTAGTGGGGTTTTGTTTTCTTAGTAGGTGTGTGTGTGTGTGTGTGTGTGTGTGTGTGTGTGTGTGTGTGTGTGTGTGTGTGTGTGTGTGTGTGTGTGTGTGTGTGTGTGTGTGTGTGTGTGTGTGTGTGTGTGTGTGTGTGTGTGTGTGCATTAGGAGGCAAAGAGAGGGAGAGAGCTGAGAGAGGAGAGGCTGTATAAAAATACCAGGAGGTCTTCAGACAGATAGCTTTCACTAATCAACAAGGCTCTCTGGAAAAAAACAACAAAAGAAAACTTCCTCATTTTTTTCTTCTTTTTTCCCCCCATTCAGTCTGTTTTTTCATTGTGTGTGTGTGTGTGTGTGTGTGTGTGTGTGTGTGTGTGTGTGTGTGTGTGTGTGTGTGTGTGTGTGTGTGTGTGTGTGTGTGTGTGTGTGTGTGTGTGTGTGTCAATAGCTTGATTAACAATCAAAGGCACGGCTTCACTTCGGTTTAATAAAAACAAATGTAGGACTGTATATACAGTGCATCCTTTGCAAGCTAAAAAAGACATTAATTCAAAATTCTCATTCAATGTTGTTGTTTTTTTGTTTTCAGTTTTTTTAATTTTATTGATTTCTTTTGTACAATAACATACAGTAACATCAGTTAACTTCTCTGTGTTAAAATGTACAATGTGGCCCAGACAGCGAAACTCTGACGGGTTTTAAACTGTGTTTGCGGTTCTATGTACTTACGGGCGGCATGAGAAGAAATTTGTCTCTCACATACGTCTGAGCTCTGTTAAAACCTTCACACGCTTATCATCATCATCATCTTCTTCTTCATCATCACGCTTTGAACTGTAGATTTTTAAACAGTCACACTCGTCATTGTTATGTAAACAGGGTTTTTTTTTGCATGTTAATCCTTTTATGAGAGAACATTAGTGAGACGCATGACGACATGGGAAATGATTTGCAGGGAAGACACGCAGAGAGAGAGAGAGAGAGAGAGAGAGAGAGAGAGAGAGAGAGAGAGAGAGAGAGAGAGAGAGAGAGAGAGCGAGCGAGTGAGTGAGAGTCCATAAATATTGCATTTCTTTGTTTGACGGATGTTTGACACATTTTCATGTTTCCTCAACAAATTCCACTGTCATATTTTTCCTTTTGTCAGTCATCTTCCAAACAGCAGATCCTGACAATTATCCCAGAGAAACTCCTGATCAAAACCATCTTATTCTCTCTGCTGCTCAGCTCCATCACACACTCATTCTGCATCACTCCCCTCTGCCTCTCACGCAATCTTTATTTGATTCCAATTCTCAATATCGCGCCACTCATCAGTTCAAATGCAAAAATTACATTTACAAAGTGTTTGTGTCATCTATATTTCACCGATTTTTTGGTTGTTGTTGTTGATGCATGTGCGTTATTACAGTGTCGCCGCAACGTGATTTCCAGAGAGGCTCTCTTTGTGCCGTAACGAATGCAGCTAATTCACACTTTCAGCAGAGAAGGGCATTTAATAGTGGGCTTCTCTTAATGACTGACTTGACGGCAAAGTAATAATCTCAGTGATTTACGTATTCTTTATGAAGTGTGTGTGGCTAATTGTTTTCGTGTGCGCGTTTGCTTTTTCAAGGTCTGTCAGTTAGATATCAATTAAGGACATTATTTGCATTCGAGCAAAAATAAAGAAAGAAAAAAGGGACAAGACATGTGTTTATTTGTTCATAACGCAAATAGTGTCTACTTCCAAAATTTTTTTAAAAATTCAAGATAGTGAATGTCATAGTGTAAATGTGTTCACACGTTTAAAACTACAAGGAACATCTTTTCTATTCAGAGATTCCTGGGGTTTTTGAATAGCAATTGAGCGGAAAATAGAGACAGACAGGTAGAGGAAGGCACTGAGGAGGCCCTCAGGCTACTGTGAGAGTCCTGGGCAGATTGGCTCAGGGGCTCCACAACGAGTCTTACATCCCACACATTTATCAGAGTAGGGTTAGTGTACTACATGCTGCCTACACACACTCACACTACACACACACTACACACACACACACACACACACACACACACACACACACACACACACACACACACACACACACACACACACACACACACACACACACACACACACACACACACACACACACACACAGACAGTCGTTTAGACCCAGACGTCCGCCTACACCCACTGTAAGCCTTATCGCCTTTTTAACTTCTCTGCGCACCTCTTCCTCCTACTCCACTGTTATTAGCCTCACACAATCAGACTACCTGACTCCACCTCCTGGCACGTATACGAGTCAGAGCGACTTGAAACATCAGTTATTTTTCAAGAGCATAATTGCTCCGTGTGTGTGGCGTGTCGTCAATCGCAGTGCAGAATCGGGGGAAACATTGCAGAAAAGTGACATTTGCAAGATTCAAACAAAAGGTTTGTCATTAGAGTGCAGTAATATACACGGTTTGAGAAAAAAACAACCCACATGGTGCCTATATATTTTCAAATGCAGCGAAAGGAGTTTTGCTTTTACTCTTGAAAGTTAAAGCCTTTGCAGCTCAACCTGAGACCTGTGATTTCATATTTCTCATGGTCAGGGAGTCTTATTTGGTCTTACATGGGGCAAGTGTGGCCTCAGGCACATGGGAAAAAATTTCATCTTATAACTGAGTCTATCTCTCTTCCGTTTGCACCTTGTACATCTCTTTGCTCCTCAGAACCTTTTTGCACACAGAAATGGACATTAACTGTACCTGGCAGGCAGCGAGTGGGATAAGAGCAGGGGTCTGTTGGTAAATCCCACCTGGTTTGTTGTTGGACTCCTAACAATGTCTACACCAGACTCAAAGGCTATGTAATTCGGTCTCTGTGTTCTGCCGCTGCTCTGCATTCACCCTCGTGATTTATTATAGATAGGACATACAGTTTCTCTCTGCTTAGAAGTCTGCTTTTCATGTGAAATTGTAGTGGGTCACAAATGAATGACCGCAAGAATTACAAAGTGCACACAATGAGCCGTGTTTGAATAAAATCACAGAAACCTTTTCTGTGTGCAAAAGAAAAGAAACCCACATTTTATTGGTTTACACATACTCTTATTTAAATATAAAAATACATTGTTGCATTATTCTGCTTTATGTGTCCCCTCGTGATAAATATGATAATCAATGTGGGATAAAATGGTTGGAAAACACTTCAGTGGGCGTATTTCCATGCCCAGACTGGCAGTCTCGACACAACCCCTGTCCCCAGCTCAAACCCCCACCCTTGTCCTTGCCCCCACCAACCCACCCTTAACAAACCATAGTCCTCAATAGCACAAACGGCAGCACGTTGTCACACACTCAACCCTCGGTGACAGCACTGGGTCACGGAGGCCGACTACGGGCGGTGTGTACCATCAACCACACATGTCATTGTGAAGGACTGCCAGATTGTCAGTTACTCTTCTCATCCAACCCTAAAATATCTCTACGTCCTCCCCTACACACACACACACACACACACACACACACACACACACACACACACACACACACACACACACACACACACACACACACACACACACACACACACACACACACACACACACACACACACACCGTGCTGTCTGACCCTGGTGGACGTGGATCAGTGCAGCAGCACTGACAACTCAGTCTCTGGCATGCCAACACGTCTGGTGTTGATGAAGTGATGCTTTGAATTAAAAGTGCGTTTGATGCTAAAGAGGAGCTAACCTGATTTGACCGGCTAACCTGATTTGAGCTCGGGCGGAGATGGAGCGCTACGAGCGTGTGGAGAGAAATGGATCCCTGCCAGCTCGATCTGCTTATTCACTTGATAATGGAGGCAAATGCAGCCAAATGAACCCCGAGGTTCAGCACAGAGCTAATCTGAAATGCTAACAGTTGGCCTTGCATTGATGCTTTTCTAGGTTTTATCACTATGGTTATCTAATGGCCTCTGCTAAATGTGCTTGAGTATTACAAGCGTTTATTGAAGCGATCATAGGCCCAGTCTAATGTGTGCTCTTGATTTTTATTGTCATTCGGTAAAGGAAAGAAATAAAATGTAATCCAAACGCAATTATGTGTAAGCGTTCTCCCTTCAGTGATTCAGATTTTTGGGCCCACTCAACGGCTGTGTTCATCTCGATTACTGTATTTATTTAGCACTGGATATTTTTTTTATTTTTTATTTTTTATTTTTTTTCCCTTCTCGCCTGCACTGTGACTAACTTTATTGTGAGAAACGCTTTTGATGAGGCCAGTCTTCTGGGGTGTTCTCAAAGGTGAGAGAGTGTCAGAAATGGTGAGATCCAAAGTGCAGAAGCGTTGATTGGGCTGAGGTGGGTGTATCTGTGGATCTGGGAGAAAAGGATTTGACTATTAGGATGCCCATTTATATCTTTAAAGTACCAGCAGCCAGTGTGCTTCTCTTATTGACACTTTCTCTGTGGCATCATTGTTTCTTTGCATGAGAAGAAGGTGAGGTGTAGTGTTGCAACCCATCCAACTCACCTGAGCACCCGCCCCTCTCTAGTCCTTGAAAGAGAAAAAAACCCAACATTAATTATTGGTTCTCCTCAAAGACAAAGACATAGTCTCTCTGAGTTGCAGTCATTCACCCCAGAATGACAAGACGCACATGAAAGTCAGCAGAGGGATGGTGTTGAGACGGCGGGAGGTTCAAGATAAGGTATAAAGAACCATCCTGCAGGGAAAAGCAGGATTTCCCCTTTCATTAAAGATCAAGTGCTCGGCTCCCGCCTAACGAGAACTCCTTCTTGAAGGCAAACAAACAAACAAGCACTTACTTGGAGAGGGAACCATAAAATGGAGAAGAGGTTTTTCCATGGTATATGGACTCCATTAAACTCACTGCTGTCACACTTGCCAGCATAACTTGTGGATGTCTCTGTGAAGTCAAAGGTCACAGGTGGTCTTCAGGGGAAAGTGAGCCATAAACCTGGGCCTTCCGCTCTTCTCAGAAATGCCTTCATGATCTCCAAGTGCGAGGCCTTGCTCCAGAAGACCCACCCCCGTTGGCCCTCTAATCCTGTCTAAATGAACCGGGGAAGATTTCTTCCCTGCTCCATCTCTGACCTTTGGGTCCTCCAACACCTCCCAGTATGTGAGGGGATTAGTAAAGCAGGCCTCCAGCATCCCTGCTGTCTCAATGTAGAGCTGACCCTGCAACCCTGTGTCCAGGTGGAGCTCTGCGATGGGTGGATACCCAAGGCTGAATTAGCCTCTCTCTTCCCCACTAAATGAGGTGTCTTGAGGGGCGCCAGGTAAGACAGGTCACAAGGGGTCGTCAAACCCCTGTGGTCCGACACAAAAAGAGGCAGAGGATCACCTGCCGCTTTCCAGATCAAATGAGGGCTTAAATAGGGGGCTCCTCTCTTGTCAAATCTCTCTCTATGAATACTCAGGAAGGCCAGAGACTACTGTATAGCCTCCCCCAGCTTTGGCCTCCTGGAGACCCAAGACCCTGTTGACTGCTAACACCCCTGTACTTTAGCCCAGGTCCCTTCACAGTGGCCATCAAGCTCTTAATTCCTACTCTCAGCCCATCACTAAGTACTTTGTGCATAATGGACCTATAATCAACCCCTGGCCAATGGAGCCTTTTCTCTCAGCATGTCTGCACTCATGTTGAGCTTGCATGTCGAGTTGCAATGAGATGCTAATTAGACTTCATATCTACAGGCCTAATCTGTGTGTTCACATTCAGGTGCTTTTAATCCACCCCGTAGCCGAGCAGCTTGCTAATTTGCAGGTAGTATTACCACAGTGGTCAAGGGAAAAGGGTAAAATTATCGTATGAAATATTATGATGTAGACACATTTGAAAGGAGCTGTTGAGATATAACAGGAGGCCGTAATTTCTGAGCCTATGTACAGTGTGTTCTTTGGCTTGAAGATTAATGGTTAGATCCTGTTCTCTCTGCCAAATAACCTCATCAAACTGCACTGTATGACAGGGTAAGTGAGAGGTGTGGCGATCTAGGTGCCTAACACAATGCCCCTTGTCAGTCAGCCTCATTCCTGGGGGTGAAGAAGGGGGGGAGGGAGGGTGTGACAGAGCCAACCACAGGCCCTTGGGTCTCTGCGATTGGCCTTAATCCGCCAGCTAATAAGTTCAGAGAGGAGCCATATGCTGCGGTGCAATGTGTGGGGAGGGGAGTGTTGCCTCATGTTACTTACACCAGGCCGGTGCTTTCTTAGGTACCGCCCTCCCACGGACTGTTCCTTTGTACTGGGGGATCAGCCCTCTCCACGCTGTGAATGGTCCGAATTGATTAAACCCCACCGTATAATTGTCAGCAAATCCTAGCGAATCATTTCCCATCCATTTGAAAAGTACAATGTGCATTTCTCTTTTTCTGCTCGCCTCCTTTCTTCACTCACCATCCCCACCCCTCAATGTCCTTCCCCTCCTGTTTTTCTTCTTCTTCTTCTTTTTTTTTTTTTTTTTTTTGGTAAGGTCTCAGGTTTGTCCCTGCATGCCACTCTTGGTCCCCTGCATGAGAGAGAAAGCAGAGACAGGAGGAGGAAGAGGATAAGAGAAGGCAGGGGTGAGGAGGCATAGGGTATGCTTGGCTAGACAGTTGGCCTTAGATGAAAGTCGGCAAATGGGAGACGTGTTGTTAATCTGTGGCCCAGGCCAACAGAGTAGGGTGCTCATCTAAGCCCATACCTGCCTGGGCACAGCCAGAGTAGAGTCTGGTCACAGCAGCAGGTGAAGGTCAAGGAGTCAAAGTTTGAAGGAGACAGAAGAAATGGGGCAAATATACCAGTGGAAAACAGTATTTGATTCAAAGGTGTTTTTTTTTTTCTATAAAGTCTGCTCAGCAGTTAAATATGCTCTTTTGAGCAGACCAAAATCAGGAACCAGGTGAAAAGGCCTACATGATAATATCGCTCAAATCATATCAGCTATTTGTTAGTGTTTCAACAAAAAACACAGCTTTGGTCTTTCTTCATCGGCCTGAGTTAGGGTGAAAAATGTTATTAGCTTTTCTCCTGGAAGATGGTGTTGGTCCTCCTTTAAGATCTAGTTCATACATGCTGCGGGATTTTTTTTGAAAAGTCGGTTACGTACTTATTTAAAATAAAAATCATGCCAAGTGTGTTTGAAGCAAAATCTCACAGTTATTCTTTTTTATGATAAAATGATATATTGAAATTTATAGTCTTCTTTTTTGCGATTGTTTTATATTTTTTCAAAATATATGACCATATTTTCTGAAATTGTGATCAAAGACAAATCAGCCCATCTGACACTTGCCCTTCCTCTAATCCATCCACATGTTCAACATCCTTTCATTGATCTGAGTGGTCCCCTGACAATTGATCCAGGGTCTCTGACCTCTGCTATGTCCAAATGTGTGGAGCCAGTTCATTTCAACTGACCTGTGGCTTTCAGAAGCTTTATGAAGACAAGTTTTTAGCACTTTTCCCTCCAGACAATGAGTGTATTCTGAAGCTTATATACTCTCGAAAATCACAGTATATCAGCCATCATAATCAATCGGGCTTCATTTATTGTTACTTATCAAAAACTCATGGCTATCATACGCATTCAAGCAGGCCTTGTCACGAAACACGTAACCCGACATTGGTCTTCAGTTTTGATGCTTGGCTTTCATGACTTGCTGAAGGGCGTTGTTTGTGAGCGTGATCTTCATGTAAAGTGCTCATAAACGATCACAGGCCATGCGGGCAGATTTATGATCATGGGGGCTACAAGGAGCCGTGGGACAATGCAGCATCTCATCTATGCTCATTCATGTTCTCTACGTTTGGGGTTTGTATGTGGTGGTGAAGATGGTGGAGATGATGAGGAGGCGAGAATAAAATAGAAGGCCAACAGGAGAGCTGTGATGCAGTTGGGTGGATAAAAAAAACAACAAAAAAAAAACAGCTAATGCAAAAATACCATCATGCAAAAATGTGCATGTGGATACAAAGCACATATTAACATGCTAATCCTGAATGTAGCTTATGGTCAGAGAATGCTGCACCCTTAGCCCCTTATTTCCATGCTGAATAGTTAACCTTGAGATCAGCAGTGGAAAATGCAATCCTTAAAGGCTGTCCCTCCAAAGACCCCATCTATAGAGTTAATTATCATTCGCCACTCACAGTCCTGCACTGTTAATGACTTGCCGTGCATATTTCTGGCTTCTTATCATGGTGTTTTATATTGGCAGGTGCGGAGCTGCAGCTTCTGATTCTTTCTTCGCTTTTAAATCCTAATGTAGTCTCCATCACTGCAACGTGCCACAATATGAAGGTCATTGGCAGCCCCTATGGATGTATATATGCCTCTGGTGTGGTGCTATTGTTGCGCAGACAGCATTAGCAGATACAAATTCCTTCATGGCCACAACCTGCTGATTGTTTGCTCTCCCCGTCTTCTCCGTTGCTTGTTGTCAAAGCCTCGTTGCTTTTGGTTATAATTTTGACTGCAAGGTTAACGTCACGTTCAGGGTCATTAATCCTTCACTTGTCCAGCCTTAATGATGTCCACTAACTAGCACGGGAGTCCATCAGCAGGAGTCTCCTGGGAATGAGGTCATGGTGTTTGGTTTGTGACCTCTGACCTGTAGTGACCACATCGCTCTGACCCGCACATGTGCTCTAGTACCCGTGATGCCATTAGCAGAGTCTTCTCAAGGGCCTTGAGCAAATAGATTAGGACCATTGTTTGTAAATAGGATGACCAACTGGCCCACTGGCCATCACCATTTGTGACCCATGAAAAGGAAAGCACAAGGACATCCACAGGAACGTTAAGCAGTTCTGCTAAAAAGTAAAAAAAAAAAAAAATTGAGGAGTGGCACATTATGGGAAGACTGTTAATTGCCAGAAGATATTTTTTTTCAATCTATGTTGGAATAAATTTTCTGTCAAAGACATGTTTCGCGCTGACCAATAAAATAGCTCCATAAAACAAATGTGGATGAGTTTTGATGCACGTCAAACCAAGGCATGACTCAGCTATCACTCTTGAATCCTGACAAAATACTGTCCATTGCCCAAGAGTCTGGGGTCAAGTCAAACTTTACTTAGTACCAATCATCTTCTTGTTAACCCCCACTTGACGACAAATTGCCCTCCTGCCCTTACACAGTAGCCACCTCTGCTTGTGTCCACCCATTGCTGTGGCCGCCCCTCCCCTCAAATCCCACGGAGGGTGCAGCTTGGTTGACCACGTCGTCATTTGACCTGCTTCTCACATGTGGGGAGAGGCAGCGGGCAAATTGAGAAGACACTGTCAGGAGGTTGGAGGTTAAATGACCAGGACTGTTTACAAGGGGATGGAGAGTTCAGGCAACAGACTGCTGTCACTCCTTTCTCCTTGACCTGTTAATGGCTACATTATTGACCATAGTGATTTTTCTCGTTCTGCTGGTAAAGACTATTAATTTGAAGGATAAAAACGACTGACTGAAGTTTGCAGTCGCAGTGTATAATGTACAAAAAAATAAATAAATCCAGGCGTACATAATAATTGCGTCACTCCGGTGAATAAGCTTCTATTCGTTCAACCCTAAGTCCTCCACACCTTCTATACATTTTCTCACATGGGTTATGAATCTGATTAACACAGGGTCTGCTTTTGTTTGGACACCCTGTGTTTACATAAAGAGGCCCAGTGGGACCAGCCCTCGAGGTCAGGGGGTCGAACCTTGGTTGTCAGAGAGCCTTGTGACATTTCTTTCCCACGTTTCCCGGCAGCCATTGTCCGCCATGAGGAGCCCCCGTTAACGTTTGGCCCTGGGAGGTAGTGTGGCGTGAGAGGGAGGCCTAGGGGCATTGGACCCTCAGCGGGTCCCTGGGAAACGGGCGTAACCAGGCGGGGCTGAGGCGAGCGGGGACAGCATGGGGTCATTTTCCGGCTTGCTGCCCCTCTAAAGGGCTTTGGAGCACAGTATTGGCCCCTAGAGGAGTACTGGTGTGGAAGACGGTACAAAGGGCTTTGTTTGTGCATGTGTGTGTGTGCGCGCACCTGTGTGTGTGTGTGTGTGTGTGTGTGTGTGTGTGTGTGTGTGTGTGTGTGTGTGTGTGTGTGTGTGTGTGTGTGTGTGTGCGTGCGTGTGTGTGCGCGCTGAGTGAAATATAGCGAGAGAGACATGTGTAAACCTCAATTTCTTCTTCTAAGGTTTTATTAATAACTAATTATTGGGAAATTGGGAAACTGCCAGTAAAGTGATTTTGACACACACACACACACACACACACACACACACACACACACACACACACACACACACACACACACACACACACACACACACACACACACACACACACACACACACACACACACACACACACACACACACACACTATAACACTGATGACTTTATAAAGGTTAAAGTGAATGTTGTTGAGTAGCAATGTTATAGTTTTTTTTCCCTCAATTTATGTAGTGCAAAAGAAGAGATGAAAACAAAACATCCTAAATAGTTAATTTTAATACATTTTCTGTACCTTTTTTTTTGGGGGGGGTGCTTTAATTCTGTAACTCATGGGTGTCAATCACATGATCTGTGGACCGAAACTGGCCCAAAACCGAAATTATTTTGTAAAGTGTAATTATAAAAACTTCACTGGCATTTAAAAAACAAAAATGAAATGATTTCTATTCCTAATTTGGATTTAATGTCATTCCCAATATGATTTTTTTTCTAGGGCATTTAGAAACAACAAACAAAACAAAAAACGTATTTGTCCCAGAAAAATATAGATGTTGAATCGCTGATACAGGGTTTTTATCCTTGGCGCAATTGAAATCAAAGGCAGCTCTATGTGGACCTGAAGTGAAACTAAATTGACACCTCTAAGCTGAATTGATCAAAGTTATTTTTGTTATTCACACATTAAAACTGGAACTTACTCTGTAAACGTCACATAGCCCAAATCTTGTTTTGAAGAAAGACTTCTGATTCAAATTCCTCCACACGTATGGCGTGTTTGCATAGATAAAATGTCATGTGTTTATTGTGAGCATTTACACACCATTTCCTGCTTCCTTATGCATTTCCACACTAAGCACAAGTGCATTTACATTTTGCCTCTTGTAGTCTTCGGATGTCACCTGGAGCTAACACACTGAGCTATTGAATACTAACTAGACATCAGCAAAATGAATAAATAAAACATAACATGCTGCCATTATCACCTTTTTCTCTGCCTACATGCCAGGGAAAATATAACCCACACTCCTGCTAATAATAAGGTCATCCTTTTTTAATGTTAGGCTGCTCGTATCTTGGGGGTCTCTGACGGGTTTTCAGGAGTGCGGTTCCTCTGTAGAAATGACAAGTACAGTAATGTCTGACGAGGGCTTTGTTGATATGAGAAGGGGTGTGAGCTTCTTAGCTTTGAGAGATGATGGCAGAGGAAGACCTCCTTCTTCGCTCCGGCACAGCACACACACACACACACACACACACACACACACACACACACACACACACACACACACACACACACACACACACACACACACACACACACACACACACTACTATGACTGCAGTTTCCTGTGGAGAGCAAAGCAACAGCGTATCTTGAGAGGGAGGCGGTCTCAGGCGGATATCGCACAGAGAGGACAAGTTCAATTTCTTTCCTTTTTGTACAGCATGCATGCGTTGTGATAAATGGCAGCCATTTTGTTTTTATACATCACACGTCCACTGTGTCCTTGTGACATTTTTACACTTCTTAGGCCATCCCTGGGCGGGTGGTATAAATGTAAAATAAATCCATAAACCTTTATTTGTTCTCTCGTATTCAATGAGCTGTTTCACGTTCCGCCACCAACCACAGTTTTATATGCATTAACTGATTTTAATTTGTGTATTTCGTCACCTGAACAACAAAAAGGAATGACGAGCCAACAGACCTCTCAAGGTTGATAGGGAGGAAGAATAGAGTCGGATTGGAATTTTCACACATGGAGAGAAAACTGAACAGTTTACTTGCCTCCAACAGACCGTGCGAATTCTTGAGTGCTATATATAAAAGTTTCAATAAAATGTTCATTCATCCCATTGTAAGTTTACCTGAGCCGAATGTATTACCAGCAGCATATCAGCCGTGAGAAGTAGCCTGATAGAATCTCTCCACTCTTCCAAATCACAGACAAAACATTGCAATCTAGTGGCTGATTGCAGCTATTTTCTTGCTTCTCTCTTTAGCAGAATTGTTTCCTGGGCCTGTACGAATTGAGTTTATCAGGTGTTGAGCAATGGAATAGACATGGTTTATTCAGCGTTAAACAACTGGATAGAATTCTGTGGGAAAGGTCACTTTTTTTTTTTTTTTTTCTTTATCTTTAATCCCCAAAACAAAAACCCCAAAACAAACTTTCGTTTCAGTTTCAGTGTAGAAAGCAGACGCGTAAAGACCCCGGCGCTTTGGAGGCACAACAGTATTTCCACACATCTCCTGTCGAATAGCCCTGGCGCGTGGGAGGGTGCCATTTTATTTTCAAATGTATTTATTCATGGAGCTGACATTTTAAACAACCTCTCCGTGCCTGCAGAGTTACAAACCAAGCTAATTTTCTATCATATGCCATACGTTTAAAGCTCCATCGCACTCCATAGGCTGTTTAGATCTGAGGACTATTCACTTCACTGTCTCGTTCGCTTCGCCTCCTGCACTCCCAAAGCCTGAACCTGAACTTGGGAGTGCAGGCATAGATTTATATGCATGCCCCTCCTTTGATGACAGGGTAAATATTCACACAGACAGCCAAGGTGCCCCCTTCATTACCCATGTGCTGTGTGTTTGCCCACCAGTTAAATTCTTAGGGGGATTGTTTGGTGAGATGAATGGGGCCAAAGTGCTGAAGGACGTATCGGAGTTCAGCAAACAAAACCTCCCCTGATTGGCTCGGCAACAGCTCGGTCCAGTGGGCAAAGTTAGCAGCGAGGAGGTGAGAGGTGGGGAGGTAGGGGGGAGGACGAGCCGTTGTAGGGTTTTGCCTGTCAATTAATGCCGCTGTGAATGGCAGGGAGGTGGGGAGCACCCGGCAGAGCTTGCCATCTCTCTGGTCCTGTTGGATCTGTGGAGATAGCTGAGGTGCCGTTCACCTCAAATAGGAAAAACCCTGTCAATATTCATCTATTTAATAACCCTGTATGTGCTCACGCTGCCTTTTGAAGACTGTGGGGTCTGCATTTCCCTTTGATGTACTTTCATTGTCAGACTCTCTATCTGAAATCTTCGAAGATGGAATTGGTGACATTTTCTCTTTTTTCATTCATCCAATCCAACCTCAAAGGTTTCCTGCTGTATTTCTCTCGTCCAAGATGCTTTGTTGTATGGGGGGAGGGCATTCAAGTTGGCTGTAGTTCCCCAGTTGGATTTCTATCACTCAGTAATTGAAGAATGTTACTACACACACACACACACACACACACACACACACACGCACACAAGTGTATAATGTATCACAAGCTATCTCGCCTGTACAAAACACGTATCAATACTATCCAAGTAAAACTGAGACGTTACCTCTGGCAAATCGAGAGTGAAACTGACAACACTGACTATGAAGTCACAAAATTTTGGATTCCCTGTAGTTCAGAAATAAAAGATGTTGAGCCTGAACTACTAAAAGGTGATAGGTATGAATAAAGTACAGGTGCAGTCGTGTGATATTGTGCGCACACGCCTGGAAGCTGATCTGAGGATTCCATCTGACAGAAACGACACACACTGTCCATTTAGTGCATTTGCTTTAATGAATATGAAATGTCAGTCATTTGTTCAAGATTGGGCAAAATATTGGGAGGAGTTTATGATGTTAGAATAAGGTACAATGCGCAATGTTGCTTATTACGTCTGAAAACGTTTGCGTGTTCGTGATTGCATCTGTTTTGAACACGTTGATGCTTCTGTTATTGTGACGTATTACTTCAGCTGGCTTGCCACAACTTTTGTTTGCGGATAAAATATTTTCTCTGGTGTACCTTCAATTTTGATCATCTCCCTTGCTGTGACTGTTTTTCTGTTTTGTTTTTAAATTCAGATTAATTTGCTGTAAATGCTCTTATTTGTTCGATAGCTTCCTCTAACTTCACATTCCTGTGCTTGTGGGGGTTCAACACTCCGGTGAATCAGTCCACGGTGAAGGGAGGCAGCTTCCAGCGGATCGTTTTCATTGTAAACAGACTAATGTATGCAAAACTCTCATTTGAATACTGATGTTTGTGCGTGATGTCAATCATGGTGCTATTCTTAATTGATCACCGGCAAAACACACACAAGCTGAAAAAGCAGTTAATTTGTGTGCATATGCAATTTTGCACGCTTTGTGCAGAGTCGTAGTAAATCAGGCCTATTGTCAACACAGATCTATAGGTATTAAATGACATTGTTGCTGGGTGCTTGTTAGAGGCTTTGACAGTAGCAATTAATGTAAATGTAATTTGGCATTTCATTTTGTTCGTTTTACATTCAGTGATTGCATAAATAGCACACATTTAAAAAAAAAAAAAAAAGAAGGTTGAAATACTTTGTGTTCTTCTACAGAAAGGGGGTCGTTTGTACACACTAGTTCTTTTTTGATATTGTTGTTTTTTTGCAATTGCAGGCCAGTATACAGGGAACTACAATTTCTGAGTAAAAGCCTCAGTGTAGTATGACTGGAATTATTTATTTGTGTTTGTTTTCTTTACATAGCAGATGTTAACAAAACTATTTTGTGAGAAATTACACATGAAATACAGTTCGAACCATAATTTCATCTTTAGCGTGAGACGATAGTGAGATCTTAAAGGTAATATAATGATGCAGCAGTTTATTTGATGTTTATTCTGCTGATGAAGTAAAATCACTGTGAGAGCTCAAGAAATGTTAATGAAAATATTTGAAATGAAGAACGTATCTGACCACAGAGGTTTCTATACATACGTGTGAAGTGTTGGTTGTCTTAGCAGTTGTTTCTACAGCAAACTATATCCTACAACAAAGTTGTTATTTTTTGTTGTTTTTGGCTGGTAAAGATTGAATCATTGAAGTGAAATAGTTAAACTGATTAGAGGTAAACATTATATGTTTTATTTCTGCCAAAAACACATTTTGGTCCGTCAAAGTTCATTGCCTTTTTTGAATACCTGTTCATTTTCTCTCTCTTATTATGAATCTGAGTGAGAAAACATTGTCCGTTTTGATAAGTAAAGCTAAACTAGACTATCATCTGTCCAAACAAGGTAGTGAGACAGATCAGGAATCAATTAGAAACCCACAGGTGAGGCATCAAATTTCAGACACTGGTGAGTTTTTCTTTCTTTTGAAAATTATATCACTGACACATGTGAGAGAAATAAGCTGGCGCAGTCTGGGTCCTGTAATGTCGGTCAAGGTTTTCCGCCACGTTGGTTCACTCTGGTTGGGCTCTTTATTCTGTTAAAAGCTTTTTTCCTGCATTTTGCAGACGAGGGCACAGCTGTTGGCTGCAGTGTGGTCGCTCTGTGATGTTGTCTGGAGCTTTGAATTCAAAAGAAAGGCAACGCTCCCCCTGTGTAGGTTGATGTATCTTCCACATATGCTCTACGTTTATGATCGGTAGAGTTCACAAATGTATTTAGAATAGAATAGAATAGCATAGCATAGAATAGCATAGAATAGCATAGAATAGCATAGAATAGCATAGCATAGAATAGAATAGAATAGAATAGAATAGAATATAATGGAATAGAATAGAATAGAAAAGAAAGTCCTTTAATAATCCCAAAGGCAAATTCCTGAAAGTAATAGAATTTTTTTTTATAATATTTTTCCCCTGGTTTCAATGAATTTGTAAGTTAAATAATGTGAGTACTTTATGGAAACCATGAAGTGCTTGGGTACCACTTCTACAGCAATACTAGCGCAATCTACATTTGTTGATATAATATAAAGCTGATTATAAATTGCCACTCCTCTTTATGAACAATAAACAAATACTCTGATTTGTAACAATTAAAGTGAAAATGTAGTAAAGAACAACACAATAATATTTAAACTGAATTGCCTTGGAAAAATTGCAAGCTGTGCCGTTTTTCATTCATTTGACACTTAAACTGGCTTTTCACTTGGGTGAAGTCGCTGAACTCACCTGGTAAAGTAACCATAAATCCAAAACACCGCCAACTAATCTCCTCCTGTGTGGCTTTTAAAGCCACAAAACCACCCAGCACACTTTATTTTAAGCGTTCAGCTTGTCTCCAATAAAACGCTACCCCAAAGTGGGCAGATTTGTCAGACTTAACATTTAAACCAAAATAGAAAAGGTTAGAAGAAAATGCTGGCATTGAACAGGATCGGCTCAGATGAAGATTTGGCAAATTTCTGTGTTGTTTTTTGGGGGGATGGGGGGGATGGGGGGGGGGGGGGGGGCACTTGAAAGACACTTGAAAGGAGATTTTAATCCCAATGTGGCTACACAGTGGTTACATACTGTACCAACCTCTGGAGCAGTATGACATGAGCAGAAGAAAATTATAGTGTAATGTGTGTGTGTGTGTGTGTGTGTGTGTGTGTGTGTGTGTGTGTGTGTGTGTGTGTGTGTGTGTGTGTGTGTGTGTGTGTGTGTGTGTGTGTGTGTGTGTGTGTGTGTGTGTGTGTGTGTGTGTGCGTGCGCGTGCGTGCGTGCGTGCGTGCGTGCGTTCGTGCGTGCATGCGTGCGTCTATCTATAAGAGTAAAATGAATAAAAGCCCTTCTTGAATGCAGATATTTCATATAATGAAATTTTAGAGGCTCACTGCAATCAAGGGCATCATACAAATGCCCGCTCCACTATTGGTGCCCTTTAACTCTATAATAGCCCCCTTAACTGACATGTTTTGTATATATAAACATAAAAAAAACATGTTTATTGGTGTGTCAAGAGGCCTGAAAACACTCAGAACAGAGCACTGAGTCGAGGCGGTGATGATTTACAGTTTACTAGTGCGAGCAGAACCCAGTGAAATGAGAATCATGGACTTTCCCTTACTATAAAGTATCTTTCAAGATCTGTCTGGAGGACGACATAACTGTGGAGCCCACACTCCTGCGCATGCAGCTGTAATGTCTAACAACTTCCTCCGTTTCTCATATCCAGCTAATTTGAGTCTTCCCCGTCTCTCTGTGGTGCTGTGTGCTCTATACATCTTCACCCACCATCCCCTCACATTTTCACTCTGTGCACTCTCACTCTGGAGGACCTATACACTCCCAGATAAGAGGAAATGAAGTCTCGTCGGCACAATTTGAAGCGCTGCTTTGAAGCTGAATGTGAAATAGCAGCTCAGTTCCTCTCTGCTCCTCTCCGGCTGGTAAAATAAGGACCCTCTCGTTAAAAGCACTTTACCTGTGCTCCCTCTATGGATCATTGCGCTCATTAAACAGATTTGGGGTTACGTTCAAATCACAATTACTCCAAGCACTAACTGTTAATGGGCACAAGGGTTGAAAGAGTAAGAGAAATGATTCTGACATTTCTTTTTATATCTCTCTTTGAGCCGCGATGAGAACACATCAATAGGTGTAAGGTGAAGCATAAACTAACCAAAACTAGAATGAGGATTCATTTCAAAGTCGTCCAATATTGAACTGTACCTGAAATCACAGCCCAAATTTTTTTTAACTTTACACGAGATTGGAATCTTTTTGTCTGCCAGGCACAGTGTTTCTATCTAACAATTACATCTTTAAAACACAGTAATCCTTTTGCTTTCTCCAGACTGAACTACCAAGAAGAGAGCATTCTATGCCCCTAAATGACCTTCCAGTACTTTGCGAGTGAGTTTTTCCCTCGAATATGTAGCACATATTACTGTGTGCCTGCGCGGGTGTGAGCGTGTGTTTGTCTGGGGAGTGTTGTATATGTACCAGACTGTTGAGAACACCCCTGGGTCCTCCTGCACAATGCCAAGAAGAGTGCAGGCGAGACACTTTCATCTGTTCACCACAGAAATCCTGCTGAGTGTGTGTGTGTGTGTGTGTGTGTGTGTGTGTGTGTGTGTGTGTGTGTGTGTGTGTGTGTGTGTGTGTGTGTGTGTGTGTGTGTGTGTGTGTGCACGTGTGTGTGTGTGTGTGCAGTGAGATGTCACCTTGGGCACTGTAACACAAAGAGGAGGCACAGTTTTTTATTTCTATACTTTTTTTATTTTTTTATTGCAGATACAGTAACTACGCCTAATTTGACACTTGATAGATTTCACAATATTTAAGTAACTATTTGAACTTCGCGTCAAGTGTTCCTCAGATAAGAATAAACCTCTATAAAAGTCAAATACTCATTGCTTCCTCTGAGATTTTCCTTTTATTAAGAAGCCTGCTGACTGCCTCAGGAAAAGAGACTCATATCAGGTTTTTTTTTCTATTAATGACCAAAAGAATTCAAAATAAGGAGGCTTCCTGTCATGTATGTGTGTGTTTAAGGGGGGTGGGGGGTGGGGGGAAACAAATACAGAATAAAATAAAGAAAGCGATGTGACTTGTGTGTGTTGGCGAGCCTTACTATGGTCTCGCCACAGTGCTACTCTGCTGCATGTATTTGTGTGTGTGTGTGTGTGTGTGTGTGTGTGCAGTTGGAATGTGTGTGAGGGCCTCTCCTGGTGACTGCCTAGGGCAATAGCACAGGATGTAATCCCATGTATGCCTCCAGTCTCTTAGCTGCCTGCGTCGATGTTGGAGGAACGTTTTAGCCCCTGCAGTGTGCCGTAGGGCACGAGCGCTCACCCTCCCGTACTGCTAACAGACAAGCATCGGGCTGGCACTGCACCAGCACCGCTTCCTCCTATAGCTGCTGCACTCCGTCGCTGTGTGGTCGGGGGTTCAATCTGCAGCAATGAGAGATGGCTTAAGGAGGGAGGAATTGACTTTTGACAGCCATTATATTAAAGTGTGCACACTTTCAAGAAGTGTGTGTGAGTGTCTAGTGGTGCAGAGCACTCCCTTGGCTGGAAATCAAATCATCTACTTAATGTATAGCCGTATCGTGATTGGCAGTTGGTTTGTCAAAGAGATAAAGAAATGTAGCAAAGTAAAACAGATTCAGAGAGAAGCCAGATGTCATGCAGACATCCTTGACGCTCAAATCAGGCCCCCCTTCATAAGCAATCAAAATTGTTTGGAAAAATTATTCAACAAAACAGTTGGTTGTCAATAGCTTTGTTCAGTCGGTGAGTTAAAAGTCACTTCACCTAAAATAAACACCACAGAAAGTTATCCAACGTTATATTACATTTCTGAAGTGCATGAGGCAAACTTAGTTCATTTTAGCACTGGTCCACAACTTTTGCAAGTTACAAAGAGCAGCACCTGCTCAAATGTGACTTTGTGCATGGAAGAAACTCTCCTTGATCTCTGACATTTTTCTTTCGTCATTTGTTTTTGTTTTAGTTCGGTATTTTGCAGACAGTCAGGAGCAGAGCTTCAGTTTTGGAGCATGGAAAACTAACCGTCATCAGTTTTAGGAGTCACTCTTGAATAAAGTCAAAGCATCTCCTCTGTGTTTATAAGAGGACATAAAACTCAAAATCAAAGTAATTTGTGTTGCGCCCAACTTAACATGTCTTTGATTTCACACCGAGGATAATTCATGTTTCTGACTGGAAAAAAACCCCTGAAATAAGTAATAATACTAAAATGGTTTGAAGCTGCTAAGGATTATCATGAATAAAACTGCACTGAAAGACCAAATGTTGAAGAGAATAATGTAACCAAGCAGAGATGTCTAACTTTAACTTAATAATAAAGTGGATTGTGGAAAGTTGAGAAGTCATATGCTGCCCTTTTACAAAAAAGAGAAATCATTAACTTAACCAACAACAGCAATTTGAAGCTGTGAAGACACTGAAAACTTTTTTTTTTTTTTTAAGTTTCCATTTAGTAGTTTAAATATTAAAGATGCCAACGGCAGCTTTAATTTCCACCCAAAATACTCTGGGATTCACTATTATGTGAATATGATCAACTCTAAAAATGTGTGTGGCGCATAGTTACCAAAATGGAATGTGCCACAATGAAGGTATTTTTTTCCCCACCTGGACTGATTGAATAGCAGAAACACCTTCACTGTACTCTTGATGTGATTGTGACTTCATGCAGCCATGTGTGAACTTGTCCGAACTTATTTCTTTGCTATCGCTGTCATTATCCCATCAACTGCTTCATTATCTTAAGGGCCCCTCCTGTGGAGTTTGTCAAGAGCTCTGATGGGATTCTTGCAGAAATCTGGAGGAATGACAGGTGGTCCTCGTGATAACCGTCCATCCATCACCCCCTGCATCTGACCGTGGTGCGAGCCTCAAACACTGATCTCGTCTCTGATGTCTGGCTTTGCAGCTGAACGCAGCCGGAACAAGTAGATCAATAGCCATCATAATCGATAGGTCAGAATAAAAAAAATAAATCAGTCAAAGGTCAGCGCCGATCGATTCCCTCATGATTGTGCTACGACTAGCAGGTTGTTGGTCTGTTGGTCATTAACTACGAAACGCTGCAGGGTGCCGGCACCCCCTGTCTAGTTTTAAGAACACCAACTAATCCCAATTATTGGTCCCACTCCGGCTGAAGGGGCAGACAGTGACATTTTCTTCATCGGTGTGTGATGTGTTATGTGACGATATCTGCTCGGCGCTCACACCCCTGACCTGTCTCTGTGACGGTTCCTCGTTAAGAGGAAATCGGTTCACCCCCTGCTGCATGTAGCTGCCGCCATACAACCATCATTAGTGAGTGACAGCGGTGCCTGTGGTTGGCACACCGACATGCTCCTCAACCAGCATTCTTGAACTCTGGGAGGCCATCTTGAGGCTTTATGGTGTCCACATCACAAATCTTCCACTGTTCAGCTCAGAGGGAAGCCCGGCAGACCGTAGAGCTTAGCAAGAAATCCACCTGAGCGCTCCGCTCTGCAGGAGGAGGACGCGGAGGCAAATCTGATTTTCACCTCCGTCTCGACTTGTGTGAAGGCATGATGGAGTTTTGATTAATTTTCGAGAAATGCGGTGTCATCAGGGTGAAGAGAGGGATGCTCACAGCTCATTGTGTGCATTGAAGACACAAGTGAAGAATGTGTGACCAGTTTCCCTAAAATCTTCAGCGGATTTCTCTCCATCGTCGTACGTGCAGCACACCAAAGGAGAGCAAAAATGAAAATGCCTTTAATGAACTGTGAATTACTGTGAAATTGAATTAAGAGGATCGACAATACAAAGTGAACAAATTGAAAACCAGATACTGTCATGCAACGACACAGCTCCTTTTGACCCTCCAAACCTGTTTTGTCCGGCACTTCTTCCCTGAAACTGCATTAGCATAAATCTCCAGCACATAGTGGTAACGATGGCGTGAAATTATGGCTGCCTCAGCAGACCTTATTCCCCTCTCTGCTCTCCCTCCCTCTGGGTCCAAGGCCTCAGCCTTCAACAGAGACTGTCTCCCATGCCTTCGTTCTCTCCATCCTCTCCCTCCCTCTCTCTCTTCCTCTTTGCCTTCCAGTTCTATTCAAAGGGAATGTGTAACTGAATTTGAAATTGAGTGCCCTTCTTTCAAGGACCACGGCTAATGAGACGTTTTGCCTTGAAATCCAGGCTGGATGGGGGAGACCCTGATGGGCAAGGCCTGGAGATGATAGCCATCCTGTATGTCAGGTGTACGACTGTCCAGATCTCTCACCACGGAGAAGGGGAAAGGGGCTTTCTATAGGAGCGAGAAATAAGGACCACCCTTAAATTGAGCACTCTTCTCCAGGTCACCTGGGGCAGCCATTGTGAATCCAAGAGCCAACCTGAAATAGTACACTTGTGTGATCTGCATCTATGCGCAGAGAGAAGACGGCACCAGGAAAGGCCTCTCCCTCTTGCTCTTGCATGCATATATTAGAAACTACACTGGGGGGAAAAAAAAACGAGGCTTGTAAGGGTCTATAGAGCGGAGGTGAGGTGACAATTAGAATTATGGAAGAAAGTGCACTGTAGTGGGTCTGAGTGAGCTGGGTAAGGATAGGGTAAAGACGGAGGAGACGGAATGAGATGGAAAAAGGGGCCGAGACCATAGAAACAGGTACACTTGACAATTTGCAGTCCGGGGATCATCCAAGAGACCCTGCATGGGTGCGGCGATGAAAGGAATCAGGAGCTTTGCGTCCTAGGGGTCCCTGCCTCTAATCAGGGGCCCTGAAGAGAGAACCTCGCAGCCTATGGGCCCCTGGTTGCTTCTAGCCACTGTCATGCTAATGAAAGAGGCTCAGGGTGTGAATGGAGAGGCTAGCTTGTTACCAGCGTGCTAATTAATGCATGTGTCAGGGGTGCGGGCGCATGTGAGCGCCCGTGTGTGCGGGAGGGTTTTATGCATTTTAATGAGGCGTCTGTGTACGTGTGAGAGTGTGTATGCATATCAGGAAGGGATCAGGGTTTGAAACATGGAGACGGACGGGCGGCCAGATTTGAAAATAGGCAGATGCATCAAAGGATAATGTACATATGATTTGTTGGATATTACCTGTAGTCCAGTTTGTTTCCCTCGCAGCTGCCGCCGACATCACCTGACTTTCTCGTTATAACATGTTTTTTTTGCTAAAATTGGTTTAAAAAAAAAAAAAAAAAAAAAAAGGTCTGAAAGCAACACATTTTTAGTATTGTTTATTTATCTTCAATAAAAAACAAATGAAGATGTGAAACTAATCAGTTTAATTTTTTACATTTATTAATGTATCAAATCTTTCATGGTTTGTGAGGAAACACTTCTGATTTACTCATCAGCTGCATCACACAGACTGCTGTTTATTGCACTCCTGTCCCAGACTACAATGACAAAAAAAAAGAAATAATCATCCTCACAGACGTGTTAAAGACCTCACTCCAGACACCCTTTTCAGTCCAGCCCGTGTTCCCACAGACGCATAGACGGAGAGACTTGTGGACGACCATAGGCAGAGCATATGGTTCAAGACAGCAGCATTGTCTGTGCTGTTTGAGTAAGATGGAAGAAAAAAAAAAATGCTGCATTGTTGCACGTGTCACTCAGACAAGACACGGGGGCGTGTGTCAGGGTAAAGGGAGAGCCATCAAAGTCCGTGACCTTTTAATTTGCTGGTGGCCTCTCCCACAGACCCCTGTGTCGGCCCAGCCTATGATTCGGGACTCTATCAATCTCATTGGGATTGACAAGGGACGTGTTTGCTGGATCCGGTTTGAATGATGTAGTAACCCAGGAGGAAAAAATAAATAAATATATATATATATATATATATTTTTTTTTTTTTTTTTTTTTTTTTTTTTTGACACATGTAGAATATTATTTCCACAACGGGATCCAAGAAAAATTGGGTTAAACGCTCTGAGGTTATGGCCTGTGAAAGAATTACAATAAAACCTTAATGTGAAATTGTCAGCGTTGAAGAATTTGAATTATTTTCTGAGGTATTCAATCAACATGAATGCCTCAGAGGCTTTGACCCAATATGGAGGTGATACACTAATGAAAGATGTTCTACTTTTCCCCATAAATCAGCTTATGCACAATTCGACGCAGCTTCTTTAGGTAAGTTGCGGGTAGTTACCATCTGTGCAACTGTAACAGAACAGTCACATGATTTCGGTTTGGTGAAACGGAGGGGCGAAAAATAAATAGTGGGTGTTTTTGATATTTTTTTGTGAACTATAAACATCCTGAATATGATTTGTTCTGTGTTGCCCTGTGCTGAATAACACGATTTAATATAGGTCTTACTGTCTGTGAGTGTGGGATACACTAAAGGTCCATATACTTTGTTCCACTAGTACAGCCTCTCTTATAGCACCCTACCCCCAACCCTGTCCACCCTGTAAAGTGCCATTATAAAAATGTCAAGGGGTCCCTCTCTCTCGTCCTGCCTGTCAAAATCATGCACCATTATGCAAATCACCGTGTGAACACACATTCGCAAAGATTTACATAGGCTATATGAGCTGTAGGCAAAGCTGAATTCACATGATTATGGAATTAATCCTACAGATACACACCGCATGTGTACACTCGCGAAATTAAATATTTTATTGCGCCACTAAATATATTACATTACATGGACATCATTCTAGACAACAGCATTGCTTTTATTTAGTATTTAATTTCAACAATGAGGTTCATCCAGATTTTCTTTTTTTTTTTAACCAGATAAGAAGAGGTACTTTCCTAAAAACATTCATAAAAAGAAATAAACGTTTCTAATATGAAAATTGCTTTTTGAAGCAAATAGATTCATGAAAGATTCCGACCTGTTTAGCTTCCAGTGCAGCAGAAGTTAGTCAGACACATGCTTGAATTTGAATATGTTCTTCAAGTCAAGAGGATTTCCATTCATTGATACGTTTTATTGAAAATATCTCACAAAATGGTCCAATGACAGTACCCTTTCAAATTGGGTTTAAAGCGATTTTCATGGTGACTATTAGATAGAAGTGCATATGTGAATTTATCCTTTTACATTTCTTAACTCTTTCCCTTTTCACTGGTCTTAAATGTCTGTGTTTGAATTGCCAAGTCTGGAGTAGTTTTGCAGCTCTGCAGAAATGGAGGTGGCGTGCATGATAAAAGACAGAAAGGGGGATATAAGAGGTAAAGATATGTCATTTTTGGTGAAAAGCATGAATGTAACTTAGACGGAGGTCAACTCTGTAATGTACCCATTTGGAGGTTGTATCATTAAAGCCATTTACCATGACTTCCCCCTGTATTGCTCCTTAAGTAATGACAGAGGTCCTCCTATCAAGAGCAAGTGAAAAGAGCTATGTGTATCCTGCCGCTGCACCTGCACTATACAGAACGTTACATTACAGAAAATCAAGAAAGGACCGATAACTTCCCTGCTCTATGACACATCAGGGTATCCATTAGCTGCAGAAAGAGCACGAGGGAGGAGAAAAAAAGACGCAGAAAGGGAGAGAGGGAAATAGCGGCCGGGGCCTTCTGTTTTGACAGCCATGAACCAGAATGTTGCTCCATTGTTTGTTTCTCGGAGACAAGGAGTCATGGATGTGGTTTGAGTGACAGTGAGTGTGATGTACGCTGACATGTAGAGATGCTTCACATTTCCTCTAATTGCTCCGCATTGCCCGAGCTTGGCACACATGTAGAGCATGGTAAGAGGCGTCTCTTTTTAGGTCAAAACAGGGGGTGCTGTGATTTGGCATACAAAGAGAAAAGGAGGCACAGGGGGTAGAAGAAGAGCAGGAAGAGGAGGAGGAGGATGAGGAGAAGGGTTTGAAGAGGAGGCATTCTATTATTCCTGATAGACTACTCTGAAGGACGGCGAGGTGATGGCCTTGTTTGTACAACTGTGTGGCATAGTAATGTCCCGCATTAAATCTCTGGCCAGTTAAGGCACAGATATGGCGCCAGCGTGTCAGATATCCAACATCAGGTATATTTTACCAATCAAGTGTCAGTATTAGACTGCTCTTGTATTTTTTTTTGTTGTTTTTTTTTAAATAACTAAATGCAGAAACAAAGAAGGGGATGTAAGGGGTACAATACAGTGGGAGACATGGCGTCACTTTTGATTCATGATGTGCTGTAAAGCATTGAGATTGGTGGAAATCCTTGCGGGGGGGGGGTGGGGGGTGGGGGGGCTCTATCCTTGCTGATGCTATTTTAATTAAATAGTTGCTAGGTTACACATTGCAGAACGACAGAGGTGGCTGGTGTGGCACAGGCGCCTGGGCAAGAGGAATAATGTGTGTGTGCGTGAATATTTGAGTGTGTGTGTGTGTGTGTGTGTGTGTGTGTGTGTGTGTGTGTGTGTGTGTGTGTGTGTGTGTGTGTGTGTGTGTGTGTAAGAGAGAGGACATGTCCCTGAACAATGAAAGCACATCCCCCCTTTTTTTTTTTCCACACCCAATCTATAATAAGGATTTCAAATGTGAGACATATTGACATGAAATACAGTGAGAGCGATTTTACGCCTTCTAAAATTCTCCCTGGCTCTCTCCCCATATTCGTCTGTCTTTTTCATTTTTCTCTCACAGATCAGAGGACGGGGGGGAAGTCCCCTTTCATCTTTGTGACAGTGCTTTTCACCTCCGCTGGTGACTGGTGCTCCTATTGCACGCTGGGATGCCAGACAGTGTAGAATGCCACAGGCCCGTGTGCCCTGGCAACCACTCCTGATTTAGATGACCCCCCCCCCCCCCTCCCCTCCCCGGTCCGAATACAGACCCGCACACCTCCTCCAGCCCGCTTCCACTCTCCAGTCTGTGTCTCCGTCCACAACTCTGACCACACAGAAGCCCAGTCAGAGTGCTGATGGATGAGGCTGCAGAGAGCAGAGAGTCCCTTGATGTTGGAAATAAATCTGACAGGCCTTACTGGATAAGGCCAAGCATAATCTTTCTCATTGAGCTCTTTGACTGTGTATGTGTCTGGGTGTGTGGGGTTTCTCTTGATTTCTTTTTTTTTTTTTTCCTGCTCTTCTGTTTTCTTTATTTTTCAACACCCTCCCTCATCTCCATCTCAGCTTTTCTTTTCTTCTCCACTTCTCTCCTCTATGGCAGCAGAGATAATGCCATAATTTACAGCTATGCATTGTGGAAGATGAATGATAGTTGCTTTTCTTGCTTAATATGCATTCACCACGACTAGATAATAGTCTTTTTGTAGGAATAATAAAAGAAATGCCTTCAAAAGAAATTGGGCATTTTTATGTTATATTCTCCTCCTAATGTGCTAAAAGTGATATATAATTTTCCATCTTTCATTAGAAATAAAATTGATAATGCAGCATTTTTCTATGGCTGCTCTTTTTTCATATTATTGAGTGAAATGTTGCAGGATGGAAAAAAAGTTAGGCTTTCTTTTTTCCTTTTTTTTTTTCCCCCTCCATAGGTAGTCTCCAGAGTGTGTATGCAGCTGGCTTCGCAAAATAAAATCACACACAGGCGCGCACACACACACACACAAGAAATAATTTTGCAAATGCCTTGTGCAAAAACATCCACTCCTGAAGCATATACAGCATAAATATGTATTCCATGTCTCAGTCACAAACAGCTTTTTCTCCTGTAAGTTCTCATTCTCGTCCATGTATCAGAATGGAGCGGAGGCTGGAGGCTGGAGGCTGGAGGCTGGAGGCTGGAGGCTGGGGATGGGAAGTGGTGGGGTGGGGGCTCAGTGTCCAGAGGCCACTTTCCCTTGGGACCACTCGAGAGGATTTTGGTGACCTCCCTCCCTCCCTCCCTCTTCCTACCACAGGTCGCAGCCGGAGGTCAGCTGCTGTCTGAAGCAACAGGGTGTCAGTAAGTGACCTTCTCATCGACCAACAAGATCAAACAGTTTAGCATCCAAACAAAGCCGCCTTTTGTGTTTATGGATTGACAAGATTTTTTTTTTTTTGACATTTTAAAGAGTTACGTCATTTAAAGGTTGGGCAAAGTAGGAAATTCTGCAATTATACCGGGTTTTTTTTCCTTCCCAAATGCTTACATGGGGACCATGTTGAAAGCAATTGAGTGAAACTCAAGTCAGAGTGAAACTTGAGCGATCAAATCTGATCGATATCAAACAATAAGCCCTGGAATCTCAGCACAAAACAAAGCTTTCGTGTTCTTAAAAACAGGTGGGTTTTTTTTTTTTTCCCCCTTTGCAAAAAAATAAACTCTACATCCCTGCATACGGAGTACATTTATCTGGATATAACCTGAACTGATCTGTGAAGAAACCATGCAGACAATTCGTTGTATTTAAGGTAAAGCTAATTGACAGGCTTGAAACAAATTTCTCCTTTTGTCCAAAGCAATGTTCAGAATTTACCACCTTCATTCCAATCATTGACAGTTCCTGAAAACAGGGCACGGTCACATTGTCTTAATTAGGAACATAGGCTGGCTTTACGGCGACGTGTGGGAGGACCTGGAGGTTGAAGTGCTCCGTGAATGCAGTATGCATCATCATCCTAATAAAATATAACACAGAAAATTAACTCCATCCGACCTGAGGCACGCACAACAACAGGGTCCGTGGAGCAAAATGATGCAGATTTGAGTTGCGCGCGCGCGTTTTTATGCATGCCAATATGCAAGTGTTTGTATAAGTGCAATTGCGAGTGTGGAGCCACAAAGGAAGCAATTATTGGACAGAAATGTTTGTTACCGTATTAATTCTTTCATTGGAGGAGAAAGGAGAAAAATCCCTGAGAAGAGAATGTGATGTAGGCTGCGGCTCCTTTGTCCTAGTTTGAGCGCCACGTTTGCCAAAGTGCATCAAAGTGTCAGCAACTCAAACATGAAAAATGGATGAAGACAATGGTGCATTTCTCACAATTTTTCTAATAAACTGTCAATCAGACGGCCGCATGAATGACACTAATATCATATGATGCAGCATTTCATATCAAAGATCTCATCCGTGCTCATTCCTCCCTTTTGGCTCAATCTGAGGCCTGTCCTCCCCTCGTATTATCACCATCATCATTTGGACATGAAAGGCGAGAAACAAGTGCTTGCACCATCGCCAAGGAGAAACCTTGATCTCGGAGCATTTGCATTCGCCACCTTGTTCCAGGGGATGTATGAACGAGTTACCTTCGGTGCTCTGTGATTGGATGGGACCGAAAAGCAGGCATCCTGCTAATGCTCTAAACAAGTTGCCTCTCCCCCTCCCCCCTCCACACACACTGTCACACTCAGTTGGTGGCACTAGAGGGCAGTCCACCCTGGGTTTTTTGGGTTTTTTTTTCATATGATTTATTTTTGTATTTATTTTTTTTTTATGATATGATAGTGTTGTGAAGAGGGCATCTACAGTGCGTTTTACATTTATAGAAAACGGGGCACAGTAAGAGCTTTTTCATTAATATGAAATATATAATGCATGGATTTTCTTTTCTTGTGAATTCCTTGAAAAATCTATTAAGTTTCTGTCAGCTTAATGCTCTGTTTTTTTTCTTCTCCACAAGACATTAAGCTGTTGCTAATTAATTTGAAAAGCACCATTAATCTTCAGCTAAGCATACTTTCTTTTAAAGTAAATCATGGAATACATATTCAATACATTAAATATGAAAATCTTTTTTTTTTTTTTCTTCTTCTTGTCGGGCAGAGAGGAAGAGTGTGATACTAAATTGAAATCCTTCTTGACGAGACAGTATTGCAGTAGAAATTAATTGATACTAATACAGCTGGTATAAAATAACTCCACTCAAAACTAGTTGGTGTGGAGGAATGGTGAGCAGCAGTTCTTTTCCTAACCTGATAGTGTTTAAGGGTGGGACATTATGAGAAATAATGAGCTAATATAAACCACAGCGATGAATCAAAAAGGCAGAATACCAGTTATTTTACATTCACAGAGAGGCTATACGTTTAACCTCTTAACACACACACACACACACACACACACACACACACACACACACACACACACACACACACACACACACACACACACACACTTCTCGAAGAGCTTTCCTGTGGTACAGTGTCTATCAGGAGGCCGCTAATTAAACGCCAACAACAATGAAGCACGGGAACCCCCCCCAAAGGACCAATGTTCGTCTGAGATGAACTAATGTAAGAGCAGTGGTGATTACAACGCAGGGCAGTCAGCCGTTTCATAGTTCCAGCACAAGGCAGCAGAGCCCAATTTTTTTTTTTAACCGTGACAACATTCAAGTGTGGTTTACATGGTGAGAGGGTTATCACATATTTTGCCCCCCCCATCACTGTTTTTGGTGCTCTTCACTGAAAACCTGTGGAAGATGGGGGAAAAAGACAAAACCAACAAAAAAATAAAAAACACAAAACCAATACAGAAAAGGCATTAAATGTATAATAAAAATGTTGCATGTTCCTACGATAAGCCTTCATGTATAAGCATTGTTGTGCCGATTATAATCTGAAATAAAGAAAATTATTTATTTGGACCATCTTTAGGTTGAAGTGATGATAAAACCTGTCTTGTTTCTGGTTTCTATTAAAAAACAAAAAAATGTTGTTCTTCTCTGTCAAAACAGCGTCATTGTGTGTTGATTTCTGTGTTACTCAAAGAAAGTCTTTCTGCATATGTTACCTTTCAATAAACTTTCATCTCACTTGTCAATAAAATGCTTCCTTCAATCATAACTTGTCGCGTCATCTTGGGTAGGTAATATCTATGTGCTAAATAAACTCCACAACTAATTTTGCCTTTTTTTTTTTTTTCTTAAATAGTAGTTTGAAAAAGAAAAAAAAGACATTTACATGTTTTTGTTACCTTTTCTGCATGTGGATAATTACATGTATTCCATCAAAGATGATGGCTGCATGCTGATCTCTGTCCCGTCCAATCTATAATTGGCACTCGCGGTGTGTTTTTTTTTTTTTTTTTCTAAACCTCGCTTATAATTTAGAGGTATTGGTAAAAAGAAAGCGTTTAAATAAAAAAAAAAGAAGAAGAAGAAAACGTAAAAATGGGAGTTGAAGCAATGTAGAGTGCTCTCCTTGAGGCCATTCACGGTACAAGGTCAGGTCAATCATGTATGTATGGCTGCTGCTTCTCACAATCAACATGAGGATGGGATCACCCTTCTGTGTAGGACAGAAAGCCCACTATTATAGCGTCACCTCTTCAGAAGCTTCTCACTTCTTCTGGCGGTGCTCGGGACGGAGGGGCGGGGGTCTCTGCTGCCCGTCCTGAATCGAAGTTCCACACCGCTCTGTGGAGAAGGGACCTCTATGAATAGGCCCCACTCAAGAGGGATAAAGGAGCCTCTCCACTGGTTTGTTTTGGAAGCTGTCTTATTGATCTGTCTACCTATGAATGAATGCATTGGCCCAGTTTTCCCGCTCACGTGCACAATGGCACTCAAGGCCTGTATTAACTGCCCTGATGTTATTCCCAGAGAATGGCGTGCATTAAGAGGAGTTTGGGAGCGTTTGTCGTTCCATTCCTCGATCTACTCCGCTATCCTTTCCCACAAGAATAGAGACGGCGAACTGAAAAAAGCAAATCGATGGCCATTGACCGGCTAAATCAATGATAGTTTGCATGAGGACGTAATTCATAAGTGGAGTGATGTTAAAGCACAATCGCAGTCTCAGGAGTGCCATTATACAAAGACCATTAAATGTAGAAACCCCCCCCCCCCCCCACCCCACCACCCGAAAAAAAAAGAGGAGAAAAAAAAAAAAAAGGTTTTGCTTGAGACCTTGAAGATCCAACAAGAAGGCAGTGCGAAGCAGAGCAGGACTGGTAGCATTGGTTTGGAATCCGGACCTTAACCTCCGATTCACACAGGAAAAAAAAAAAAAAGGGTAAATCATTGATGTCACTTAATGTGTATTTCCTTTGGTTTCAGCCAAGTCTGAATTCCTTCACATGGAAAGTACAATTTATTGAAAGAGCCAGCTCTGCAGTGAAAGCCAAGAAGATATATGCTGAAATAAGAATAACAATACTTTATTCAAATTATTGAACGGATTTCCACACTCTGACTCAGTATAAAAGCAAATTATAGGTAAGAATAAGGATTTAATTTCTTTAAAAAAAAAAAAAACACAGGACTAGCGAAAGAAAGTGAACACTGTTACAACAGACAACGTAGCAAAAAAAAAAGAAAAGATTGTTCCCAATGACATTTTGATTACAGTTGTTAGGATATGGCAAAAAAGGAGGACTTTTTAACAGGGATACACACTGAATTGATTCGTTTTTACAAAGATGTCTTCGGTGAAGAGGGATTTCTGTCATTCTGTTGTACGGATCAGGATATCCCGGAAAGAGTTATTGTGATTTTGACAAAGTGGGAAAGGTGATTTACACCTTAGGTGTTCACAGTTTTTCTCTTTGGTCCACTGGGAACAACTAAGTATGAATAAAACTTCAATGAGGGATTAACTGCGAGATATTCATTTTCAACCAAACAATAAAGAAAACAACAAGACGTAGTGTTTGTTGCACTCATTTTAGTGGAAATGCATATTTAAAGTGCAGCCTTTGTTTAAAGCTGAGGTTGTCAAAGTGTGGGAGGATGAGGATGAGAACCCCCCCCACCCCCATCACACAACTTCAAGTACACATTTTAAACATCTTCATATAGTCAACTATCTTATAATTTCACTTTGAATTCCATAATTTTTGTCAGTTTCCATTAGAGTGAATTTAGCGTTAATATAAAACATTTACTTGCTTTAGAATCGACTGGGGTTTTTTTTTTTTATACCCACATATCACACATTATTCCTGCTGCTGTACACCCCCCCCCCCCACAACACACTTAAAGGAGCCCGTGTCTCTTCCATAAGTGAAACCTGTACATTGAGTCAAAATAAAATAAAAAGACAAAAAGTAAAGAACATAATTTATTGAAGACAAAATCTAAAGCAGAAATAAATACATGAAAGGACAACAGTGTGTGTATTTTACTTCATGAGCCCAGCAGTGACTAATAAACACTTTCAGTGGTAACAAAAGACGCCTGATTAGGCTGATGAATTCTGAAAGTATCGCAGGTGTTCGAGAGCGATCAGACAAAAGGTTAATCCCAAACTGATTTGTCCAACACATTTTCACAAACAGTTTTTCTTGTTAGCCGTCATACACTCCAGCCACGAAATAAAGGGCTTTACAATTAAAATTAGAAATGTTTACAGGCCTCGACACGTGTAATAAATACAAAACAAAGAAAATAAAAATCAATCAAAAATTGTCATTCGGACACATTAGATCTCGCGTGTGAGGCAGATTTAACACATGGATTAGACAGAAAAAGTTAAAATACAAAATAAAAAATAAAAAAAGAGTGAAGGATAGAGCGGGGAAAGGAGTGTTGAATCAACTCACCATACAAATCATTTTCAATCAAACAAGCTAGAAGATTAGGCAGGATTGATACATTCATTATGTGCATATTCCCCATCATTTCAGAACACACGCAAACTAAAGCTAAGACTTTCCACCAGGAGTCGCTGATATGGTGCTGCTGGACTTGGGAAAGTGTGTTTTTCTATAAAACCCAAGAGCTGGAATTTACACACCTGTCGTTGACAACAAATGCAATAATGAAAAGACAAACCAGAGGAGCACCAGACGGTAGCTGTGATTGATCTGGCTTTACGTAGCCTACATTCCTGAATAAAAACTGGACAATCACGTTGGCCAGTGTGTCATCGGCACAATGACTGCTTGTGCGTACATTTACCCACCAGAAGATGACAGCTCACGCCTTCCAAAACGAGTGAACAGAAGGCTGCAGAGTCGCAGTTCACATGCCGACACTCTCAGACATTAAAACCTACAACTGCTTGGAGGGGGAATGGAAGGGGTGTGGGGGAAACTAACTTGGCACCATTTAAACGCAAAAAAAAACCTTTTACAAACCCAACTTCATACCAACGTTTTGTTCTGTTAGAAAATAAACTAAAATTGTTCTTAAGTGAGTCAATAGGTAAAAATCAAATAAAAAGAAACGGAAAAGGCAGTAGCTTATCAACAGTAGTTGACATCGTCTCCTCTTGATCACAATGCCCTTTCGGCTGACGCACAGCAGAGATCCCACACACACACACACACGCAGACACACACACACACGGCGTGCCGTCCTCCCTTTCAATCATCTTTGTTGCTCCCAAAAAAAAGAGCTCACGCTTTTCCCGCAGCTTCGAAAATGGCTCAGCTAACACCAGGAAGGTTACCATGAAAACGGAAACGTCACACATCTCGAAGGAACGCCTCTCGTTTTTAGAAACGTTTGTCCTTAATGGCAAGTTCTGTTTACAGACAATTAGTAGTTTGTTTTTTTTAATTCATCAGCTTTAAGTGAGTGAAACGTTTCCTCGTCAGTTAACATCTCTTCAAATAAAACTCCAGTTACGTACGTCTGTAACACTCGTGAGCTTCCAGCTCCTCCCAACCTGGAAACGTCTCCCTCCTCCTCCTCCTCCTCCTCCTCCTCCTTTCAACAGAGACTCGCTGGTTCGTACTGAAACTTCTTTAAGACTTTGTCAAACTTTTATGACATATTTAATGAACATTGGGACATTATTTATAAAAACAAAAAAGGGGGGGGGGGGGGGGTTTAAAGTGTTCCTCAAGAGATAAGTTTCCTTAAAATTGAATAAAATCATTGAATAAGAGGACATCAGCTTCAATAAGACATTTTGAATTAGGGATCTTTTGATTTACATGTAGCTTCTTTCAGAGATACCAGTGAGGAAACTCGGCAATATCGTGGACGGCACTAGAATATGGAATCCAGGTGGTCGTACTAAAGTAAACAGGTCGTCCAGAAAGAGCGTGATGAATTTCACTGCTGAAATGAGAAGGACTGTACTCTGAAACCCGAGTCCTACCGACATGTAGTTATGGCCTTTTGAAGTAAGAAACATCTGGAAGATAAAGATCTTGGCGGATGAATCTCACTGCGTCTTCGTCATGAAGAAATAGAATAAATTCACCTCAACTGGATGGAGCCGCCAAACCACATTTAAAACATGTAAGACTAAATGCAATCAGCACCTCGGACATTTTCTATCATTAAACATTTCTATACGAACTTCAATCGGGTTTTTTCTTGCCATGCCAATACACACATGACATTGATTACAATTCTGAAATCGTAGAAATCTTTCTGCCCAAATGAAAACGCCGTCGAAGTAAAAACAATGTCACAGAGTTCACAGTCGTCTGTGGAGGAAGCACTGGAAGTTGAACCAGGAGCTCTGATGATATGATCAGTCATTGTTAGGGGGTCACAGGGAGGGAGGGGAGGAGACGTCGTGGGTGCAGATCCATCAGTAGGCCCCTGCAACCACCCCCCTCCACCACCACCCGACCACCCAGTCTGTTCTGATCAGGCCGGATGTACGGCTGCACCGCAGGGGGGGGGGGGGGGGGGGGGGGATGGCGGGCGCTGCGGGCTGGGATTTGGTGGTGCTATGCTGCCATCAGATACTGATGGTAGAAGAGGCCAAAGAGGGAGGTGGAGAACAGGCAGGCAGCGATCCACCACGTGAAGAAGGAGAAGAGGCCCCGGAACAGTAAGGGACTGAAAACAGTCCGCAGGCTTCCGAGGGCCATGGACAGCTGGGCGACTGACGCCCGCGCTCCTGTTTCTACCACCGAGGCTGGCGTCGGGGCCGCGAAGGGTGCTGCCCCCGTCGCGGAGTCAAAGTTCATGTCATGGGTGCATGGCAGGTCTTCTTCTGGATAGACCCACCAGGAGTGACCACCTGCCAACACAAGAGCAAAATGCTTTAATCCATCAAAGGCAAATGAAGTAAATGAAAATCAGTCTTCCCATTGGATAACTCACCTAAAGTTTTTAGCAGCAAAGTGGTATGTAGCAGCATCACAAGCGGTGCCACATACTGTAGTGCGATTACGCACAAGTAGTAAAAAACACGTGCAACCTGAGGGGAACAGAAAAGCAAGATGTTTCACAAACAATCTCACACAAGATTTAATACGGAACCGTAATGACAGTTATCTTTCTTCATCTTTCATGACTTTCAGCTCTCTGCCCAACGTCAGCTTTAAAAACATTAATTCTTATTGGACATTTGCTTTGAAAACTGATGATGATAGCTCACAGGTTCACACAACCACAAGTTTATTTTCTGCAGAACGCGCATTATTATTAAAGCTTTCAACATGATTCACCACTATTTGTTAGTTGTGTGTAACGTCCACCTCCTTAAATCGACCAAACCTTAAACAACAAACAAACAGAGGTGCTTGGCTCCTTAGAAACATGCCTGTATTAGTTGTGTAATATACTGGAATCCAGGTTATGTCTCAAAATACCTCGATGGAGCTTATCCAAGCCCTGCTTCTACTTTCGGTTACAATAACACAAAGCTGTGAGGTGCAACGAAGCGGGAATGCCACACACCATCTTCTGCAGGTCCACAGTACTTATTCGTCCTGCCTCCTTCTTCATCTGGTCCACACCCTTCTGGGCCAGGTTGAGGTAGGCCTGCAGGTGATGTCTCATCATCGCGAGCCGGAGTATACACATCAGTACGATGACCCACAACCGCAGGGTATCATACGTCTCTTCAGTCATCCTGATGGAAGCGGAAACACGGGAGTCGGTGAGCAGAGTTGAGACACGGGGGCGGAACGTAACGACGGCGAAACGACGGGAACGGAATCGACAACTCGGGAGAAAGTCGGGAGGTGAAAGTGAAGTATACAAAAGGTGAAACAAGAATACTGTAACACGACGTCATCAGGTTTAACCTTGATGGTATCAGAGCTGCTGTCAACACGCGCGAAAAAGTCAAGACAGATTTCAGACTCGCGCGATAAATGACAGATGCTATCTGAGAACAAATAATCAGACGGAAGATTGGATAAAGAGCTTTCCATCACGTATGACTAAACTTGCCTACAGTCCAATTTAACCCATGTTAACGTGTTTATTGTGGTTGATTCATTTACGAGCTGCATTCAATTTTTATCTCATTGAACCGCTATAAAGTCCTTTCTGATGGCTGCGGTGGCTTTGTTTACATTCCCCTTTTTCCGCCACAAAAGCCACAATTACATCTTCTCCGGCTCGACGGCGTCATCCCATCCCTCTGGTGTGAGTGGCAGGTAATTAGCTTTCCAGATATCAAGGGAATCCAACTGACGCTCCTACTATGTACACATCAATCAACAAGAGGTACATGAATATATACACCCAGTAGATTCTTCATTTTGTGAATTGTTCAGTCTTCCACTCGCGCTACAAAGCGCTTCATAACCGAGATTGTCGCTCATGATCATTTATTTTGTAATTTACTCAAGTGACTTTAGCTACACATGTTGTTCATGTAATTTCCGAAGATAACATATTAGCTTCTTTCCCCAAATCAAAAACAGAAAATCTCTATTGTTCCCATAAAAGGAACCTTGGACGGTGCTCCTAAAACTGCTCAAGCTACAGCAGACACTCTCAACTGTGTGCACGGACAAGAAAAATGCTCGTGGGAACGTTGGCGAACGCACATGACTCAGAAAGGATAATTATTTCAACTTACAAAGGCACACTCTCCTTTCCCAGAGTGGGGTTCATTAGGTAGTCCTTGGTAATGGGCTTCACCCATAGCAGGACCATGATGAGCGGGGACAGGAAGTTGATATGAAGCAGAGTCCTAGGAAAGCAAAGTAAAACAAAATTATCTTTAAGAACTTCAGTTCCAAAATCACATCACTAAACCTTGTACGTTTGAAGGCTCATACTGTCAATGCAACACTCCCTGAGAGGTGTGAGAAGGTAACCTGTGCACACATTTGGTAGGGCCTGGAGCTAATCCCTGGAAGTGACGGGGTCTGTGGACGTAAGCCCGCAACACTAAAGAGGAGTGGAAGAGGAGGCCATTTTGGAAAGTCTGCTATGGCAAAGTGGATTATCTGAATGCAACCTGCTCCCTGCTCTGCACCCCCCATCATGGTCAAAGACGTGGCACCCGGCGAGTCCTGAAATAGGAATCTGCCCAAACTGTAGAAGTCTTCATCTGTCTCACAGGCGGCTCTGGTGTATCTGATACAATCTGAATATTAGGAAACAAGTGCCGATGGGATACCTTCATTTATATTATTTATTATTTAACTTCAAATCTGGTCATTTTTTATTCCCTTGTAAATTTGAAGTGCATCATCCACTTAAAAACCCCGGATGTAAACGAATACACTGTTCAAGTATGGCAGATTTCGTCCCGTCTCACTAACCTTAAACTGCATTGTGCCTCACACGAAGCAGTAATGTTCGGTTGAATCGATTTGAATGACACTATGTTGTGCTGTTAGGATTTCTGATGCATTCAATTTGAAAGATCTACATTACATTTACAAGTTTAAAAAAAAAAAAACACGTATATGTCTATCCTACAGTTCTTGATTATTCTGATTTCTCACAAAAAAAATTTTGACGAAAAAGAAAAATCCGGCCAGGAAAATGTTTCTCCTTGACCCCCAGATTCTGTTTCTGCTGCTGCACCCCACCCAAAGCTCCACGGCCATCCCTGGGAGCATTTACTGGCTGGTAGATCATTCTGAATGTAAATGTCATCTTTCATTTACGACTGCCACCTTCTCTATAATTGTTCTTATAAAAGGAATTGGTATTCAATTTAAAATACACCAGTGAATCCAGGAGTGACGGCGGTTCCAGCAGAAGACTCACTGTGTATATTTGGCCGTGGTTAGATTGAGTGCATCTAGGTGCATCTGGGCCAATCGCAGACCGGGGAACGTTAGAAATGCACCAATCAGAGAGCAGAGGAGGGCCAGGATCAACTTGAAGGTGAGTTTTGATATTGGACCCCTGTGAAAGAGAAAACACGGTGAAATACCCGTGTAGTTTCATGACTCATAAAGAATTCATGAGCACAGAGAAACAAAAGTGATTCCATGAGAATACTGATGCGGTACTTACTGGGACTCCAGGCCCTGGTGCTCCAGAAACTGTTGAGCGCTGTCAGAAAAGTTGGTGAAACCTAGAAATGAAGAAATTGCCGAGAGTGACTCACTCGTCGTCGTCGTCACGTGGAGCAGAAGAACTGGGATTTGTGAGAAAAGCCGGCTGGACACACTGACCTGTCTCCAGACCAAATTCCAGGTAGTTTTCCGTGACGATGAGAATGGCCATGGCTTTGACGAAAAAGAAAAAAGCAAACGTGATACAGAGCGAGCGCTCGCCCCCCTCTTCCAACTTGAAGTAGTGGGCCGTCAGAGAGAAAAGGGTCTTACTGTAAGAGCAGAGTCAAGGGAAAACATCTTGATAAGCCTGCTGACATTTAAAAAAAAAAAAAAAAGAAGATCCCAGCCATTTGATGTTAAAGCGCTATTTTGCAAAATCCAAGGAAAACATAAACATATCTGCATTGCTGCGGTACAGAAAATGACAGTTATTCAGCACGCATCTTCACAGAAGTACACACAGTCTGTGTATGCTCACAAGCCCCATGTGACCCTCCAATCTTTTAGTGGCACACAAAGCCTGCTACCAGGCACATGTGGGCACGAAATGTGGTGCTTAAGCGCCAGTGAGGCGCCAACGGAGGTCATAACTCGCTCCCCGTCGCCACAGACCTGGGCGACCCGGAGATGAAACGCTCACGTTCTGCAGGATTCCAGTTGACAGTGAGCTATTCACTCTTTTTACCGTTCGATTCATGAAGTGTATTAAAGCCGCCGGCCGCTTTTTCTTCCTCTAACCTTCATTTGATGCTGTAAAGACGGCTGTACAAACATTCGCTTGATAAGTTGGAGCCGGCATGTGGCTGAAAGGGAAATAGCAGCTTTTGAGTGATCATGTGGTAGCCTACAATCAATACCCCACCGAGGGAGACTGTCAACATTGGTTAAAGGGGAGGCTATCCAATCATGTTGGGAAATTTCCTGTAAACAAGTGGGGGGAAAAAAGCAGGTTAAATTGCATATACTTGAAGAACTCCAGTAAATGGTTAACAGGGCAGCAGCACTGATCTCCAGGGAAAGAGTCTTAAACATGTCATCAGAGCCGAGATGGGAAAACTGAAATCAAGTGTCCCATTAACACATATATTGGGCCAACATATTCCTTCATCTTCATAGTCCCATTTTATCATTTCCGCACTCTGTCATCCCCCTCCCAACCGTATCAGTGTGTTGGGCTGTGAAAATTGGGCCTCCAATCTCCAGTGCAGGCAGGAAATGACCGCAGTGAGCCAGGTCCGACCAGGAGAACTGGAAAGATTGATCCTTTGGTGTGTGGCAAGGATAATGTATATTATTTAACCATCAGTCAGCATAGCAAAATAGAAGGAAGAGCTTTCGCTGTCATTTTCTAGCCTCCTACCACCACTGCTGTATTCATACAAGAAGAGATTTGTCCTCTCTTATAGACAAAAGACATGTTAACCTGGGACATGTGCCGTCCATTAGTGTGGATATAATCGAAACCTAAGTGTGCAGGAGAGTCGTCCACATCGTTGTCGAGCAGGAGCCTCAGACATTGCCCCCTCAACAACAGATATGATATACAGCATCAGTATGTGACCAATTTAAAGGCCAGATTGCGCCACAATACTGGGGAGGCTGAGCACAAAAAAGGCAGCACAAGATGTAAGGGGTGACTGATGTAAGGATACATGACAAAGGCGAGTACTAGTAGGCACCAGACCACACTGATGTTCATCTCTCCCGAGGGCTGAGCCACACTGTAGTAGAGCTCTGTTATCAGATAGACCACAGTTGCCGCAACTGTGAAATCCACCAGCCACTGGAACTCCGGGAAGTAGTGCAATGCTGGAAGAACACCGGCACAAAGATTAATTCTACATGAACACAAATCACAAACGAGGCACAACATTTAAAATATAAACTCTTTATTACACGTAATGTATATTCATTTAGAGTAATACCTAATGTGTCGACTTCTGTGATACATTTCGTCTCCAGCTGTAAGTCTATGTCCTTGGGGACTGTTAGTGGCTTACCATCTATGTGACCATTGTACTTCCTAGAGGAGGACAGAGCAGAAAGAGAGTTAGCAATGAAACTTTTAACAATCAAAAAGCATGTGTAGGAACACTTTATAGGTGAAATGGTTGGTCTGAGAAAGAGAACTGAGAAGATTCTCTGCCAGCAAAACAGTAATTGAGAATATAACCCATTCCAAATAAAAAAAACAAAAAACAAAAACCTTCTTGTGTGCAGCAGTCTAGTTAGGTTCATAGGGGAGGAGGGAGACGTTGGTCTGGCTAAACCGCTAACAGCAGGGCTGTGGCGAGCCCTCCTGAGTTCTGGACTTTGTTCAACCCTGTGTGTGTGTACTGGATTCACGGGACAATGCCACTGTAAGACTCTCCGGTCAAACATGCCCCGGACAGATTTCATCTCTGAGGCACCTGACAGGAAGAAAAAAAAAAAAAAGGGGGCTCAGCTCCACCACCGGGGGAGTCCGACGCCTGACAAAGGGAGTGGAGCTGCATGGCACGAGCTGGAGAAAGGACAGTGGTCCATCTTTTTCTTTTAAGGGATTACTGAGCATGTGGCGTTGGAGAGCGTTGACCTGCCTCATGCAGGGTCAGAGAGAAAGGAGCCGACTACAAAAAAGAAAACGCTCAGAGTGAGGATCGGGACACCATGTGGAACAGTAAGGATTATCTTTCGATTGTGATTTTTATTGAAATTCACATTTAGAATCGAGTACAAAGAGAACCAATAAATTCATGTGTCCAACATATGGTTCAACTTCCACCTGGGGAGGAGGGGAGGGGGGTTGCAGGGCAGATTTGAAAGAAAAATCATCTTTTATAATCGAAGCTTTGAAGATATAATGCTGTTTGGGAAACTTTGATTTCCAAAGGGATGAGATCCCTTCAAACTGTCGGCCCCCTGAAACAGCCTAAATAGTAACGCAGCCCCCCCCCCAAAAAAAAAAACTGGGGGTCAACTTTCCTCACATCCACCAGACAACACCACTTCTAAGCTGCGTTTCTCGGAGCCCCAATGAAGAGCGGTAAAGGAACATAACAACAGAAAAACAGACTTCTGTCTCCTTACTTCAAACGGGGCCTTAAATGAGCCACATAAACACATCAGCTTCATCTTTTTGTAGACATGACTCTGGTTTCCATCCCTCTCAAACAACTGCTTCACATCTCTTCCGTCTCGAATGAAAGGGCCACCTTTTCACACGTCCTCTGTGCCGCCGCATCTCCAAACTCCCAAACAATAGCCCATCTTCATTTCTGCCCTCCCGTCCAACCTACCTGTCTTTCCTCTTCTGTCCTTTTTGTTTCCCAGCTAAGCTCCGCAACTCATCTTCCGTAGGGTGCTGATACCACCGCAGGCTGTGAACAAAGAAGCGGAGAGAGAGATGAGGAATCAAGTCTCCGAGAGAGAAGTGGAGAAGAAGAAGAAGAAGAAGAAGAAGAAGAAGAAGAAGAAGAAGAAGAAGAAAAGACACACTAAAGCAGATATTTTTGAGTTGTGGAGGAAAACTGACAGTCCAGAGCTGGCTTCTGCAGTCCCGCCATGACATTACGAGGACGTACAGTATTTATTATTTAATGCCGAAACTGAAATGAGGAGAAACCATGTAATATTGTGAAGCGCTGGATAATGACATCTCTGTTCACTTCCCTTGCTGGCAAGTGTGACGGGGTTTCACCTCCCGTTAAAAGCTTAAATTGCCTTTACATCACATTTCAAAGCAAGAATACAACTCTCATTGAGAAATGCTCCTCTAAGTGGTGACGTTATGTTGTGGTTCTACGAGTAAGTCTTAACGCTTCAAAGTGTAACCCTGCGTTTCATGATTAACTTCCAAACAAGAGGAGTACACACAAACGGAGACATTTCTCCAAGCTTTACTTTACATCAGCCACTCGGATACGCGTCTAAAAAGGCGCTTGTGAGGAGCTTTACCAAAGCAAGGGTATTCATCCTTAAGGACTCGGCTTGAAATAAGAGCTAATTTAGGCACATCCATCGGAGGACAAACATTTCGGGCTCCCGCTTTAACTTTGTTTAGAAACCCCGGTGTCACAGCAACTTGACAAGTACTCTGTGTTAGAAGAGGCTAGAAGGAGCATAGCTTGTGTTTTATCCCTGTGTGAATCTATTTATTATGGAAAATTAATTATACAATATTCTGAGGGGACATGCCAGGCCTCCAGCTTGGGGCAAAATGTTTCAACAGTGCCCTGAAAGGCAAAAATGAATCAATTAATAAATGTGTTCCAAGGAAGCTGTTTACTGAAAAACATTCGTGGCACTAATTAAAGAAAATATGGCAGGAACTTTAATATATTTATATGCTCCGTGCTCTCGGGTCACCCCAATATTTTGAAGCCTTTTGCTGAATATTTTAATGGTTCTTTTCCAACGCTGTGCCTCAGAATATGCCTTTTGATTTCCATTGTTCTGGACTCATATGGAACTAAACTCCTCAGGAGGCGAGTTCGCCGAGAAAATTAAAGTGTAGCTTTTAGAGGAACTATCAGAGACGGCGTGGAAGGGATTCTACATTACCTGCCGCTGCAGAGTAGCCATCTTGCAAAAGAATAATGAGGTACGATTTTCTGAATTACACTGGCCATTACCATGGTAACCACCAGCTGCACACCGATCACACCCTGTGGAGATAGGATGAGGTTTAAATCACATTTAAATAATAATCACCCATTCCATAAAGCAATTACACATGTTGAGAATAGTTTTATACAGACTGATGCATGCTGAAACTTGTCTCACAACTACATTGGTCTTTGAAATATGTACCTTCGAAAGCCTGGAATACTACTTCAGATCTTTAAAAGTCGTCCTATTGGATCGCAAATGCTCCGCGAGTAAATAAATGTTTAAATGGGTCTTACTACACACAAACTTGAGATACATCACAACTGGTTTTTTTCTTTTTTTCCTTCCTCACAGTAGGCATCCCAAACTGTAAAAAGTCATTTTTTTTTCTGTCATATTATTCAGTTTAGACTATCAGGACAACAAAGGAGCCATGTAAACATTCAAACTGTGCATATGTATTAAGTCATTTCATACCAACTTTTTGAAGTGTGTCTAACACATTTTAGCTCAGCGGCCACATAAAATTTTCATCTCGAGTGGGCCGGACCGGTAAAATAGTGCCATAATAACCTTGAAATTCAATCTTTAAAGTTTTTCTTTGATGTGGTTCAAGTGTATACGTGATGAAGATTTCTGTAGTTTTGCATAACCAAGCTATTACTACTGAAAGTGACTAAAATCACAACATAAAACCAAATTTAATGATCCCTCCTGGTGCTGAATACAGCTCGGGTCCCAGAGTTGTGTCTGCTGCTCTTAAGAAATGTGTTTAAATATTTTTTTGTGAATCATTGTTTTGTAGGGCCGGATCAGAGCGTCCTGTGGGCTGGTTTTGGCCCACGGGCTGATTTCAACACACCCTTCGTGTTTGTGAGGACAGCAGCTTGTAAATGAACGAGTAAGTTATTTGACAATGATGCTTAATAACATAGAAAAAGACAACAATCTAAACACTTCTGATCTGAAAGTGTACAGTTTTCCTTCTGAGGTTAAATATTTGATCAGAAAAATAACTGAACAGTAAGTTTCAAACAAACTCATATCTTGTTTATATTAAAAAAAATGAAGAGGGAAAAAAAAAGGTGTAGAAACACAGAATGGGGAAAATATATATATAAATATATACGCAGGTAATATCTGGATAGGGACCAAATAATGTCTTTCCAAGCCAACACCATACACACCCACCCACCAAACAGATAGAACTCACCACACACACATTCAGAATACCAATCCATAGTTATACAACTGATATTAACTTCTAAACATGTTACAAAAATGATTCCTGACTTTATCCATGGAATTATGGCTGTTAAGTCACATGACTGTATCTCAGTTGATGATATAAAAATAAAAATACTTCAACATAGGCTTGTGTATTTAGCCAAGCGTCCCAGTCTGTAACAAGCAGCTTCGGATAGATGCGTTGACTGGATGTTGGTTGACAATCAAAAGATGAAGGTGACCGAGACTTAACAGCCAGCAAACATTTATACTCTATACCAGGCGTTTGTCAACCTTTTTGAAACTTCAAGGGTACCCGATGCTACAAACTCTCTGAATAACTATTACTTTGACTAAAAGGAGCGTGTAAACTCTAAACTCGACTGGCATGATTCTATATCCTAATTAAGACTGCAGTGAGTCCTGTGATACCTAGAATGTAGCTGGCTGTAGTTTGCTGTTATACATAAATTGCTAATTGTGCACTCTTATGGCAGTGTAAGACTTAATATTTTGGTATTTAATGGACGAAAAAAAAAAAAACCCTCCTAATGTGTATAACTGGAAACTGTATGAAACAATGATGGGCTAAATTGGGATGATGATCACATACAATATTTGGCGTACCAACGATTCTGAGAAACCCAATTTGTTCCCAATTGGTAAAAACTGACGGACGGATGGATGTCAGTCAATCAGGTGCAATGACACATTATACACATTATGAACATGTCGCTTAATTGCAATATTTTCATCGGGGAAAGCCACAATGGAAACTGAATGAATTAATGAGTGGAGCAATGTCCACGAAATGTCTGCGACATTCGTCATGTTGGTGTGACCACGAGCCAGCGCTCCTGTGGAAGGTGCCCAAAGATTTAGCAACATAAGGAGCTCACTACCGGCCCTGCAACACGTAGATCAATATTCACTTAGGCTTAAGAGGACAGAATCATTCCCATCACGCTGTGCCTTTATCCACTCAATGTGCGCTAAGATATGTGGGCTGGCAATCAGTAGGAATCATTGATATCTGTACCTGCACACACTTGAGCAAAGAGAAAAATCACCAGACTAATCCTCGATAAAATATGTTTATCTTTTCCAATAACTATTTTACATCTGGGCTAGCCCTGAGCTGGTGCCAGTGAATCACAGTTTGCAATTCATCACCTGGAAATGAGTGAATAAATCCTGCGGCCTTGAACGATGTTTCAACATGTCGTTTTACTCTATCATTGACATATGGCTAAACAAACCTCCCTGTAATCTTGTCGATCGAGCCCCGAAAGTGCATTTCAAAATAATAAATTCACTTTTTGTAAGGTGCAAACTGGTAGCAACTTGAATGACCCCCTGCCCCCGAATACCTTCAGTAGCTTTACATTTAGTAACTTTGCAATATCACCTCTTCATTATAATTCAAACTAATGTGGATTTCATTACAATTGATGATGTTAATTCATCATCACATCTTTTCTCGAACAGATCACTTGACCACAAACTGAACGGAAGTGAACAGGAATAGGTAATACAGCCACACCTGTACGTCAGACCTAGATTGTAGATTGGTTCTGGGTATCCTCAGTGACACACCGCAGGGGGTAAGCTCCAACCCCAAAGTCAATACCTCTTCTAGAATCTCATAAGGAAGTGTGGGTGCCATTTATTTGGCAATCACACTCACTCAGATGTGATGCGTGACCAGACACAAGCTCTCTGACTCAAGACATTTCTCCATGTGAGTTATGGTCATGCGATGTAGGTCAAAAGCACAAAAGTCTGATGTTTGGTGGGTGCTGACCATCCTCTGTGGGGGACCTGCAAGGATCTCAGGCCTGGGGGAAATTAAGCCAGCAAGGACTCCCTTATCTTGCCCTGTCCGCTTGACCCCCCACGCACAACAACCAAATGGAATCTGTAGGGGGTGGAGAGTGGGAGCTGCAGTGATAACCACCACACATAACACCTAAAACACCTTCCCTCTATTTTACTCCACAGAATAACTTGAAATGCTGTGTTGACCAATACTTCTTAGTTTTCATTCAAAATGACTACTGTTGAGTCCATTTACTTCTTCTCATGCAATGTTCAAACATTGTTTTAAGTTTGAGAGTACTTTGTCAGGATGTATTTTGCTGTCGTTATAAATGGATCCTATTTTATCAATATGGGCCATCAGTAGTGGCCACTCCTGGTCCTAGAGGGCCACAGACACACATATTTTTCCTTGTCTCTTTGTTCCAACATGCCAGAACTTATTGGGCACATTGTCATGAAGCTCTGAAGACACATTCGTTACAATCAAGTGTGTTTACGCAGTAGCACATCCAGACCATGCAGGTTTGCAGCATTCCACGACAAGAGTGCCCACCTCCACACTTAAGCTGAAAGATGAGTTGCAACCAAGACATTTAAATTATCCCCTTGTAATTTTAAGACTACCGAGCTATATCTATTTCTTTTATGCAAGTGACTGACTTGAAGAATGAATAATTATAAATCATTGTTTTTCATGATGGTCATCGACAATGTAAAACTGCATCATATGCCACCCTGTTTAACATATTCATTGAGCAAACACTTTTAAGCAAAGTGTTTCACAATGACAACTCAGAGAAAGTGATCTAAAGTGTGGCCTCATGAGTGTGTAAGTTCCAAAAACAGATATTAAAAGCAATAAAAAATCCAAACAATAAACAAAGAGTGATTTTCTTTTTATTAATAATAACTTGCTTCAGCTGCATTGGGATTTACAACCCATGTGTTTTGGAGAGAATAAATTGGTGCTTTAAACAAAAACACTATCATAAATACAGGCAGGACTGCTCATCCGTTGACTTCTTTACCAACAAAGTAACACATGTGCACAAAGTCGACGGTATGTCATCGGCTTTCATCTGATAGCATATTGTTGACAGGAGCAACTTGAACCAGCTCTGTTTGTTTTGCGAACATCACTTGTGTTTTGGAGCGAATAATTACCGTATGCTGTTCAAAGTTACTCAGTTTACTTACAGTTTTCCATTTTCAGTCAGTAGAACTCAATTAGCTTAAAGTGTTTGGTGATTGAACATTTTAATTGACTTTATATTGACTTAGTATTTAGAAGTCTGTGGACCATTTACACTGGCTGACTGGAAAAAAGACCACAAGTTTTTTATTTCTTGTTTGTTTCAAGGGCTTATCATTTGTTCTCCCTGCTGCTTTCTGTAAGGGGATAGAAACTGATAACAAATGTTACAAACTAAAAAAAAAAAAAAACAGCTTGCCAAACATCATACACATGCTATCTCACCTTAACATTGTTACACACTATTTACATATGGACTACACATGTCCTGTGTCAATTACATTCTCAGCTGGAGCTGCCGATCCTCATTTCTTCAAACAATGACAATATTGATTATTTACCTGCAGACATTTGGATAATTCACATCTCACATTGTATATTGATCTTTTTATTGATGCAAGTGTGTGTGGTTGGCTGTCTCGGTCACACACAGAGTACCTGTCTGGGATGTGCCCTGCACTGACCTATTGTGACTTCAGTTCAGCTCCAGCGCCCTGAAAACCTGATTTTATTTGTAATAAACACTGTGACCTATGTCTGTGAAACGTCTTGAGACACCATGTAACTGCTAACATTGAATTAACAGTGACGCGAAAAAGAAAATAACATCACAAAATGTACCTATGATTAAGTCATCACAAACAATGCAAGGTATGAGTTAAATGTGTTCAAGCTCCTTGCCAATAACATGTATTTCATTCACTGATGACACCTTGAAGCTGTATGAAACAACATTGGGGAAGCATTCCACCCACTGAAAAACACTTTCACAAGTGCAGAACAGATCTCTTTTTCTTCTTTGACATAATTTAAGATGCAAATGCTAATTTGGTGGCTTCTATGATGCTTCACATGAAGTCAGTTACATCTATCAGTGTGAGCAACAAATTAATGTGCACTAATTCAGTGATGAGTCCCTAAGAGCTTCTCGGAGGGCAGGATGGTGTCTGACTGCAGGTCAACAGGGTGAACACACCTTGACTTCTCCCTCAGGTACCTTGAGGCCAGGTGAATGCTATGCTAACTACTAGATGGAGGAGATCCACGCTGCTATGCATCCTTAATTTGGCCCACAGCTTAAAAAGGACACTCCTTTTAATCATGCCAAACACTGATGTGAGTCGATAGAGTTTAGTTCATCAGTCACGCTGAAAACAACACATTTGGACTGCAGTCAACATTCAGCTTCAGCTAACGCTAGCTACATGCTAAGGGGCTAAGCTTATATTGCGCCACGATCGCAAACTGTCTGCATGTTAAAACACGACTCCTTCGAAAATGTGCATTCCTAAACCGATTCCGTGTGTCAGTGAAGTGCATTAAATGAGAGAAACCGTGATGTGCAGGTGCTTCGCTGTCAGACTCACCATCTTGATGCAGTGCAGCTAACACGGATTCTACCCCGGCAACACTGAGCTCCCCGAGTCGGAAATCAAGCGGCGAGGAGCACATAAGCCCTTCTTGCGGTGGCTATGCACAAATGAACGGGTTTTTCATTCAGACTGACATTGTAACCTCACGGGGACGGGTTAAATCGTACATGAAGAATCAATGGATCCGATATAGCAAGTATTTTCAACTGCAGTAGAGGTCACACTGAAACTCCTGGTATAGAGCTGCCTTTAACAGTGCCTGCATGGAAATATGAGTGTGGGAATATTGTCATGTCCACATGTGTTCAAATAGGAGCAACATTCTAGTTCGAATATACTTGTATATAGATTTATGTTGCTATTATCTGACAATTTATCTTAACATGCACGTATGATGTTAGATTCCATGCAGGCTTAATCAAGACTGCTAAAGACATCAGTAAGGGCCACCGCAACCGGAAGAGAGCACAGACATAGTGAGCCGCACACATGACAGCTCGTTCCCATTCATGAGCATGATTTAAGAATCTGGTCAGGTGTCTGATTCGGGGGTTTTATTCAGGTGTCTAACCCAGGTGCATTATTCACATGTATGTGTGATTCGGGCGTCTGATTCAGGAGTTCGGCCTTATTCGGGCGTCTGCCGTCTGATCCAAACGTCTTGTCTGATTTCAGCGTCTGATTCAAGTGCCAGGGTGTCTGTCTGATCCAGACACCTGAACGGATCCAAATGCACGAGTACCGCTAAAATTATGCCATCATTGTGTAGGCACTGTATATACCAGCGTATCAACCACAAAAGATCCAGGCTGTGCCTTTATATGATGTAACATCATATAAAGAAGACCCCCCCCACAACACACACACACACTTTATTTGAAGTTTTTTTGGTAAAATTTCCATGACGAAGTATATGTGTAGTCTGTTCTCTCTGTCACTCACCCTCTTGATTCTGTGCTACTTGTACTGAGTACTCCAGAGCAACCCTCTCTCGTTTCACTTTACACTAGTGAAGGTACTTTACAATTGCCGCCTGAATGGGGCTACTACTCTTAAAAAAAATAAAAGAAAATGGTATAAATATTATTGTTTTGTTTATTTGTTTGCTTCCCCCTAGTTAACTTTGTTCCCCCACACATTGTCACATCCAGACTATGATCATGAAATCTATTGGTCACTTACTCAAGTACCTGTATACTAATATTCATTGCTAAAATAACATTTAATTTCATTCCATTTAATTTATTTATTTTCCACATTTTCACATATACAACAATGATTTTGATTTGTGCATGAATTTCGCAAAATTATGAAAAAATGGGCACCCACAAAATCTTGGAGGTTATCATGTTGGGGTACGACACACCACCACCCAGTGCGTCTTGTGTTGTACATTAACCAAGAATGGCTCAACCACAACTAGATCCCTCAGACATCATTAGCGAGTAGTGGTGAATGAGGACTAATTTATGTATAAATATACACATACTTGCATACATACATACATACATACATACATACATACATACATACATACATACATACATACATACATACATACATACATACATACATACATACGTACGTACGTACGTACGTACGTACATATACACATATAGAAACAAGTGTGATCCTAAACTCAAAAAGAAAAGATAATAAATGACTATATTTACTGCATCTAACAGTAAATCATATACTCTGAATTGATCCATGTACAGAGAGAAAACCTTTTAACCCTGTGAGTACTAAGCCACATGTAGACCACGTGCTTAACTCTCCAGTAGTTGATTCTTTAGTTTCCTTTTCAATGTGGATAGTGTGGATGATTGTTTTAAGTTGCTTTCCAACTTCTTCTATAAGCTTGGACCTCTTTGACAGATATACTAAAACTTGCACATTTAATTTTTCAATATTTACCTTTTAGAAGCTGTTTATTTCTGGTATCATGTTGATGAGAGGGTGAGTATAATGAAATGAGTTTGCATAATCTAGTATTTGACCTATTACCAACAATATACATAATACATGCATTGTGATAAAGATTCACTTCAGGAAGCTTTAGGAGACCATATTTATGGAAGAGAGCGTTTGTTGGAGAGTTTGGCATCGACCATGAAATGATTCTTATAGCTTTCTTTTGTCGTGCCAAAAGTTTTGGAGTGTAAAGTAGAGTATGTATTGTTCCAGACAAAGTTACAATAATTCAAGTGAGGCTCAAACAGAGATCTGTACAGTGATAACAGTTCATCTGTTGGGACCAACTGTCTCATTTTAAATAGTAGGCCTACAATTTTAGAATTTCTTTTTAACTAATTCTATAATATGCTTTTTTAAATGTATTAATCCATCTATCTGGATCCATCTATTTTTATATTCATGACCTTTTCACTGTACTTATGACTGTTAGAGCGGAAAATAATATAAAAGGTTATTACAAGTTATTACATTTAAAACAAATATTTACCTTATCAAGTTGCTCATTCAGGAGCTGTTCAAGCTGATCTATGTGCTTGTGTGACATAAACAAATTTGTGTCATCTGTAAAGAGTGTTTTATGAATATCACTAGAACAACGAACAAAGTCATTAACATAAACGATAAACAAAATAGGTCCTAGAATAGAGCCCTGGGGAACGCCAAATTCGATGTTTTCCTTTTCAGAATTGACACCGTTCATATTTACATATTGCTGTCTTCCATAAACATAGTCCCTGAACCACTGGAGAGCCCCTGACACCGTAGTGCCACAGCTTTGACAGATGGACATGACAGATAGACAACCAATGATAGCTATGGTGTAATGAAGCCCAAACAGAAAATAAACTGAGTGATGTGTTCATTTTTCTTGCATGTGTGTTTGAGTGTGTTTGCTCTGGGATAGACTGGTGACCATTAAGGGGCTTGACCGGTGAAGTTGCTCGTCGGAATTGATCAAAATGGATGCGTGATCAGTCACTATGTTTAATTGTACTTTTGTCTTTGTTCTGAAAAATATGCATGTAAGCAATTTAATGTTGGAATCCCATCACCTTCATGGTGATAGGTTGGTGATATGCATCTTTCAGCATGTCAATACTGGCCCGTTTTTGGTTGGAACATGTGCAGAACACCTTGTCTGTTCCAGTCCGACAAATCCATATACATGCAGGAGTATATCAAGTTTCTCTTGAGTTATCTGGATGTCCCTACTGTCAATTTCATTTGAACTCACATGTACTTTTAAAGCCCAGTTTTAGTCAAACTAACACAATGCTTCTGCTTTTTAGGTGTCCTGTAAGCGGAGTGTGTGTTGGGGGATGTGCTGATTGGGCTTGGTAAATCACTCAAGGATGAAGTTAGATGATCTGGCCAGCTTCTCATAGAGCTTCTACCAGGTAACAACCACAGTGGGGGTCATGACACACATTCCCAGTTTGATGATCTGCATTTATCCACCAGTCAACTGAGTAAACTGTGACTAACAAGGTGTAATTTGTAATCTGTAGCTGCAAGAGGTAAGTTTACAAGAAATGTGTACTCATAGACTCTTTCAATGACTGTGTTGTCATTTTTAACTTGGATTTGTGCATTTGTGTCACCTTTCCTGAAGAACCTAATATTTGTTTTTAATATGTTTAGAGATAGTTTCTTTTTGGAAAATGCATTTCATTTGTAATTTCGATCATCAATGTTTCAAGGTCCTCACCTGAACACAGGACTGTCGTATCGTCTGTAATAGGACAAACTTAAAGGGTTCATGATATACAGTTTTTCAACACTTTCACAGTGTTCTCGTTGGTCAAAAAAGTTTACTGCCTCAAATCCTACTTTTCCTTGATTTTCAGCCATTTGAATATTAGATTATTTGAGCTGCATTCAGAATCTGCTGTGTCTGTGTGAGCTGGACTGGCTCGGCCCACACATGCCCATCTTGGGAAGAGGAGGAAGTACTTCCCTCTTGTGGTGCCATGCGCCAGAGCAGAGCTGCCTGTCAAAGGGAGTGCCTGCCTTGATTGGGATTGGATAAACCCCCGATGACACTATATAGGGTTTGATTTCTGATTCGCTCCTTTGGGCACACACTTTAAAAAAACAAATGAAACAAGCTAGTGGGAGAGAGATGACAGACTTTCTTCATTTCTGAGGCATTATTCCCAGGTATTGGGATGCATATTACTATTGGAAAACCATTAGAAAGTGAATTTTGCATAATATGACCCCTTTAGTTTATTTTAGAAGTTAAATACAAATCATTGATGTACAGTAGAAATGATTTTGGTCCCAGCACAGATCCCTGTGAAATTGAATCATAGTTGAAATACTGTATTTAGGCTGATTAGAATTAGACTCATCCATCAAATTGTTAAAATTGCTGATAAATGATTGTGCCATATCACATACTGCCACTGAAATGTAATTGATTAATCACATTTGTCAGATTTTTGTGTTATGTTGTTTTTGGTTAAGAAAATGTGCACGGTGTCATTTGTTCTTGCTGATTTTGGTGCTTTTGGTTTGGAAGCTTTGGAAATGATATAGAGAAGTTTCACTGTGTTTACAGCCTGACTGAATCCATGAAGCTCCAGCGATCACAGTGACACACAACACATGTGTTTTGCATTTGCTGTTTTGCACCTGAATGTGCGGCCGGGTGCGTGCGTCAACATGTGGGCACGTAAGAGCTGGGTTGTATTTGCACATGCGCATATATTGGCTAAGCCCTCCTCTCTTATTGCAGGGATACCTACCCCACCCCCTTGATGCATCGTGCTCGCCCCTCATGGCACGTAGGCGCACACATACACACATACACATGCTGCGGGAGTACACTGGCACCACGGCTCAATCTACTCTCCCTTGCTTTGAAAAAAAAAAAACATTATCCCCCAAGGCCCTGTGATATCTCTTTAATGGTTTGTGTTTACTAATGATGATGTCAGCAGTAAATGCAATTAAGCTAAAGTGACACGCTAATTCACGTGAGAAAAACACATGAGCCCGCAAAGAGGGAACATTTACAATTCCAAAACTAGGACGTCATCCCACAAAACAGTGCCTCTAAAGAGACACAGTGTTTTATTTCGGCGTGTTGGTTTTTCTATACATTTCAGACTGATTTCCTTTTCATTTATAATTAAAGGGAGTTTCATACTGTACATTTTCCTCGCTGTATTCCGTATCACACTCAGCACTATCGCTGCTTCTGTTTGAACTCTGTTCTCTCCGGAGATTATGTTTTTTTTTTTCCTTCTTCTTCTCTTTTCTTATTCAGTGTTGTCTGTTCTTTTTAGTCAAGCTTGTTATTTTTAGATGAAACATAATAGCCAGGATCTTCAGTGTACTGTGAGAGTTTCGCACCCTTTCCTAGTGTTTAATCCATATGACATCTCCTCTGTGCCTACTGATTCTTTTGAGTTTTCAACTGGCAAGCCTTACAGTATAAATAAAGATGATGAGAATATTACAGTAAAAAAAAAAGAATCTCAGCCTCGTCAATCAAATAGACTCATTGTGGAATGTCAAGATTCATTTTTAATGGCAGGGCTTTTGTGCATGAGAGCTGGTGAGCATTATACATCGTTTCCTTCTTTTATTAATCAAACAACAGTTTGAAATGTGTGTCACTGATCTCAGCAGTATACCTCGAAGCAGAGGAGGAAAATAGAGCAAAAGCCCATGTCAACTCCTCACCAGTAGGACTAAAAATGGCTCAGAATGTAATTCTCTTTGGTGCAGCGTCTCCTTCTTCATTCTCTGTAATCTACAAGAATGCAAATTACAATGCAAATGCAAATACTACTGAATAATTGATGTATAGCGTAGAGTTCCTTTACAGGAACTGGAGGCTTTTTTTCCTTAAGTCGAGTAATGTGGCATTTGGAACACACATTTGGTTAACCGCAAAAAGACAGCACAGGAATTCTCAATGTGAAATTCTCTTCAACACTGTAGCGGGGTTTATGCACAAATCTAGATTGAATATCTGGGATACAGAATCTCTCTTTTTCAAGTCACATTCTACAATTTTCACTTTACTCCACATTGTTGAGTCACTGATGGTGCTTAATTGTAAATTTGCATTTCTGTGGTTGATGTATTATTGAGTTCATTGTGACCCAATAGAGCAACAAGAGGGAACAACATTGTTCCTTAAGTCAATCAGCTTTCTTATGGATCCATTCATTTATGTATTCTGATATTAATTTATTTTCTTTTTTTGCGGTGGCTGATATTTAAATCGTTCCTATATACTGAGTGGAAACGTCAGTCCAAACCATTGCTGACATTAGATCCCACCCCGAGACACTACTACAAGGCCTTCTAAAGTCCCAGTTCAATACACCAAGATCATTTCTGTAAATTAAACTTAAGCACATACAGAATGCTTTTGTCTTTTGTTCTGATGCGAGAAAAAATAACGCCTATTACAATTAATGGCTTTCATAGGCACTCGAGCACATACATTTTATCTTCCTTTTTAAAGGGGGAAAAAAAAAACGTGTTTCCATCCTCACATGTGGCCGTGTTCAGGCGTCTCCCTCAGCAGGTTTTCCATCAGGGATTGTAATTAAGCAAAAGCATTCATGAGTGGGCATGCTCATTTAGCCTGCGTCTGGGTTTAGACAGCTTTAGAGGGATGGAAGAACAAATCCTGGTGGAACAAGGCAGCGTATGCTATAGCCAAAGCAAAAACATTGCAGACAGAATAACAACGACTCCAGAAGTTGGTTGCATTATATTGTTTGCTGCATACTCTCTATTCAGCTTATTTTTGATTAGAGAAAATGCATTCTCTCTCTTTTCCTTTGCAAAGACAGTTATGTAAGAGCAGCAAGATAATAAGATTGCAATTTCTTTGATTATTGTTATTTTTTAAATCAGAAATTGTTTGGTCCACCTATTGTGAATCTGTTTCAATTTTAATCGACACAATTGTGCATTTTGGTCTGTGGGTGTTTTTTTAGGTGCGTACTCTTTTTTTGTAAATACTGACATCTTTCAAAATTACTGTGGTCAACATGTAATTTTCAGTCCAGCTGATAGGACAGGTGAGACACCACAAGATGTTATAATCAGATGTTATCATTTATTAACAAATTTGAAGCTGTATGACATAAAATATGTTTAAGAAAAAAAAAAATGAAATAGAAAATTCTGCTGCCATACAGTCATGGATAATGATGTCAAACTGTGCGCATTTCAATATAAAAGAGGCGCTGCCTCAATAACAAAAGCTGCATGCCTCATCGTAATTAGGTTCTGGGCACTCTTTGTGTAAATTATGAGATTGGACGAGTTTGACTTAGCTTTTAGGATTTTGTTATTTCATACTAATAAACCAGACCTAAAATATAATGTTCAATGTTTAAATATAGAATTTACTGACACTTTGTGGTATTCAAATGATTCACTCTCCGGTAGCAGAGTTTAATATTTAAATATGTACCTATATATACAGTTTAGATATTTTTTTCATCCTTTCATTCAAATAAAGAACGTGCACAAACAATGCAGCGTTTAGGCACCCTGCCACGAGCCTGGCATCAAACGGCCTGCTTCACGGCCATTCTACCTGAAACCACGAGAAATTAAATGTCTGAGTGTCACCCAGGAACATTTTAGTGCAAATAGTTATTTTGGGTTTTTGGTTTTTGTTTTTAAATCGGCACAAAAAAAACCCCAACCCAATTGTCTGGTTCAATCACAGGAAAATGTCAGGTTTCACCACGCATTGCACATAGGCATCACAGCAGCAGATATTATTAATGCAGATTTTTTTACCCCCCTATTCAATTGAAGACTGATTTATATCAGAATTAGACGAGTGTGTGTGAGTGTGTGTGTGTGTGTGTGTGTGTGTGTGTGTGTGTGTGTGTGTGTGTGTGTGTGTGTGTGTGTGTGTGTGTGTGTGTGTGTGTGTGTGTGTGTGTGTGTGTGTGTGCGCGCACACTACAGCAGACACACTGAGAAATAAAGGCAGAGTGAGAGGAGAGAGAGAGAGAGAGAGAAGCTCATTATAATCAGGCAATTATGCTGGCAGAATTAGAGGCGTCCTTATTTTCTCTTGTGGCAGCCTGAGTGTGGATACGGCTTTTTAAGTGACTGCAGACTAATCCATGGATATGACTGACTATCCTGTGTTAACATGGACACTCTGTAGTTGTATGTGACAAGATCTGGAAGTGAAAGCCTGAGATTTTGGTGATTTTTTAAAAATTTTGTTTTTTTGGGAGAACTGGTGAGTCAAGCCAGGCTCCCCAGGTTGTGGGCTCGAATTTGCATTGATGAGATTTTTCTTTCTCTCTCTCTCCTGGTTGAAATTTTGGCTCAGCGCAAGTGAGTGAAAGATGAGGACATTGGTACCTGCCCCCAGCCCAGGGCCAGCGCTGTACATAGTCAGTGTCTTCTAAACTGTGGTATATAATGATGTTGCATGTTTAATTTGTGGGTATTAATGTGGGCTTTGCTGCCGTTGTTGTTGACAAAGAGCCTGTGTTGTGCACTGTGTGTTTGTCCATCTTCTGTGTTTATCTTGAAATAGAAATGTAGTATAGTTTCATTTAATTTTTTTTTATCAATAATCAGAATGTCATGCTTCATCAAAACAGTCTAGCAAAAATATAAATATTAAAATACGTTTGCGTTAACATACGTCGTAAATCATGTCACAATGAGTGCAAAGTCAAATAAAGAAATCTTAATTTATACATGTAATGTTTGTATGTTTGTGCACCGTTGGCATGCTGGGGCTAAACACTTTGACCTGAGGTCAAGGGTGTTTGACCAGAATTTGACTCTTGACCTTTAATACATGTCTTATCAACTCCCCTCCTAATGTGTATTGATTATCCCTCCCATGAGACAGAATGGCTAAAACACTAGGTTTTCAGAGGCTTTTCCTTTTAATAGAAGAATCCTTAGTGGTTTCCTTGTTATTTGACATATATATATATAAAATGTCTTAAAAATCTTTCTGTTTTTGGACAGAATATTTTAACAGTATAGGACAAAAAAGAAAATCAAAGCTAATAAAATATGCCCATTTTTTATCAGACTCTCTTGTGTGGATGTCCAGATTCAGCACCACACATCCACTTGACGCTCAGAAAGAAATGTGGACTAGTCCCTGGAAGTGGCTGTGTGTACTTATGTGTGCGTTGGGGGTGCGGTGAACAGCGGAGTGACGACTGGCTGGAAGTTCTCAGAGAAGTGCTTGTGTCTGAGGAGGCAGCTGATTTGGGATACAGTGTTAGCATAACAAAGGCCCTGAGCCTGTGAACTTGGGGCACCTTTCGACCCTGGCGCTGTGGGGATGAATGGTCTCTGGGCCTCCCTACAGAGCTCCCCCACAGCTAGCCTGATCGTGGCTAAATTGTTAATCAGGGTAATTTAATATAGTTTTCAATATGCCTCATCTCTCATTGGGAAAGCATTCACCGCCTTCTCGCCCCCCCCCCCCCCCCCCCAATAAGGGCCCCCATTCAAAAAGATGAGACAAGCAGCTGCAGGTCCTATAGCTTCCTCAATTGAAATGTTCTAACATCAACAACTAGAAGGCCTCGGCTCTGTGTGTGCGTGTGTGTGTGTGTGTGTGTGTGTAATACAAGACAAAAAGTCACTTGTACAATTTCGCTCCACTTTTCCTGGCTGATAAAACATCTGGAAGCGTCACAGGTTTTGCTTTCTCAAAAAGATAATTCAGTGATATGAAATCAGAGCTGCGTCTTTCCGTCTCTGGCACGAAAGACAGTCTCTGGCACTTTTCCTCTCAAAACCTGGATCAGAGTGAGGTCACTCCGAGCAGTAACTCTGTCTCAGGACAGGTGACGTCAACTCTCTTGGTGGCAGCGTCCAGTAGCTGAGGTGAGTCATCAGACGATGGGCCGTAGTTTTAGACAATGTTAGTTGGACCCACACACAACCGCACACTCACATGCACAAATGTGGACACACGCGCACACACACACACACACACACACACACACACACCTACACACACACACACACACACACACACACACACACGCACACACACACACAGACCCTCTTCCACGAGGCCGGGTCCTGACTCTTCTGTCTATAAATACATACTGTAATCGAGGATGACTCACACACTTGGTAGCTGTCTATGAAGAGTCAGAAGATGGCGAGAGGCGGACGAGCAGTCTATAGGAACAATGGCAGAAAGCGAGAGAAACCCCACCTCGGGAGTGTTTGTGTGTTGTAGCTCTCAGTGAACATGGTGGCAGAAAATGGAGGACAAAGAACCGGATTAAATTATGTCTCAACGTAATGTGGGATGGAAATTGAAATGTGGTTATCATACTTTTTTCAGTGGGTGATTATAATGGGCTTGCTACTGACACACACAGTCACACATTATAAAAACACTGTAAAAAGTTATCCCTTTTCAGCTTTTGGGAATTTAATACATTCAAATTTTTTCCGCGTTTGTGTTTTGAATATAAATTTCAATAATCTACAAGTGATTCTTCAAGTGTGCAGCTGCAGGTGATTTAATCGTGTTGAATTTAATCTATCTTTAATTAATCAGGACATGTTTTGGTTAATTTATCGCTGCACGATGGCTTGAAAAATACAGCTTTTTTATTAGTGAATATTTGCACTTTTTAAAACTTGTCTTCCCTTAACTTAAAATCCTAATATCGATGGTGTAGACACATGTACAAACACTAGCTGATTACCATTACACCCAGCCATAAGCAGAACTGAAATAGACCCTGCGAGACGTTCCCAAACCTTTTTCCCTCGGACCACTGAACAGAAGCGGTCTGCTCTTGTGAGCTCTTTCTGAGGTTCAGTGTTAATTTATGCCGTGTGACTACATGATAATTCATTCCTAAATCACCAGACGACACCCCCTTGAACCCCAGATCCAGACATGTGTCTATGGCCTCTAAGAGCTGGGACACAAAATCAACAGCAGGCAGATTCACGTCACTCACACTAAGATAAAGCAAACCAGAACATACTTTGTCCAATTGATTGGTTTCCTTTCCTTTTTGTTTTTTACATTTCATTTCTTGTGACAGGATTCTCTATCATTTGGGCAGAATTCACTTGGTTTACACTTCTTTCGGCAACTCACGTTCTGGCATTGCTTGGAATTATTCCCTTTGTCTGCACTGAAAGTTTCTTACTGCCGTGCACATGCCTGTGGTGCATGTTTTAAAGTTTTGATGTCATGGTGTTTGTTGTCCTGCTACTATGACAGGAAATAGAATTTATCAACATGGAAACAAAGGTGCTATAGGCCCCTCGGGGAACAGGGTCTAACTGGGGTCAGGACTGAGGGGCCTTGTCTAGACGGCCTGCCTTTATGTCACCCTGTCAATGGGAGAACTTGACCCGTGTCTCGCTGCCGTGGGACTCGCAGGCAAGCAGACACGGAGATATGGGCTCGATGAGCCGGTGGAAAAGCGATGGATGTTGAAAGTTTTTGGCGTAAGGCGGTGCTGCTGGACTTTGAAACAATGTCGGGGCGGTCAAACGGTATGACTGGAAATGTTGGCGCTTTCGTCATCTTTGTCTCGGTGTCGAATGTTGTGATACTTCAACCCGGAATTCAGGAGATTCAAATTTGGAACATGGTTTCAAAATGTTTCCAGTTGTTCTGTATTAGTGCATCTCTCTCCCCCAACATCAAATAAGAAAACATATTCAGTCACGTGAATGAAGTTTCAGGATGTACTCTGTCTTTTGCCCAGTTTTGAGTTAGAATTGCTTCAGCACTCCACTCCCCAGTCCAGATAAATGATATATACAAGAAAGATAAATGAATAGAAAAGTTAGCCTTATTTACTTGTTCTACTATGTGCATCAGTAAAAATGTAGTGATGTGGTGTTTATAAAAACAATACGGATTTAAAGCCGTCACAATCCCACTAATTGTGAATAGAATCATGATGAATACAACTTTATCATTGGCATTGTTATCAAACGGACATTTTTGAATGCACTTAAATGAAAACCAGTATTGAGATTATCCAAGTGATTAAGACATTAAATCACACTGATGTGGTGCGCCAAAGGAAAAAGATGGCCTGGCTATAGGATCAAGCAGTTTTCTCCCCAACTACACCTCGAGTCGATCTGTTGGCTGTATTTCTGAGGCTGATGGAGCCAAGCAGTGGAGGAGGAGCTCAACCGTGCATAATCTCATAAACTGGGCAGACATTTTGGTGTTTGATGATGTTTTCCCAGCCAAGCAGATCTTCAGAATATCGCAATCCTGAAAACTGAAAAGCTTCTTGTCTTAAGTGTCAAGTGCTTGTTTGTACATTGAGTCGAGAGGTTGCAGAGCTTAGGTGGGTGCATAAGACCAATCTAGGAGACATTTTGAAAGCTGGAAGAGAAATTCATTGGATTTCAATGTTTGCTGATGAGCACTTTCTGGTAAACCAGATATATCCTTCATGTACTTTACTTTATTACACTGTTTTTACAAGTGCTTTGAAGCAAAGGTTTTCATCCTGAATATTTGTATAGTGGTTTTTTTCTCTCAAGAAAAAAAAAAAAAAAAAAAGCTCAACATTTATGTTGTTGCCTTTGGAGGTAAACATATCAACAGTTTTTATCCATTGAGTTGCAGAAAACCTTTACAGAGCTACTCAAATCCAATTTTAACATGTATAAATAAATTGCAATGATACTGTACTGCACACATCATATTTGTAGAATATTTTTACCATAACTTAACTGACTTATTGTGAAAAGAAAATATGTCAAGTTATTCTATAATTGCGGGTTTATTTGATGAAGCTGTACAGTACGTACAATTATATTTGAGTCCGAGATGTTTACGGCAGCATTTAGTTACTCATTATTTAATTACCATTTATATTACAATCCTGAAGATGAATTTCAGGAAGAGGGCTGGAGTAATGAGAGTGACTGATCCTTCAGCCTGTTCTCTTATGACAGCCACGGACCACATCAAGTTAGTGATAAGTTGAAAAATTGAACTGAGAGCATGTGCATGGAATTGTGCTACATTTTTGTTCAGATTTTAGAGCTTGAGTAATCTCTGAAAGGAGTACTGGTGAATCACAAGAGAAAAAAGGAATCTATGGAAAAGGTCACTTTCCCCAGAAAGACAGCAAACCTTTCATATACTTCAGATTTATGACACATAAATTAGAATATTTTAAGTCTTTTTATATATATATCTATATATATCTAGATATAGATATATATCATGAAAATCAAAAATAGATTAATCAAAGTAAAAGTATTTTGTAATATCAGATTTCTTTCTTACTTTTTTTCCTATCACATTAAAGTAATTCAGTTTTTATGCTATGTGTTCAGAATTTTTAAAAACTCCTCAGTTATATTCTAATTTTTGTGATCCACTGCCTTTAAGGCACACAAGCCACAGTTGGGCCACCACCGCATAATAATGAGCACACAGGCGAAGACCTAATGTTTATGATCAGTGGTCATAGATGGAGCGAGCTTTTCACAGTCACTCTAACAACTGATGCATTTTGTCCTTTGAAAAAAAAAAGAAGAAATGACTGACTCCACCTTGTATCCCCATTATGAATGACAGGAAAGGGAATTATCTTCTTAATGTGAACGTTTCATATTGGTCTTTTGATGCATTGGTATAAGTAATTCATGCATCTTTTACTTATTTTACATATTTAACATTTCTACTTAGTTAGAATAATAATTCGGAACGATAAGAAATCGTCTGACACTTGGTGTTTGTCTAATCGTGGAGCTGTTTAGATATTAGCTCCATTGCACTCCCAGTCTTTTTTTTTCTCCCAGTGCAATGTTTTTTCAAATGTGTGATTTCAAGCAGTATTGGAATGGAACCTATTCTTATTTTGACACTCCCTCTTGTAAACAACAACAAAAAAATACCTTCCAAATATGCTTGGATGAGGCCTTCATGTATGGAATAAAATTCTAGGTGTGTTATAAAAGTTTTTGTATTTTGTATTATTACGGACTTGACATTTGTTTCAGTTTGCCAGTGAATTAAAAGTTTGCCCACCCCTGGTCTAGAGTAAATGTTGAATGGGAAGTTGTGAGTGTTCTCACTTGTCTGGTCCAGCATACTGAGGAGTAAGTTTCAGCCAAATGTCCTAATTTTCCCCTTGCGATTATTCCACATATAAAATAAAAATCCAAAGGTGAAGATATCCCTGTGAAGTGATGAATCCCCAAAACAATTGTTTCTGTATTTCCTTATTGATTGATGTTTGCCTTTTGCACACACCCAGGAGTTCACATACGGTCCAAAAGAGCAATTATGGCTGTGAACTGACCAAAAACCATTCTGGGTTTCCCTCAACAAGTCACAATAGCAACACACAGAAACACCACGGGAGCACCAAAACACTCACTGGATGCCAAATTCAAATCAATTCCTGCTCTTCTTTTAGCTCCTGTCTTGGTGTGTGTGCAGGGCGCTGCTACAGGGCATGGTATAATTGAAAGACTGAAGAAGGACACAGCTTGTTTAAACCAACCAGCAGGCAGCGAGGGTATAATGGGAAAACAAAGCCAGAACACCAGGAGTGGGTGACTCCACGTTACTAATAGTGAAGCAGGGAGGGTCGCTGCCTCTGTTTCGTTACCCTTACTCCTTGTGACAACCAACAGGTCCACTACACAGTACAATTTAAGATTTTTAAAACTCAACTTGAGTCGAGTTGGTTCAGTCGGACCTAAGAGAGCCCTGCTGGGAGCTGATTCTTGCTTTATTGTGGAAATATTTTCTCAAACCCAAGTCAAAGATCAAAATGAAGGAAAATTTGGTGGAAAAGTAAATCAATTTTATTTTGTTGCGAGCACAAAGTGTTGGTGTAAATCAAATCCCATACTTTCACCTTTTGAAATTGTTTTCAGGCTGCCACAAATATAGGATATGGCCAGAAGGAGCACATATGGATTAATTTGACACTGCACATGTTACAGACTCTCTTTATTTCCTCTCTCCCTCACATGCACAGTCCCTATATACTGTAAATACACATCGCAGTGGCCAGTAAGTGGTAGGCGAGTGCACAGATTGCAGAGAGTAAAAATAAGCTATTCTTTCTAAGCAGTATTGAAAATCTGGGATGCTCCCCGAGACGCTTCCATTTCACATCTCTGTTGTTTTTGTTTCTTAGTATGGATGAGAGTTTGACATGTGCTATATCTCTGAGGTATAAGCTACAGCAGCTGTGAATTCCCCCAAAGCAAATCAAGCGGCATGTCTGTCTCATATTGACCCACATAAGGAATCCCCACCCACCACTTGCAAGACAGTGGCTCATTTTGGCCTGTAATAAATATCAATGTTACATATCAATAAACCCATCAGAAAGGAGGGTAAAAATAGCAGAGAGGTTGGGGAAAAAAGGTTATATTGAATAGGAGACGACGTGGGGAATGACGGAGGGCTGAGGTTAGAGAAGAGAGAGTAGAAGAAGAAAGTGAAGGTTGCGCCTCTATTTGGCCCCTGTGGTCTTGTGCCTCCTGGGATACCCGAAGACTCTGTCAACACTCTGCACTTCAAAATCAATCACTCTCAACTAGACAAAAAGAGAACGACACACATGCGGGGCGCTCGCACGCAAACAAACGCACAGCCACACGAGATGTTAAAGGCAATGTCTTTGGTCCCCATCCAGCTTCAACAACGCTGCCTCTGCATATCAGGACTGCCTGTGACGGCGGGCTTTTGTGGTGCAGTGATTACAGAGGCAGAAGACAGAATGCTAACTCACCGATGTTCTTTAAACTCAGGAGCACACAGTGACGTACTACAGCCACACAATGGTCTCGTGATTAGCACTCTAGTGTCTCAGCAGGAAGATCCCTGGTCCAGTTCCAGCTTGTATTTTCTGTCTGTGCATGGTTGGGTTTCCTCTGGAGATTCTGGTTTCCTCCCGCAGTTCAAAGACTGAGGAAGAGGAATTAGTTGTTTTTAAGTGAACGGTTGATGCGACTGTGTGGACGCATCTTCCTGTGTTTGCTCTGATGAATTTACGGCCTTGTTCAGTTCATACTTTGTTTTCATGCAGTGTCGGCTGGGATCGAGCCAGGGACGTCCAGTCAAGAGAGGCAGAGGAGGCCTGTCATCATGGTGGGATGCATTAGATAGTTATATTCATCCAATGGTTTGAACTATACATTTATATTCCATTTAACTTGAACAATTTTGATTGTTTTCCTTATTAAAAATGGTCAAATTTGCACATTTTCTCGTCAAATGTAGGGAAGAGACGTCTAATGCGGCAACAGCTAGTTGAGCCTCACAATGATTTGCACAGTCCGTCACAAACTATGCTGGCACGTCGTGCAACGAGAGTGTGCTACTGTCTCTCTGCATGTCGCCAAACAAATGTTTCAAACATTTTAATAGATGCCCCCTGACTTCGTATAGTTTAGCTGAGGTTTATGATGTTTATTGAAAACTGTTTTGTATGTTCGGTGATTTTACAATGGCAGTGGAGACGCACGAGATGAGGCAGGCAGTTCTGCTGCCTCATGGTAGGGGGCACTGCTGAGTTCAGGGATTCTTTTGCTACAATAATCGAGTTAAGAGCAGATCCATTTTTTTCACAAATTTCTACAAAAGAGTAACTCACATTTTTGCCCAGAAGGATAGGTGTATGAACTTCATTTATAAGTAAAGGTCAGACCATAATAATGTTTTTTTGAATGAATAAACTGTGCATCATGTAGTATCATCACCTGTTAACTGCTGCCAATCAAATGGTGCATAATCTACTCTTGGGTTAATATACTTGTTAATCTGATTCTGATGGAGTTAGCGCCTCACCAGCCCTAAACCTCACCACATGTCACTTGATAGAGCCCAGCCCACCACTCAGGGAGGAAGTGCAAACTCCACACAGAAAGGACCCACAAAAGACCACTTGGACTAGCACCAGGGACATTCTCACTTTGAGGCATAATACTAACTGAAAATGTTGTGTCGCCTTTTTTAGGCCCTTTCCACACGAGCCAAAAGGATCTTTTTTTGTCCCCGTCATTCCCAATAGAATAGAATAGAATAGAACTTTATTTATATAGCACCTTTCCCAGACGTGAGTCACAAGGTCCTTAACAGCACTAAAAACATAAAAAATTTAATTAAATAAATCAAAATTTAAAATTCAAATTAAATAAATCAGAGATAAGATCATTAAAGGTATAGACCCAAGAAAAAAGAAAAACATAAACAGTTATACAGAAAAGTAAAATTGAGCAGCTATAAGTCAAAGGCCTGCTTGAATAAAAATGTTTTTAACTGCTTCATAAAAGTACCACAGGGGTCAACACATCTCAGCTGAAGAGGAAGAGCAATCTACAGCTTTGGAGCACGAGCTTCAAATGCACAATCACCACGGGTTTTGAGCTTGGTGTGTGGGACCGTAGGCAACATTTGTTGGCCAGACCTAAGCGCTCTATTTGGGGCATATGGGTGAAGGAGGTTGGAAATATAAAACAGAGTTTAGCCAGGTAATGCTTTAAAAATTAGCACTAGTATTTTAAAACGAACACGGAATGTGATCGGGAGCCAGTGAAGGGAGGAGCGGACAGGAGTAATGTGGGCTCTCCAGGTTGTTCCTGTTAAAAGACGAGCAGCTGCATTTTGGACCGTTTGAAGGCGGTTTAAAGATGACTGATTTAAACAGGTAAAAAGGGCGTTACAGTAGTCTAAATGAGAAAACCTGGGATACCATTCCTTTAAGTTTTTCTATGTCACACAGGTGGAAAAAGCAGGAACGTGTCAACAGGCTGACATAGCTGTCTAGTCACAGAGACTGGTCAAAAGACCAAAAGAAATTCCGTCCACACGTCACTATGAACACGACGCAACACGATGCCTAAGGGCATGTAATACATATGCCAGGCCTTTAGGGGCGCTGTGACTCACCAAATCCAACATATCACTTTATTAAACCACCTAGTATCAGCTGCTGCTGCAGCTCAACCTGGAGCATGAAGTCCGTAATTGTTGTGGTTATTAGGTGACATCGTGGACTGATGTTTTCCTCACAGCGAAGCCGACGTTTTAGAATTTCCACTCTGGGACCCGCTTTTAAAAAAACAAAAAAAACAACCTTGTCGGGCTCCTGAAACGCTGCGCCGTGTCGATGATCGGCCAAAAATGGTGCGTTTATGTGAAACGACGGTTCTCGTGTATACAGGCCCTTAGTCCTGTTGTAACAAAACATATCATCAACGTCCCATCATTCTTATCATTTCTGAGGAAAAAAGGACATTGTGAAATACTCTTTGAAAAAGTGATTCCTTTTAAGTTTAGATTTGCAACAGAAGGCTGCTGCTTGTTCAGGTGTAGGATTTCTGCAGCTGCCAGGATGCTTGTTTTTACAAACTCACACTCAGTATTACTTTCATGCTAATGCTAGTTTGTTTGGGAAAAGTTTTCTAAACCTCCCTGGGGCATTAGTCCATTTATTGCTGCTATCAGCTGTTCAGCTTTGAGTGTCATTGTTGTGTTGTGTGAGCAAAACTGTGGCAACATTTCAAGAATATCAATTACCTTTTTTTTTTTTCAAAAATTGCAGTAAATTAGGATAATATTTTTTTCCATAATGAAAAGTCCTCTTGGTGGGCCATATGTTTGATATCCACAGATTAAGCAGCATGGACGGTTTGGCAATGTGGTGGTATTTGCAAGTTTTATGACAGAGAGAAGATTGTCTTTCTTACATGTCAAGTCTTTGGTTTCTGTCACTTTGCTGATCTACACCGAAGGTCATACGTAACATTCAATTTAAGATCAAGCAAATATTCACATTACGAATGGTGATGAAGGGCTCTATGGGTTCATTAAATTGTGGAAGTACATCACACATAAACAACAAGAAAGCACTGATTTTGTTATTTTAACTGATACGTGAATGAAAACTATTTTTCCTGCATTCAATATTATCAAATGTAAAGTCTCTTTCACCTCTAACTTTTACCTTGAATAATGAAACAAACTGCTATTTTAAAATCCACACACAGAAGTCTTACATTTTGTACCATTGAAACATCATGCAACCCGTAGCAATGCTTTTCAGGTCTGTCTTTAAAAAAAAAGAAGAAAAAAAAAAGAATTAAATGTAGTTAAATGCACAGAGGAGGTAGATTCAGTAAGACCTCATTTTTCTCACCGTGAAGTTTCCAGACTTGGAGTTCTGTATCTTGCCGTCTGCAGGGATCACGAGGTGGATAGTACTTGTGAATCTTTTCCCAAACAAAATAAGATAACACAAAGTCCTGCTATCTGTAGATAAAAGTGAAATACTGTGCCGTCGAGAGGAAAAAGAAGGAGGGGGACAAAGGAAGGAGCAAAAAAGTTCTCACACGTAATAGAATTTAGAAGTTTTATTATTTTCCTCACCTCACCAAAAGTTACCAAGGTCATGTTCACAGGCCAAGAAAATAAAGATTTGTATCAGGCTTTGTGTCAATAATGGAATTTCTTTTAGAATATTAATACATTTTTGTTTATTTTTTAAATATAATTTGTGACTTAGCGTGTGGTGCCTCTAGACAAGAAATAGCTTACGGTAATTCTAAATACTCTAGGTACATTGAAAGATAAAGACAGCTGGTTTTCAGGAAAACATTTTTACACGTCTGTTGTCACTTCACACCCATTTTGAATCCTAGAGTATGAATATATTCAGCACTAAATTGGATATAAATTCATTCATCTAAAAATCTCTGCACCAACATGCACACACTGGCCATTGGGTTGATACGTTGTGCAGTCTAATGTGATCCAGTACCACAGCTGTGCCATTAATTCTCTCTTCACATGTTGTTCAGGTTTGCTTGAGATTTGTCATAGTTTTTAAATTTTATCCGGGTGTTTATTTTTGAGGCTGCAGTTGAAGCGATAATAAGCAGACCTGCTCCTCTCATGTGTAGTGATGACATGACCAAAATATTAGAAACCAGATAAACTAATGCTCTCCAACTTCGCAAGCATCACAAATAACCTGCAATAACCTTATTCCCCCAAAAAACTGTGGCATCGAGACTGTGGAAGTGTATCAAATAAAGTTGCCAGTGTGCATCGTTAAATCTCCCTGATGCACTCTAGCAAAACTAAACATGTTTACCTTTATGAAGGTAAAATAGCACAACACTGTTACTTATCATATGATAATATGCTATTCATATGTTTGTTGGCTGGGGAATGTAAACAGATCAACAACATCATGGGATATAATGCAAACCACTGTGTCATTGGATTGCACCTTTTTACAGAGATCTCAGAGAAAATCATTGAAGCTTGCACGTTTAACTTCTATGGATGTCACGTATTAAGCAGCATATAAACATCTGTCCTCAAAGTTGATGCATTAAAAGCAGTACAGATTAAGTTGTGTGAAGATTTGAGTGAGATTAAGGAACACCACATTGAAGTGACTGGATGACAGGGTCAGAGCATCTCCCGACTGCAGCTCTAGTGGAGTCTTCCTGGTCTGCACTGATCACAAGTGGTCCAAGGAAAGAGAAGTGTTGGACGAGCAACAGGGTCAGGGGAGGCCAAGGTTCACGGATGCGCCTGGTGAGGTCAGTCAGTGTGGTCCGATCTGGCAGAAACAGTTAGAGTAGCTTCTGATAGAAAGGTTTCAGAAAATTTTATATGGGGAACAAAAACACTTATGCTCTTCTTTTTTTGTGATGTTACATCTGACTATATATTTCTAATAGGGCCACTTATGCAAACTTTATAGTAAATCTTATAGTAAATGCACATAGAATAAACATTCTCATTCATTTTCTATATTCCCATCGGTGTGGCTTTAAATGCAATCCATCATTGTACTTTGAAGGCATAATATTAAAAAAAAATTCAACATTTTTGTCAGGATTAAGAGAATATGATCATGATATGGAAAAAACTATTGGCTTTGTTACTATTATTACTATATAGTAGTGATATTATTTTAGACAGAAACATTTCTGCCAGCAGCAGGGATGACTAGATAGCTTGCACCAGGTTTCGTGTTGCATCCTTTCGGTTGATGCCAAGACAGGTTTGAGCTATTTTAACACTCCTGAGACACTTTTCTTTTTTTTTGTTGGGACACTTTTTGTTGACATTTCTTTTATTTTGCAAGTTACCTGTAGATGTGACACAGCTGGCTCCAGGGCATCCTTTGTCTCATCACAAAAGCCACTAGCAGTTGATACAAACATCATTGGACACTCATGGAATACGCACCATCTCACCTGTCACACTGTAGCAATCACACCGACAATGTGCTGCAAACATGAGGTGCAAAAAATGTACACAGACTCAGCCATCAGCTTGGATTCACGTCCCATATGACCGCTGACGTGCGTGCGTGTGTGTGTGTGTGTGTGTGTGTGTGTGTGTGTGTGTGTGTGTGTGTGTGTGTGTGTGTGTGTGTGTGTGTGTGTGTGTGTGTGTGTGTGTGTGTGTGTGTCTGTCTGTCTGTCTGTCTGTGTGTGAGTGGATAGGTGGAGGCCATCTTTCATCTCTTGCTGTGATCAGGTATTCTACATGATATGGTATGATAATACAAGCCCAATTAAGGGATGGGGCTGTGTGAAAAATGTGATGACAGGGCAAGCGGAAGACTAGACTGTGATCTGACATCTGAGAGGGGGAGAACTGCACGAGAGAGAGAGACAGAGAGAGAGAGAGAGAGAGAGAGAGAGAGAGAGAGAGAGAGAGAGAGAGAGAGAGAGAGAGAGAGAGACAGAGAGAGACAGAGAGAGACAGAGAGAGAGAGAAAGACAGTGAGCGGGGCAAGGGAAACAGTAAGGGAGGTAACAAAAAGAATAGATCAGGCGAGGGGAGGGGAGGACAAGCAGGGACGGATGAGCCTGCGAGACAGTTTGTAGGAAAGAAGGGAAGAGTGATGCTGGGAAAGGAAATGAAGATGGGGAGAGTGAAGAAAATAGTGAGAATGAATGTTAAGTAGGGAGGGGCAGTGAGAATTAATAAGATAAGGAAGGAGAAGGGAAAATGTGGAGGCCCGTAAAGATGAATGAAGACTAATAAAAGATAGAAAAGGGGAGAAAAATTAGGGGAAAAAAATTTCCCATAATAAAGAAAAAAATGTCTGAAGAAGTTATTATCCTAATTTTTGCACTCCTCAGTGTGTGTGAATAGAATTTTTGTGCAACTTTGAACCAAATAAAGATTTCAAATCCTCTCTGGAAGAAAGGCATCTGTAATCTGTAACTTGCATGTACAGTTACATCTGATTTGACAGATGTGGAGTAGTACACAAAAATTGCGCACCCCAAGTAACTGGAGTCGATTTTAAACAGGAAGCCTTGCTCGTGCCGTGTGAAATTTGTTTCCCCGCATTTCGTAAGTTTGTCTGGAAAAGGTATCACTGTGTCAGGTGTATGATTTTGATCAGGACGTGAGCTGCTTTGATCACGTCGCCTGCTTTTATCAGCGTGCATGCTCTTTTCATAACCAAATAGGACCCAAATATGTCAAGCACATTGTTCTCTGCCTGGAGTGCCACAGGACTGCACAGAAAGGAGGAAATAACTCACATATAAAGCATCACTTAAAGGGGAGAAAAAAAAGTCTTTATTTAGCTGTCAGAAAATGTAGCAGTTAGACTCAATCACCTACATGAAATAAATGCTAGTTTTCTAAAGCGTAGAATATTTTCATGTTATCTTGGGAAGTGATCTTCCATCGAAAAAATTTAAAAATAAATACATTGATGCCTGTTTGAACAAAGTCAGGGCAGGTTTTGAAATGACTATTTTCAGGCCTTTGCTGAGAGTATTTGTCAGGTTTGGTCAACACTCCCATCAAACTGGTGGACAAAAAAATACAAAAATAAAGATCACAGCGCAGGTTTGAGCCTTGTAGGAAGATGAAAACATTGTGAGTCTCTTGCTTCGTGGATGTCAGGCTCCTTTCTGCTTGATCAGACGAAGTCATCCACCTGAATGGGGGGGGGGGGGGGGGGGGGGGGACAACACAAAAGCAATTTAAAAGGCTTATATTTGTAATCTCAGCTGATGATTTACACTGCAATACATTTTATTGCAACAGATATTCCTGTTTCATTGAAAAAGAAAAATCAACCACAGCATTGCAATACTGTGAAACATCCACCTGCCAAGGAGGCACTAGTGTTAGTTAAACTCTAAACACAACAAATGCATGTCATTGCAAAAGTATGAAGGACGGCACTTCTTGTAGCGTTTCATCACATTCCAAAGCACGTTCTTTGAATAAAAGGAGCTCAGTGAGCTGAGTTCCCAGTGTACTTGAAGGCGACAAAGGCCTCAGCAATATCCGTTGACATTAGTCCCCCTCATATCACACTGCACTTTCCTCCCATTGTTCCCTCTGCACTTCTCACATGTATTGTCTTACATGATATCCTTAGAACCTGATAAGACGCCCAGTGAAGGTTTTTGTAGCTGAGGACACAGGCCTGGGAGTGTCTCAGGGTTACAGCTGCTTATTATTCTCTCATAGAGGAGACTGGAAGACTGTAGGGTCTGGGGAACGCCTTATCGGATCCCCTGTAAACTCAGTCTAACCTGAGTTACCTGCACTTCCAGCCCTTCCTCCATTACTCCCACCATACCCGACACTCCCTTCCTCCAAAAGGACATTATGGTATTGCATTTCCACGCAGCTATAAAGCTTGTTGACAAGCCTGAGAGGCATTCTGAAGTCCAATATGAATCTATAGGCTGTGCAGACCAGCTGTGGTCATTTGAGACAGTAAAGATGGCAGACTGGCTCAGCTGAAATGTATCATACAACAAAGAGAATGTGTCTGCGTGTCTCTGTAAGATCCCATGACTTTTACCAGAGGTTTGCTGATCCAGCATGTCAGAAACTTAAAAGTGGAACACTCCTTTACAATCTCCCGTAAGTCAGTAACTCGCTTACTTTACTTATTTATTTTTAAAGATGATACAAAAGTAGTGTTTTGTTCGGCTTTCTCCTTCGACAAACTTTCTCTGGCTGACAGTACAGTACAGTTCTGGGTTGTCGGGGGTCCCTTGGCCATCACCAGACAAACTCGGCCCAACTCCAAAAGAAGAAGGGAAGTGGATTCAAACAACTCAAACAGACCACCCTGTCTTCTCACGGCAACTCGAGGGCACATACTGGCTGTGTTAATATGTGTGGCAGAGCTCACTGTGCCTCTCTATGCATCCTCCTTTCAGTTTAATACCTATATGTCTGGATGATGTCAATCACACTGTACATGCTTGTGTATCTATAAAAGTTTATACTATCCTTAGTTTTTTTTCTTAGTGGCCAGTTAAGATATTTAAAAAAACACACAATGGAATATACAATTAAGTCAGTGCAAATTAAGAGAAACACCCGTTTTGACAAGACTTATCAAGATATAAAATGAAATGCATCATTCTCCCAAGCTGCCAAAGCCTTTAAAAATATGACAGAGAAATGGCTTCATCAGTCAAGATGCCTTACATAAAGAAATTTGTTTGTAGTATTGACTTTAGTTCTACCAGTTTTCATCGGTTAATAGGCGAGAGATCCATATTTTACACACCTGTTAACCTCTTGTTTTTCTTTAGTGACTGAACTAACCTTCCACATTCAGAAGTGGAGAAGTAAAAGAGAATTTAACAAAATATGATCCAAGTGTATTATATATTGTTGTATTCACACAGTATTCAAACTCTATGTGTAATATGAAAAGAGCCTACATAATATTTGTATAATTGTAATTGTGGGTATTCTTCAGTGCCAGTGGACCCAGAATTCCCAGAACGCATCTGCAAACATGGATGGTTGTCATGCACTTCATCACAATGCGCATTTATGTGGAAAAATTGTTGGAATTTTTGGGAGTGCTCTCCCCTCATCCACAAAAAAGGATTTCATGTCAAAGTGTCCCTCAGGAAATTGACAAAGGCAGAAAGTAGTGTCTGGTGTTGCCCCAAGTCTGATAACAGGGTGGAGGAGTTGTACGCCTTTGTCTCCTTCTGCTAACTACTCCCAGGAGTCAGCAGCCAGATGCCTCCACTCTCCATGAGGGGGAAACTGATGCTGCTGTGTGCAGAGAATCAGACTCGATTGAAGCCCATCACTACTTGAAGTTACAACTTATACCAACTCAGCTGCAGGAGAAACTTAATGCACATATATACATGAGCAAACACGGAGGAAGACTTTTTCATTTTCATTATATAATATAGGACTGGATGGGTACACATCGATGCCAACAAAGAGGCTGGGGGCACCAAATACTCACACACACACACACACACACACACTCACACATATAAATGCACATAGATGAACACCGTCCCCACACAAGAACGTGACACACAAAACACGTCTCTCCACAACCCCATTCTCTGCCTCTCCATCTTTCTCTATCTATCTCTGTCCATGCTTCTGAACCTCAGGGAGACATATTCTTTTTCATCTGTCAGTATGGATGGAAACAGACATGTTCAAAACACACAACAATGGCCTTGCCAGCACCAAGGAGGCTCTATGTTTTGTATGCTTGAAGCACTGCATTATCTCCTAAGTGTCTAGCAACCCCAGTATAGTAAATAATGGATGCTCCTCTTCCTTCTGAAAAACCCCTCTTTCACTTCAGGGACCAGTCATGGTTTACCTGTATAAATGCCCTTTCTATGTCTTGGAGAAATGGATAGCACTAAAGGATGTGGGTCAGACGATTTCATTAGCACAGCGTTTCTCTCCGTGTCTCCTTCAATCAACTGTTCGACAGAAGCAATGTCACTCAAAATGTCTTACAGACACTTTCATATGAAATTCTCTGAGAAAAGGGATGCAGAGACTGCTGATCCAGAGCAGGCGTTTGTGAAATATAGTCCACATAACAAGAGGGCAGAGACAGCAGAGCTCACTCACCTCTGCCATTAGCTGAATATCTTGGCATCCGTGGTGGAGACACTACAGTCTATGTCCCAGCTGTTTATGGGTTGCAATCATGACGTTCATCCAACCTAAAAACACAAGAAACACGTATTGTTTAGTATTGTAATAGTACAAGCGTGCACATCCCTCAACACATCTGCATCGTGCCGCGTGCCATAAAACTTTGCATCTTCTGATGCGTGTCGTGTCTGCGTAACAACTTTTTGACCTACTTGTTTCTCTAGATGTTGTATTGTATTGTTGATTCAGACTTTAAGTAGGTTTGGGCACGACTACATTGTGCCACATAACTAAGTCTCTTTGGTCTCCCTCCCCCGTTCAGTCTGAGGTTACATTGAAAGAGTTTCAGCTATTGTGAATTATTTACTCGATTCACCATTCGGCCCTTTAACCCTTCAGCAAATGCACAGGCAGCCAGGGTTAAAAATACACTCCCACAGGATCTGAGTTTGTCTTCATCCATATATGTGTGCATGTGTGTGGACGGGGAGGTGGATTTAAAAACAGTATATAACCTCCGTCACAAAAAGCACCTTCTCCTTACTGTTTTAATCTCTCAGTTTTACACACACACACACACACACACACACACACACACACACACACACACACACACACACACACACACACACACACACACACACACACACACACACACACACACACGCACACACGCACACACGCACACACACACACACACACACACACACACACACACACACACACACCACACACACACACACACACACGACACAAGTTCTCATCAGAGCATCATTATGTGGGTACTTCCTGAGTGAGAATCCAGGCCGGCCCAGATGGGATTATTATAACACAGCTTGAGCTGTGTGAGAGCTTTGAGTGTGAGTTTTGCAAGCCTGCGCTTGACAGTGTGTGTGAGTGCGTGTTTGTTAGACAGTAAGTTCGTCTGACCTCAGTGAATGTGGGGGCGAGCCTGTCTGTGTATCGGGAGGTATGCAACATATAGCATTAAAACTGTGCGATGACAAACCATTAGCAAGAAGGTGTTTTCACTGGCAACTGTGTCAAACTCAAAAAAAAAAAAAGTGACTTCGATGACACGAGAACACGTGTACAGAAGATTCAGGTTATGTTTGTGAGTCAAAGGATACAATGAAGGAATTGTAAGTGGTCGGGGATACAACAGCGACTGACTGAGGCTTCCGCAGCTGCCTTGTCTGCCTGAATGAATATTAATGTCACAGAGAAATGTGGCTCTTAATGGATTCACACACACACACACACACACACACACACACACACACACACACACACACACACACACACACACACACACACACACACACACACACACACACACACACACACACACACACACACACACACACACACACACAAACACACCTAGACCAACTTTGGTTGGCCATGTTGCGGTGGTGTATCCCCACATATTACAAGGTTGTCATGGATACACCCAGACACATCCGCCATCCCATAAGCGGGGGGATGCTGAGCGCTTCAGAGGGGTTGGCGCCGAGCGCCCCCCCCCCCCCCCACACACACACACACACAACCCCCACCCCCACCCCCACCCCCCGAAACCCTCAGTCACCCCCTTCCTCCAAAATGAATCCTTCCTTGTCCCTTATTCTCCCTGAAAATGAGCTCAACATGAAAAAAAAAAAAAAAAAAGCCGTCAGATGGGTGGACCTGGATGCACGCCGCTCTTTACAGAGTAGTGGCCTCCTATACTTTGGAACAATTAAGGGAGAGCCTATACTATAAGCGTAACAAAAAACACAGTGGTGGCATTTTACTTTTTTCCTTCGAAGAGTGAAAAAAACAAAAGAAAAAACATGTTAGACCAGGTGTGTGTGTGTGTGTGTGTGTGTGTGTGTGTGTGTGTGTGTGTGTGTGTGTGTGTGTGTGTGTGTGTGTGTGTGTGTGTGTGTGTGTGTGTGTGTGTGTGTGTGTGTGTGTGTGTGTGTGTGTGTGTGTGTGTGTGTGTGTGTGTTCAGCCTCAGGGCTGTGGTTAAGCCTGGAGTTCATCCTGAACTGATCCTTTTCATTAGCCATTATCAATAATTCAACATTGCACTTGCTTTAATGGTTTAATGTGGGCAAACCTTCAATCCAAACACATCCACACTGACATGCACACACGCGCACACTCTGCTTAATAGCACTCACTCTCTTGGCCTGCACCCAATGCCACCTAGGTGGATATAGACACGTTAACGTGCACATAACACAGTCAGTGCACCTAAAGCTTTCAAAAGGTAAAATACCCATCAATCAGAGACACCATTTTGCACAACCACAGAGTCACAGGATTGCTTGATTTAGAGAAGAAATCATTTATTATTTCCCTACAAAAGTCTGTTTTACTGTATCTCATGTTATATTTGCAATAAAAAGGCACATCAAATCCTCTAGCCTGAGATGAGGAAATGAAAGGGTTAATCTTTTATGACATCCCCCCCCCTCCTGTTTCTACTCTCTTTGCCCTCCCTTTCATATTCTCCAGTATGGCAGTGCTCACTGCCTGCACATATGCTGAAAAAAATAATCCTCTTTGATTGGAAGGCTAATTTGAAGTGTCAATTATTCTTATGCAAATGAAGGTACAGTTTCTCGCGTCTGAAATGGTTTTGGAGCACCAGTGTGTGTGTGTGTGTGTGTGTGTGTGTGTGTGTGTGTGTGTGTGTGTGTGTGTGTGTGTGTGTGTGTGTGTGTGTGTGTGTGTGTGTGTGTGTGTGTGTGTGTGTGTGTGCGTGTGTGCGTGTGTGTGTGCGCGCACATGCATACATACACAAATCCCCCTCCAAAAACATACAGTGCTTTTCTACCCTCCTCCAACTCTTCATCTATACCTCTTCAGGAAGAAAGCTGACATACAAAGAGAGACGGTATAATGGGACGAGGCTATTTGCATGTACATTGTCCAGACCGAACACCAAACAGATCATCATTTTTTTGCGTACAATCTCAAAACGGTAACAAAGGCAGAGAGGTGCAAGTCAGCTCCCAAAACATCCGACAATGCAGCAGTGCGGTTCTATGTTGTAATGTAAATAATGAAATGATGTTGGGTAAACAAGAACACAACAAGAGCTTGGATGTGTCATGGGAAGTATTGTGGTTGAACAAAACAATTTGCTGAAGCCTTTGTCATCCAAACACTTGCCGGTATTGTTCTACTTTGCTATTGCCATGCAAGACTTGGAAGCGAGGAATATAATGTCGGTGTCTTTACAGAGGTAAAATATGATCCTGGTAAAATAAAAGAAGGGGAACAAAATGAGAAACAAAGTGCAGCAGTGTGTGCCTTAAAACATACATTTCTGTCTAAGTACGTGAATAAGTGTGCGCACCAATCGATTGTAACTAAAGGCACAGACTTAATCATAAATCTAGATGATAAATTTAGACTAACAAAGAGATACAAAGTAAGGACAGGGACAAAAGAAGCGCATAAAAAATACAAACAGACTGTTGTCTGACCCTCTCAGCTGATGTAGCAGTTCAAGTAAGAAAAAGGCTTTTCAGGCCCAAAACAGGATCAAACAACCTGCTGTAGAGTCTAGTTACACCATAACAATGGCTTACATTCACTGTCAGCCTCAACACACAGGCTTTTACCTCAAAGGGAGCGGAGTAAGTGTGGTTAGAAGGGTGGGTTCATGCGGGTATAGGAGGGGGTATAGCGATATCTTAGACGATAATGGTGCTCAACAGATTAGATGGTATCAGCCTACCATGTTTGTTTTCAACTTCTGCAGCTCTACTGAGATGTATGGTCAACCCTGCAGGCACTCTCAATCTCACGGAAAGCTTTAGATACTGTCGGAGGAAGTGAAATACACTGATAGATGGAAGCTCTGAGATATATAAGACAGCCAGTGATGCGAGAGCAGCTCAGGAGAGAGTGTTTTACATCAAGTGACATCTTTTGGAATCTGATACCCTGAATTTTGAAAATCAGTTCATTTCAATTGGTCACGTGAAACATTTCATGGACTTTAATTGACTACTGAATGAAACAAATTTTTAAAACATTGTTTTATTTTCCTTGGATGATGATGAAGTTGTATTGACTAATCCCATGCAATCAGCTGCAAAAAGCCAGCGAAGACAATCTAATTATTGGCGTTTCCATAATAGACAAATACAATCTGGTAACCAACTAAAACCCAGCTTCTGGAGCCACCAACAGTAGCCCTGGCAGATTTGTATTTGTTTTACATTGGCTCAGTCGCTCTAGTGAAATTAGTATGCAGTGAGGGATGGGAGGGCTTGTCAAGATCAGGAAGAAATCTCTACCCACCCACTGGGTGGATCTACATTCACGAACAAGGTTGACAAGAAAGCTGACTAGTGTAAAGACAAGAAGCAAATAAAATGGCGGAGAACACCCAGAATATTCTTTTTCATATGAGTGCACTGAGAACACCATCATAGACAGGCCTGCTATCTATCTGTCTGTCTTGTGTGTCTGTTCATCTGTCAGGACTCTTGCTGTCTCTCTTTTTCTTTCTCACACCCTCTAGCCCCTCTTCTCTTTTTCGAAAACTATGTGTCATGCACGTCAAAATGCACAGGCCAGTCCTTTTGAGGGTGTTCTGCTGGACCATGGAGCGAATAAACATCCATGGCAGGAGAAAGCGATCTGGGGCCCTTCTCTCGCTGAGCCCGAGCTCTCCTGGGAAACACACAGCTCATACAATAGATAGAGGAGGCCTTTTGTTGAGTCTCTGGGAGCTGCAGGGCTAGCTCTGGATCAAACAAGAGTTTGTGTGTGTGTGTGTGTGTGTGTGTGTGTGTGTGTGTGTGTGTGTGTGTGTGTGTGTGTGTGTGTGTGTGTGTGTGTGTGTGTGTGTGTGTGTGTGTGTGTGTGTGTGTGTGTGTGTGTGTGTGTGTGTGTGTGTGTGTGTGTGCGCGCGCACATATAAACTGCAGTGAAGAGCACACACCTTCGCCCGCACACACACAAAATCACACGCTTTCCTCATCTCCTTAAAGTCAGTGTGACTAAGTAAACTTCTTCACCCTTTTGCAGCGGTTGCGGAGGACAGGAGGATGAATCTGAAATAGGCGGCAGGAGAGGAGAGCAGAGACAAAAGCGAGAATAGTGACCTTAAATCAGCGTTGCGTTGATTTAAACTGGTTTAGTGTCAGTCCAAAGGGCCTTTCTATTGCACAATGTACAAATCACAGCTCAAAGCTTGTGGCTAAACTCCCTCGTGGAATCTAACATGGGGACATTTGCCATGAATGTGTCTAATGCTTGTGGGCATCCTATGTGAGGCAGTTGTTTATCATATAGGCTTTTGACGTTTCTCAAATATATGAGCTCATACTGGCATGAGTTAATGGCAGAGGGCCACGGAACTGCAACACAAGAGAACAATAACTGCACACAAGATGCACATTACGGACATCAGCTGTTATGTCACTGTCTGAAAAACTGTGTTTATGATCAGTGAATTGTATGATTAAATATGGTGACAATGCAGACACACCAGAATAGAAAATTGCTACAGTTCCACCCTTTACCCCAGAATACATTTTAATAAATTTCCATTGAGGGATGCTGCCTTGCTCCTGGCCGTCCGCCCCTCATTTTGGATCTGTGGGAATTCTCCTCACAGAAATGAACTCACACCGTCTGACCCTATTCATCCCTAAGACTGCACTTTCTCTTGGGCTCCCCCTTTTCCAGTCCCCCAGTTTCCCATAGATCCTCTCTCTCTCTCTCTCTCTCTCTCTCTCTCTCTCTCTCTCTCTCTCTCTCTCTCTCTCTCTCTCTCTCTCTCTCTTCCTCTCTCTCTCTCTCTCCCTAGCTCCACTCCCAAGTTTCTGCCGTGCTTTCAACTCCAATTTTGGGCACAATGAAGTTGTTCTGGCTGACAGTTTGGCCAGTAGAATACATGTTGTTTGAGCCTGCTGTGTGGCCCTGTCGTTGGCCCATTCTCCCCCTCGCTGGCTCAGTTACTGAGAGCCTTGTTGGTGGGACACGGAAGATATCCGTCCCATACTCCCACCCTGACCCCGACAATTACACTCAAATTACACTGATGCTCCCTTGCACCTTGTCTTTTTAGTGATTTTTTTTTCACATACTTGTTTATTTTCTCTTTAACAGAAGCAGGTTTTCTTTGAGTTGGAGGACTGCATAAAGTCTTTAAACTTCATGTCGTCCATGCGATGAATTCATATTCTCTTGCATCTGTTGGTGCAGTTATTGCTACACCAAAGCCAGGTTGGCCTGATTTACTCAGTTACTCCATGTCTTGTAGGATGTGTCAGAAAGGATTCTGTATTGGGGTCAGCTGGAAAGACAAAGCCTGCAGCCCTCTCTCCTCTGTCGCTTTCAGTAAGCATCACCCAGTCTCCCCTTCTCTCTCCTCCCTCTGCCCCCCTCAGTCTCTCTGTTCCTTTCCCACTTTTCTCTCGCCTCCATGTTCCAACGAGTTATTGAACAAATACAAAAATGCACACTATAAATATTCTCTCTGTGTGTATCACATCTGATGGGGGCACACAAAAGAACAAACATCCATACAGAAGCCAGGACATGAGAAAGTGGCTGGGAGAGGCCCTGATGGGGGGACCATATGTCCAGGCGTTGTATATCAGTCGGCTCGCCCCCAGCACTCTTCCAGACCACCATAACTTAGTTTGTCTTCAGCACAAAGTTTGGTCCAAGCTTGGCTGGGTTCATTAGGAACCTATTCTCTGAAACCAATGAAGCTCAACAGACCTCCAACAAAGGAGCTAATCACACCCACTGCCCCCCCCCCCCCCCTTCCCCATCCTCTCCCCTTCTTTACCTTCACTTTATTTCTATCATTTACAGTCTCATCCTTCTGCTAAACAGACAATCACAAATAAATCATCTATTAATGCCAAACAGTGCTGCAGAAAAGAAACTTGATGACCGAACAATTTTCCAATAGTCGTACCTCCTATTCTTTCCCGTCTGGACAGACAATAGTACAAAAAACAAACATGGATAATTGTATCTCCTGTGAGGATTCACACATGGAGCTCTTTATTGATGTGAATGGGCCAACAAAGTGTCATCCTCTCACCTGACTCGGATGTTTGTGTTTTAAGAATTTCTGTGTGTGTGTATAGGGTGAATTTGTTGCCTTGGCTGTCTTATTTGTGAATTTGAGTGCATGTGTGAGTAAAAGGATGTGGTGCACTGACAATGGAGAGCCCCAGGGTGCAGAATACTTGAAATGACCTTGAACCTCAGCATTCTCCATTCCCATGGCTGCAGGGACGGTGAGCACGTCTGTATATTTCTGCAAGTGTGTGTGTGTATGTGTGTGTGTGTGTGTGTGTGTGTGTGTGTGTGTGTGTGTGTGTGTGTGTGTGTGTGTGTGTGTGTGTGTGTGTGTGTGTGTGTGTGTGTGTGTGTACGTTTGAAAAGAACAATGAAGCTTTGCACAATCTTTTTATACACACAACAGCTCTACCAAAATCATGTAACACAGCCATTGTGATTTGATTCTCTAATAATAATAAACTATAGAAGCATATGTTGCATTTTTCCTCAAGTGAAAGCTGATACTCAGATCATCTTGAACAAGAACGACAGTTTATTGTCACTGGTGTGCAAGTGTTTCTCTCTCCTCCCAGCTTGCAGTGGCTGTATTTGCTCACCCTGCATCCAGCAGAGAAGGAGGCTTGCTCAATACCATGTCCCCTGCTGTGCACACAGGCTAAAGGCAAGCATGAATGTGGTTGATCTGGACATGGCTTAAACACACAGACACTGCACACACAGGATGGTCCCAAAGCACACAAACACACCCACAAACAGACACACACCGTCATGCACGCAGATGAAGAGGACTTGGTGGGTTAAGAGCGTTGGTGGGGGGTACTGTTGGTGAAGGGAGAACCAGCGAGGGGTGGTAAAGGCCAGGCCGCCTGGCCCTGCTTGGACACAAATGTCAGCAGCATGACTACCTATAGAGACACCCAGCAGTGAGAGAGTGCAGCAGATGATCAAGGACAATCTGATAAAGAGGAGAAGAGTGGACATTACATCTCAGAACAGGCAGACATACATGAACTAGAAGAACACTTTTAAAATATTTGGAAACTCGGAATAAATAAATCCACAGAAGCCACATCCTACAGCTTTGTCAGTGTATAAACTGTTTATTTATTAACTTAACCAAACACTTGAACTTACTTTACATCATTAAAGTAACACACATGGGGACCTTTTTTCACCTCCAGTCAGATAAACAATTCAAGCAGACTGAATAATTTGTGCCTCGTGTCGCCATTCCCACTCCAAATCCATTCAGACATGAACATTTTACAAGTAGGGAGAACACCATGCCCTCTTCATCCTAAGTACACTGAAAACATCACTGGGATATTCCAGCAGATGCAAGCATACAGGCAACACAGAAACATACAGAAAATATAATGTTTTATGAAGTTCTTTTTTGTTTTTCATATTGAAAGGTCAAAACAACACTGCACTATTTCAAAGCACTTTGAAGGCCAATAAAATACTTCTACACACCCAGCCAGAGTTGAGGGATAAAAATCCACTTCATATCTCCTCTGGTAACAGTGGAAAGCACATATAGTGAGGTCGTTTTTAATGATTATTACATCAGTGAAGTTTGTGAGGATTTCAAATCCAAAAGTACATAATGCGCGGTGTAATGAATGTGTATGTATATATTTATGTAAAATGCAAATGAAATGAGCTAAATGCGTTTCCTGGCAGTCATCAACACCAGCAATTATTAGTAGCATGGGTCACAAAGCACAATGAATCAGATCTGCATCGTATTCTGCTTTGATTTTAACATAAAATGTCTCATAATGACAAGAAGTGTCGAAAAAGGCCTTGCAGACTAATTCTGACTCACTAATGAAAAATTATGATGTTTAAAGCGTGTCTTTTCTCTGTTCCCTCTGCAAAATTCACTTCTTGTAAATACTCTTACTAGACACACTGAAGATAACTGACTATCAAACATTTGTGTCATGTCACTGTAAACAGTTTCTTCTGTTTGTTGACCTAAAACTGACATCTGAAGCAAATCGGCATTGAAAAATTATGTAATTTATCTAGAAACCTTTTTTTCCATCAATCTTCTTGTTTTTCTTGTTCTTCTGGAAAATATCCCACCGATATTCACCCCTAAAACTAATGAACTGAGTTCATTAGTTTTAGATACTACATAAAAAGTTAATATGCTGTGTAATATATATATATATATATTCATATATATAATATGTTGTGCAAAATACAATAAACACGCAGCTGAAAAACAGGGCACGTACAATAATATTGTATGTACTTCTCTGCTTGGTTTAAAACTCGCTTTGATAATAGAAAAAAGATATATGTTTTTCGTAGATATTTGATCATCACTGTGAAAGTTTTTTATTGTTCAAGGTTTGAGACAAAATTTGCAGATTAAGATTTCCCCATTACTGAGAAAACTGCTTTTCTATTTGATGACTGAACGTGTACAATTGGTATATCGGTTGTAAACAATTCCGTGAGAAAACATAGCACATTGAATGTAGTAATTCCTTGTTTGGATGAGAAAATGCTTAATGAATATGACATATATCAAACAACAGAGAATACACACAGACGTGCACACACAACCTCCAAATGGCTACAAGAGTGTGAAGGGTGTGAAGGCAGCAACAGCAGCGTTCCTTGAACCCAAACCCGAGGCCATTTTTCTCACTATGTGCTCTCAAAAAAAAATAGAAAGAAAGGAAGAAAACAACCAGTCCGGCATCTTGACGCTTAATACAATTTTTCCTTTCTCCCCAGTTCCTTCAACCTCTTTTGTTTCCTCTATTTCCAACGTCTGCCTGGAATTACAGCGACGATCCCCAGTGAAAGCAGCCAGTTCTTCTCATCACAGACACTTCTACAGATCCTCAGCCAGACGCTGGTGATTTGTCCCCGCGTTAAAGCTGAACTACTCCTTCCCTTTTCCACAATAAAGATTGCTGCCATTATCTGGAGCCATTCCTCCAGATGACACGGTAAAGAAGAGGAAAACATGGGAGGAAGAGGATGAAGGAATTTCAACCCAGCCACTGTGTGAATTGCCGATGGAGCCTGAGTGACAATTTTGTATGCAATTGTCAATGTCACTCACAGATTCATTGTCATGTTTCATTTCCGTCTCTCGGAGCCAAAAGTTAGTGTGTGCAATGTGTCATCATCTTCAATGGGCCAGTCAACATCACACACATTTTAAAGGTATAATTAATGAAGGCTATTGTGGGATGAGCTTTGCTTAAAATAAAAGAAATAAAAGCTTCTTGCATGTATTCATTCAAACACACATGCACACATGTGTAGGTGTACACACACGCACACGCACACAGACACACACACACACGCACACACACAAGCACACACACTTCAGACTTGGCTTCGATCTTCAGCTGTGGCAAAACCTGAGCAACTAAAGTCGAGTGAATGTGGCAGAAAATGCAAATTTTCCCGCCCCACTCCTCTTTTTCACATTGGGTAACGAAATCATATCTTTTGTGGCCACTGGGTATTGAGGGTGGGAAAGAAACAGCGAGGGAAGGGGGCTTCCTTCGACCACTTGTTTGGGCTGTGAATGAGCCAGTGCCCAAGCACGAAGGATGGTGTGCCAGCGGTGTGCTCCCTGCTAATTGATTGCCTCTACTAACAAGAGCATAATGTATTCTATTGTGATCATCCTCTGCTCGTGTTCATTAAGGCAGGAAGCAGCATAATCTTTCCTTTTTTGTCTCCTGCCTCTTTTCTCTCTTCCCTTCTCCACTCTTCTCATTCCCTTCCAATACTCTCCTTCTCTCTCTCTCTCTCTCTCTCTCTCTCTCTCTCTCTCTCTCTCTCTCTCTCTTTCTCTGCTGGATGGAAAAGGTGATACAAAGGTGGCATGACAGGCAAAACATCCCTCACCATCCCAAATGCAAAAAAAAAAAAAAAAAGAAGAAGAGGAACAAAGGACAGATGGGAGAAATGGAGTAGATGGCTGGTAGGAAGGAAGGAAGTATCTCTGAAAGGATCTGAGGAAAATACAGGGAGGAGAAGAGTTCGAAGGCAGGAGGTTATGGAAACAAGAGGAAGATGGTGAGAAAGAAGACACAATGAAGTGTGAAAAGAAAAAGATCAGCATCAAAGAAGCATCGCTCTCCATACCTCTCTTTTCCTCCACTTCCCCCGCCCACCCCATCTTCTGTTCCTGCCAGGTTCCCACCTGCTACTGCTCCACCACAAACCTCCTCTTTCACCCCTCCCCCTTCTCTGTTTGTGCCCCTTTTATACCCACTTTCCATCCCCACTCCTGCTCCTCGCCCTATCTCTGATTCGGCTCTTAATTAGAGGTGGCGGGACAATGGCGCCATTGTTGCCCATGTTTGGAACCAGAGACTGAAACAATCGCTGTTTATTCAAGCATTTGCGCGACCTGCATCGTTCCCTTAGAGCGGGACCAAGTCTGATTAAGTCTCTACTGCAAGTGCAACAATGAGCCTTCAAGCTTGCCACGAAGACTCATTCGCTCTCCTCTCTCTTCAGCCATAACTTCAGCTGCTTCCAGTTTCCAGCTTGCGTTCCCCTCTCATTAGCATATCCCCTACCAACGACCCAGAGAATCACATGTGCTAAAAGAGAAGGATAAGAGGTATAAAAGAAAGGGAGAAGGCAAAAGAAACAGAGATGGGACGTAGAAAAGGGACAAACTATTTAAAAAAAATCATTTGATGAATCCGATCTATTTTGAAAATGACCTTCTTAAACGGGAACAAAGATAATTTCTTTATTACAAATTCCCACAGGGGTTGTGCATGCTGCAGGCACTGGCAATATGACTGACTGCAAGAAATAGGAGAAAGCTCTCTTTCCATAATGGTCTCAGTTCATAAAAAAAAAAAAAAAACTGGCACGGAGGTACTGTTATCAAGCTGATGCTTGTGGCAGAGACACGCTGAATCAGTGGATTGAAAGCCTTTTCGCTCAACCACATCCCTCAGCTCTGTGGCTTGGAGCAGGAGTTGCTACCAGCACTATGCAAAACAGCATCATGAATATGCGTAATTAGGTGAGACTGGTGTAATTTCTCTGGGTTATGGGATGTGACATTTGTGGGGCAGGAGCATACATCAGTGTAAGCACGACTGACAAATGCAAATCCCTTTCTCCGCAATGAGGCACTTTACACTTTCCAATACAAAAATATACAGATTGCCTTTATACACATAACAGCTGCATGCAAAGTGCAGAAAAGCATTCAGATAAACATGCACGCAGGCACCACCCATCCATACAGTCAGGCAATCATCAACGGCGCCGTTGGATATGTATGTAATAAAGACACTCCAAAAAAATCATGTTGTAGCGCATCATCTGCATTTGAACACAAACAGAAGCTCTGGATCAACGTCCACTTTTAGCAAAGCTGTGTAGAAGTAACAGCAGAGACGCAGAAAGAGGCAAGATTAATGCTTATTCAGGGAAAATAATGTATTTAATTGTATTTAAGGGTAGTAAGCATCGGTGTATTAGAGGGGAATATTAAATGTCTGTTTAAAAAAAAGGGGGGAGGGGGTAAATAAATTGTATGGCTTTGAAAGGCACAAAGACGCAAAAGACTGCTTACGTCAAGCAGCAAATTTATCAGAAGGTAGAAAGCAGGAATGTTTGACACAACATACCACTAGGATATGAGTTGGTAATGAGCGTTAGACGTTGGCAATCAGCACAGGCTCACAGCAGATGGCTCCTCAATGGACAATTTTGTCCTGAAATGCATGCGAATACAGAAATGTCTTAATATTTTGGCCTTTCATTTGAATGATGTTCAATTTTCTTTGCATCTGCGATTAAATTCGGTCTGTTTTTGTTTTTGTTTTTGTTTTGTTTTTAAAATTTGTATTCAATTCAGGTGAACCTTCAAAACGACAGAGCGCATGAATACACAAATAGGGACAGGTACATGGTCATGGGTACACTGCCAAAAGCGTCTATTAATAATTGGATCATATTCTTACACACTACACACACACACACACACACACACACACACACACACACACACACACACACACACACACACACACAGACGCCGGCACGCACACTTTCAACACACCTTTCAAGCTCTTCAGAGAGAACCAATTTATACATACTGTACTGAACCCCCCTCACCACCTCTCGTTTCTCTCTTTGCCTTGCCATGCCCCTTTCCCTTTCCCTTTCCCCCATTCACCCATACAGGCACTGACACACACACGGACACACACACACACACACACACACACACACACACACACACACACACACACACACACACACACACACACACACACACACACACACACACACACACACACATGCAGACACACTCATGCAAAGACCCACACGTAAACACACCGGCACGCACAGCTCCCCGCCACCAATCCACCACCCTGCCACACATATCGAAGGAGAGGAAACATCCCTCATCGCACCCAGGAAATTAACTTGACATTTGATGCAGACAGAAAAAAAAAAAGTATTTTGGTGGGGGAAGGAAAAAAAAACAAAGTGTACCAAAGCAGAGATAGCATAAACCCATCCCTTGTTCAGCCTTCCCCACTCCACCCCCCCCCCCCCCCCCCTTTAAGCCCAGGGACGCATTTGAGGGGGATTTCAGCGATCTGCAATGCAGACGCCACTGGGTGCCCATAGAAAAATGAGCTTCATCTTTTGCCTGTCCTTGTCAGTGTATGCTGTCTGTCTCTCTTTGTTTCCATCTTTTATGATGCTGGCGCTCCATTTTCATATCCACAGCGCCTATGTGAACCTTTCTACATAGAGAACCCGAGACAAAAATAAATAACACCAATGGAGGACTACTGAAGGGTGCACGTATCTGAAAATTAAGCCACTCTCTTAAGCCACTCCTTGCCAATGCATCAGTTCATGATGAAGGATGATGATGTTCAACATTTTCAGACTCATGTACGCCGAATCTTTGCTGATTTAATAGAAATATAAATGTAATCACTCATAAACTAATAACAAATCCAACATATAAACATGTCCCCCTGGTATTTTCTTTTTTATTCCGAGCAATAACAGTACAGAGACTCCTTTTAGTGAGATTACAATGTACCTTCTCTTTCATACAAACAGTGGTGTAAATCAAACGCAGTGGGATCATGCAGAATATTAACGATTGTATCAAAGACCCTGAAGTAACCACAGCAAGGAGCCCAAACACCTCCAATGAGCGCCAGCCACAAATAATACATCATTACGCTCTGCTATAGTTTGCATCTGCGAACGCACACAACATGCAGCGAGACCGCAGACCAGCTAGCGTCTGTCCCAATGTCCCCTGTATTAGACATGCAGGAATGTTAACATCATTATGCACAATTGTGAGTGTCTGTCTGTGTGTTCCCTCCCCCTTTTTCTCCCCTACCATATTATGTCTGGGGGTGAGACCATGTGTGTGCCTGAAAGGAGGTGCTGTGATTTAAATATGATTGTTTGCATGACCCTTGAAACAAATCGCTGATGGTTATATGAGACTCTCCGAATATTGTGTTGGGACATCGTTTCTACACAGGGTTTTTTAGGACATGTTGGGTGTGGGAAAGAGGTTGATGTTGCAGAAATATACTCTGTGCACAAATTTATATGTTTATAAAATCTTTACATGTATACTTTTAAAATCCATTCCAGGATGTATTTCAAAATTAAATCTGGAACACCGAATTGATAATTAAATGAAACACACACACTTGCTACGAAAATGCTGCAAAGATGTGTCATAAAAATCATAAAAAGTACTTTAAGGACTTCAAATAATATATTCTTCGAATGGTATCTGCAATGACATTTATTATTATTATTATTATTATTATTATTATTATTATTATTATTATTATTATTATTATTATTATTATTATTGTTGTTGTTGTTGTTATTATTATTATCAAGGGGAAAAAAGACCTGGACTGTTCATGGTCATTAAATTGTAATGTCTGTTAAAGTGAAAGTTTTTACTGAGAGTTGTGACTCTTATTTAGAAGTGGTGCATTTCTCTGGCAGTATATTGCATCATCTTAACACACAAACACACGCGCGCACACACACACACACACACACACACACACACACACACACACACACACACACACACACACACACACACACACACACACACACACACACACACACACACACACGCAATTACAGTAAATGCAGCAGCATGCAATGTCTGTTTGCACTCATTGATTTTAGACCAGCATCTCCAATATGAACACAGAACATTTTAAAGGTATGAATTTAAAAAAAAGAGTGCATTACTGGAATAATCCAAAGTCACATATTGTTTTGACAATGTGTGTAAACTGATGTAACCAGAGCAGAAAACCAGTTGTGAGAGGGGATTCAGAATCACATTCAAAAGCAGTCAATTTTTTGTTGTCTCATACAACTTAAAAGAAGATTGTCGATTGAAGAAGTGCTGTATACAAAGTCCTTAGCATCCCTCCCTCCGTTTACAACCCCCCCCCCCCCCCCTCCTGCCACCATGTTATTTCGTGCTACCAGCAATTTGCATGCATTTGCATGATTTTTTTTACGATGTGCATATCCTTTGTTCTGAGTGTATGATAATGCAGAAGAAACCCTTCCTGCATAGCGCTGCTCCACACACAGCCTACTGAAAGCCACTTGGATATAACACATCAATATAATATGAACTGAAACTTTCTATGTTTTAATTATGAATTGATCAGACAGGATTTGAAGAAATACCAAACATATCTCCAGATACACTCGTGATAATTTAGTGCATCAGAATGAGGGGGGTGGGGTGGGAGGGGTCGGTATGAATATGTTATAGTTTTGTGGAATTTTTCAGCAACCATGGAAAAGACATATTGTGCTATCGCTAAGAGGCATGAGCATCTGCAATATATAGCATGGGGGAAAGGATTGCATCCAAGCATGAAATATGGAATTACTTGACAAATAGGAAATAGGAAAATTATTGATGGAAACTAAATCACTGAAAAGGTAGAAAAAAAAATCCTATTTTACCATTTATTTCTGTAAATAATTCACTATTTTCTCCTTTAGTTGCATCCCTGATTTTAGTCATTTGCAAGAGGGTGTATTCATATTACATGATTATAAGGAATTGAGGCCGATGTCGTCGCTTTGCTGTTTGTGATTATACCTATTGCCTTCCAGTACGCTGACATCTTTTGTTCCCGGTTGTTGTTTTAGCTATGCAGAGCAGAGAACACACACACACACACACACACACACACACACACACACACACACGTTAGCACCCTTTAATCATATAGACACATGCAGACGACTTCATTAATCGCTGTGAGCTACCACTGATGATACAGAAGCCGGCCCACAACACTGGAGGGCTGATATTCACCGAATGCGGGCGCCACATTAGAAACACTCGCTCCCGCTGGCAACCTAATAGTAACCAGCTGTACCGCAAATCTGCATGTCTGATAGATGATTATGAGTATGGCATAGCAAATGAGGTGATACAATATAAACAAACTGTTGTGTCCAGTAAACATTGTGTCTTTTTATTGGTGCTTTTTAAAAACACATTTTATTCTGTAAATGTTTCTGTTAATGTTGGACCTATGGTTTGATGTATTTCAGTGGACATCTTGTATGCAAAGACATTTTTACTAAATAGGAAAATCACTGACACAAAACGTTTAATTCAAAACTTTTTTTTTCAAATATTTGTTTGTTGAAGCTTCTGGCCTGGCTCTACAATTAAGCAACAAAATTCTAAAGTTCTAAATAACGACTTCATATTTTGTGTTTTTGACTATGTGCCGTTATTGTCTTTGGTCTTGCTTGATTAGCACTAACCACAATAGTCATGACCTTATATGGAATATTACATAAGCACAGTATTGAAGTTATGTTAGAACAACAATGCTTATGCATTAACCCACCCCTCAAAATATTGGTTTGTTTTGGAGGCAGAAGCATTACTTCTATAAAAAAGTGTAATTTGAGCATTGGCTTCCAATGACTGTCTTGCTCTGCCCTTCTAATTGGTTCTTCGGAGAAGTTCACCCAATGCGTGTGAGTACAGGGAGTAATTAAAACCAGTAATACCTCAGTACACTGAAACCCATGGGTGCTGACATATCACCCCTTCCCTGTCTTTATATCCTTTTTTTTTTTTTTTTTTTTTTCAAATCATCACCAATGAATAAACTTTTGACATTAAAAACCTGAATGCAGAGTATTTTCAAAGATGTCACCGTTTCGTTCTCATAAAATTAGAGTTGATAATGATGGTCCAGGTATCAGGTGGACTGTATATTTTTGCAGATATTGACCCGCGTCAGCCATTTTAGCGCGTTGACGACGTGTGTCTTATATCATATATAACATTTCATACCGCTTAAAGCTCTCAGGCGATCACAGAATTTTGAGGAAAAGGCGTCAAAGTTAAAGTAAAGAAAGCCGAGGTTGAAAATCTCAAAGCTGTTGCCAGCTAATGTCAGTAGTATCTTCTTCCTATGAGAGAGCGCTCATTAAAATGTTTAGCTGTCTTCAACAACATCAAATGTCACATGTAATAATGGCGCGAGGTCTAATTGATGGAGCAAGATGCATTGCATGCAAAACGCTCTCTGTCAGTGTGCGAGGCAATTACTGCTCTCCACTGCAGATTTCACAAAATCACTTCCTGGTTGTTTGTGTGTGTGTGTGTGTGTGTGTGTGTGTGTGTGTGTGTGTGTGTGTGTGTGTGTGTGTGTGTGTGTGTGTGTGTGTGTGTGTGTGTGTGTGTGTGTGTGTGTGCGTGTGTGTGTGTGTGTGTGTGTGTGTGTTGCTCTGGTGATGGATACTGAACAGTAACCTCTGTTTCCCCCATGCTCGTTGTCTTTGGTATGGACCACGGGGCAAAGAATGGGTCATGGGATTTGATATTGCCCACGATCACATCGCCTGAGCTCCCTTCAAACCGCTGTTATTCTGTTTACTGTGTCCTCTGGACTACTGCTAACATCTATGCCTTCATCCAACACACACGGGCCAACTTTGCTGCAGGCGTACAGACACACACGGACACAGCCTCACACATTATCACATGCAACCACATTGGCCAAAAGACTCAATAAAAACCAACTGCCAACAAAGACATTTTCCATTTTCCGTATCCTACGCATCCACATGAAAATCATAAGTTTCATAAGCTTAAAACATATGTCCAGTAATAGACCTGTAATAATTAGGAGAGCGTTTGATTCTTGGTAATAAAAAATAAATAAATCACACGTGCACATGCTTTTGGTGAGATTTTCCATTCTTGAAAAGCTAAAAGTGAGAAAAGAAAAAATCGAATAGCCAGCTCCGATTAAGAGGCATTTCAGGTTTTGACTTTTCCGTTTCTCTATATTCATACATAGAGCAAGCAAGTGCACCAAAACTAAATGGGAATTCAGATGAGGCCAGCAATGCTAACCACACACACACACACACACACACACACACACACACACACACACACACACACACACACACACACACACACACACACACACACACACACACACACACACACACACACACACACACACACGGTTGGTTAGTAACCAAAGCTCACCTCATGGGGGTCCAGAAGAGAACAAAATCCCAGAGATCTTAAGTTGACCTCTACTTCCTGCTGCCAGCAGTTCTTCACAGTTTTCCTTCTCCATCACTGCAGTAATGAAACACACACACACACACACACACACACACACACACACACACACACACACACACACACACACACACACACACACACACACACACACACACACACACACACACACACACACACACACACACACACACACACAGCAAAGAGTGAATATGTTTACTAGGTGGTAGCAGTTACATGTTGAACAGCTCTCTGTGAGAAATTCACAATTAGGATGTATCCACGAGAAGGGAAGGAATGACAGGTAGCATTTGCCAAAGCTCAGTTTGCTTCACATTGGCAATAACTTTGTGCAAATGTCTTCTCAACCTTTACACTCTGTCACAAATAGCAAGTCAAACCTGGGACCTTTGCAGAACATAAGCAGATCATTTCAAGGTCATGAAAGGTGCTCTTTTTCATACTTCAAAATATCAATATGAAACTTTGCTTAAAGGTGAAGTCAGAAATTTAAAGCTAACCAACCTTTTGAAATATATATACATTTTCTAGATTAAAAAAAAAGAACCTTATCAATGTAATTATAACTTGTCCTTGTAATAAACTACTGCAGCGTGCCAGTGCTGTCTCAGCATGAGCAGCATCGAGTCATTTGAACCCATGTGCCCTTGACCTTTGACTTGTTCTCCCATGTCAAAGGACAAGTCCATTTAAGGTCAAAGGGAATCGTTAAAAACTGCAGCAGCGTATGGTTAGTGTGACTCTTAGCTTTTGACCTTAAACAGCGACATGGCTGCAAACCTTCGTGTTCGCTGAATCCATTTTATGTCTTTTATTTTTTTCACATTTGTATCCTTTTACCCTGTAAATAAACGTGACTGCTGACATTCTCCTCATGTGAAGAAAGATTTGAGAGAACTCAGTCAAAACCTGGTCAGATGTCAAAAACACTGCGGCTGAACAGGAATGACAAAACATCCACGTTTGCTCCCAGAAGAAAATACTTCTTTTGTTTTTTGTTTTTTTTCTAAATTAAAAAAATATCTGGTATTTTCGATACTTATGTGCTACTTGTACTCATTTGGGAGACCTATACAATATAGAGCCCACAGTATATGCTTTTCTTATCCTGGCCTGCTTTGCTGCTGTGCTCCCAAGTGGTTGTGAGACTCTTTCACTATGTCAGTATCAAACTGACTGATGCCACATTTTATTAGAGCTCCATATGAAAGCACATACACGCATGCACGCATGGAAGGTTGCACAAACAGGGACAGGTGCACGCACATACTGTCAGGATGCCATAAGTCAGTCATTAATAATACAGAAACACAACATTCTGATGATTGAGTTTTCTTTTTATTTCACTTTTCTTTCTTTTTTTTTGTTCATTGAATACAAGCTCTGGGAATGAAATGAATCAAGAAGAAAATTGAAGACTCCATCACATAGCTCTAAATTTAATGAACACTTCACACAAATTATATTGGATAACCTATGAAAACATTGAGGGTATCTTCATAGAGGGCATGTTCTCGTTCCCCCGTTGTAATGTTTGACATACTGTGGTTCTGGTCATGTCTTGCGGTTGTGTTGCAATCCAGTGTGTATGTGTGTGTGTGTGGGTGTGTGTGTGCGTGTGTGTTTCAAGCCCTACGGCAGAGTTTAGGGTAACTATATACCACCCGTACCCACCTACCCCCATCTCCCTACCTTCACCCCCGTTCCCTTTGCGGCTTGTGTGGCTTGTCTCATCCCATCTCTCTCCTGCTCCTCTATCTCCCTTCTCCGCTCTGCCCCCAGCCCCCATCCCCCACCCCACCCCTCACCATCACTACCACGCTTCCAGCCTACATGTGTGTAGGGTGGGTAGGGGGATGGGAGGCCTATGCTGGCAGCAAGCGGTGCCAAGATTCAACCCCTGCTTTCTCTAAAGCAGCATTGAAATGATGCACGGAATGCTAAATGTAATGCAAATTGCGTGCGTATGCATATCACACACACACACACACACACACACACACACACACACACACACACACACACACACACACACACACACACACACACACACACACACACACACACACACACACACACACACACGCAGGTAATATAAGATAATGTAGGGAGGAATATAAATAAGCCATACAAGGATTATTGCACGCGGAAAAGTAAAGATTATGTTTAAGTGAGCTGCACTGATCTGAAACGGAGTGTAATTTGAAATTGAAAAAATTACATGCATCTTGACTTAAGCAATGCAGTGCTGTGTTTTTCTCGAATCGTGTGACTCCTTACCAATTGCACCTACCTATATGACAAAGGAAAGTAGTCACAGAACAAAAGCATTTCCTTTTTGAGAGGTGTGTCTTCTCTCCACCCCGGTGGCTTACGGAGTTTCATTATCCAAAGTCGAGGTCTGCTTTGCCACCCAGCTCCCCCATGCTGCCTGTCTCATTTCCTCTCAGTAACAATCCATTAGCCAACGCCAGGCTCAAACTCACAGCCGTTTAATTATTCTCCCTTCATTGGCAGCACGCCGGGGCGTACCACTCATCAGAGGAAACAGGGAGGAAGGAAAGGCGAACAGCTGATATTGTGTGTATATGTGAATATAAAAAAGGGACAACAGGCTGACGATGCAAGGACACACACACATTGAGGTGGTTCGGGCTCCACATACATGATCCCACGTGGAAAGAACGGCGACCGAATGAACACATACAACACGGGAGTAAATTAACAACTAATCAACTCGAAAGAAAAGTTAATGTAAGATGAAATAATGTGTGTGTGTGTCTGTGTCTGTTTGTACGTGTGTGTGTGTGTGTGTGTGTGTGTGTGTGTGTGTGTGTGTGTGTGTGTGTGTGTGTGTGTGTGTGTGTGTGTGTGTGTGTGTGTGTGTGTGTGTGTGTGTGTGTGTGTGTGTGTGTGTGTGTGTGTGTGTGTGTGTGTGAGACGGCTAAAAACTGGGTTTGATGCGTGGTATAATTCGTCTTGAATAATTTCCTGCACACTCTTTTCCATGCTCAGGAGCACTTCACGTTGAAAGGGAATGCTAATGCTGTGTCTCTATCTCACTGAACAATGTGTGTTTGTGTGCTGTAAGTGTGGCAGTGTGTGTACGTGCCACCTCGCCAAGCACATTTATGATAATTAACAGATTGAAGAGGTCAGCTACCGTGTGTGTGTGTGTGTGTGTGTGTGTGTGTGTGTGTGTGTGTGTGTGTGTCTTGATTAACATAAACCAGCACTACTGTCACCAACTTCCTTTCTCTGCTCGGTGGATTTTTTTGTTGTTGTTTTTGGTGTGAAAGCTTTTAGAAATATATATCGATACTCTCAGTGCAAAAAGTCAGTGTTATCCAAGAGGTTAAAAGCATTCACTTCCTTCCTGAAGGTTTAGTTGAGTGCACTGATACATTTATGATACCTACAGTATGCAACTTTTAGATTCTGACAAGCATATGTGGCAAAAAAACCAACATAATAATAGCAAATAAAGAATATTATTACAATGAAAACTTAAATTCTCAACATTTCAAACATGAAATACTTTGTGTTCCTACAGTTTTTTTTTGCCAAACAAACCTCAACGAAGGCCTGGAAATTGTCTCCTGGGATGGTTAAGCACAGAAATGACGGCAAATTTGAATTTACAATAAATTTGCAATTAAGACTTTAGTTGGGAAAGCCGTGGGGCTAAGTCTTAGCGCTCGTACACAATGAGCGGCGGGCGATACAAAGCTAAACACGGGGCGATCTTAGGAGTGACAGTAATCGAAGGAATTAATACATGCAAATGAAATGCTCAGCATGCATAGCGGCCGGCGACAGTAATTGAATAATTGACTTCCAGATCTCTCTCCCGTCTACATACATGCGCTGAAATTCGTATGCGTTAATGTGCATGCGTGTGCGTGTCTATGCCAGCGGACATTTTAGGTCTACCCTCCCCACACTCTCACTACTGCCAAACGCCTTAAGATGGTGGCACCTTGAGGCAGAGAGAGACACTCGTACAGAAAGCCAATCTCCTCCTCCCTTTCCCCCTTCTTCCACCTCAGGTCCTCACGACAACACAGGACAGCCCCCCCCCCACCCCCCACACTTACTAACCCTTAGCCCCCCTAATAAATATTTAATTCATCCTTCTCTAATAAGGATATTAGGCGAGTACACCCCAGCCCTGGCGTATATGCATGAGTCCTTTCTCATCAAATTTACATAAAAGGGCCAGATGCTAATGCGAGCAGAGCAGCGACTGCTCACCATTCTATATGCACTGGTCCTGGCTCTCTCGTCCAAGTGCCCATATGATTTAATTGCCGAACAGCATATATTTTTCAAACGATTCGCCATATTCAAATTGTGTTCAGGCCTCAGTACCGCACGCTTTTCAAAGAGCGGAAAGATGGGCCTACTTTAATTGTAGCGCGGACACGTCGACGGTGTTTATGCTTATTTAATGTTTTCTGGAGCCCCTCCTCGATTATGGAACGGTCCCTTATACAGATCGGCTCATGCATAGTGTGGAGGGGGAAAAAAGAAAAGAAAAAAAACTCTTGATGTCGAGACAGAGAATACAGGGGGACTGCCGTTTACAGAGTCGGAGCTTGTAACAATCATTTCCATTCAGCGATAAAAGCCAATTAAGTTTTGGAAACTGTTGGTGTTACAACTGAGCTAATAAGAAACAACAATTAGCATTACGATGCCGTTATTGATAGATCACGGCTGAATACGCACATTGTGATGTAAATAAAACAACAACTTCAAACCACTTAAATGTAGAGTATCGCATAAAGCATGCAGGGACGGAGGCCAGTGTTTGTAATTAATAAAAGGATGAATAATGCAGTGACGCAAAATGTATTATTTACACCCTTTCATCTTTCGAGGAAGCATTTCAAATGCAAGTATACTAATTCATTTATAGTGCATAGCATTTGCATAATCAAAATCCAGCAGAGCACAGATATCCGGGCAGACAGGCTGACAGCCAGCTTTCGACTTGTAGGGCAAAAAATAGCAATTGTGCACACACTGCTGCTGCCACTGCATTTACACGTAATCATGCAGCCATGAGGCTGGACGTATGCTTTGTGAATTTCATATTGTTATCTACATTTTTGGAGCTTTTTGAACATTGATACAGGCAAACAACGATGTCTCTTTCATTACACGTGAAGCTACATACATTGGATAGAGGAACCAATATAAGATAGCCAATATGTTACAGATCCCAATATTTGATTAATAAATGTATGAAATGTGTATTTTTATATCTAAGTAAGAAGAAATCTTAAATTTAGATTACCCTCCCTCATGATCTCATTGTGTACCTTTGTGCAAATTAGCATTTTCATGTGAAACGTCATTGTGAAATACATGAGCATTGTGATGGTTAAAAAAAACGGTTTGGGCAACATTGAAGTAATAGCAATATGTATTTGCGAGCAAATGTTTTTCTTAACATTTATATATCTGCTGTCTGTGTCAATTAATTTGTAACGATTCCAAAGAGACCAAATATATCTTCTGGAATTCACAAGTCATTTTGGAGGATCTGTCTTGGAAGTATAAATTCTCCAGAATTCATTTCAGCTCTTCTTTTTTTGTGTGTGTGTGTGTGTGTGTGTGTGTGTGTGTGTGTGTGTGTGTGTGTGTGTGTGTGTGTGTGTGTGTGTGTGTGTGTGTGTGTGTGTGTGTGTGTGTGTGTGCCAGCAGATCTCAATAATCTCATAATTCCAGACAACAGGAAATCTATCTTATACCGACGACATTAACAGCCACTTACAAGAATTACAAGCATGATCCGCTCACGTTACGTATATGGACAGGAGCGCCGACTGGTCACATAAAATAAGGTGCCTGACTAATGTGTTAGCCGTGCATATCCGTCCCCACAGTTAGCTGAAGGGGAGGGCCATACAGTGTAGTAGAGCACAGCATGCCCGCTGCTCCCCACAAGACGCTCAAGTGGCCATGCATGATGTCATTAAAAGGGGCCGAGCCATGACATTCCTGAGTGGATTATTGGAAAGTTATGGCTGGCTGGTCTGTTATGGCAGGAGGTCGATCAGATCCCTGTTAATAAGCAACGACACCATTACTAAAGGTATTGATGCCTTTTCAGTGTTTGTGTGTGCGTATGTGTGTGTGTGTGTGTGTGTTGGTATGTACATCATACACCAATGTACAATTTCGGACAATGTCACGTCTGATCACAGCTCCAGACTATTTTCAGTTTCATATGCAATTTGGTTAACATTACGACTTTACATTTATAGAGATACCAAAACAGCCCAAGTGAATCTATTATCCAGAGCATGTCTGTTCGCCGTCCATCAAACCGTACAATATGCCTGAACGCTGAGCCAGTGATAATGGTGGTGGGTGGTACTTCAGTTCCTTGCCTATAGCATCCTATATGCACAGCAACACACAGAGCTCTACAGAGAGAAACCAGGAAACCTGTCCTGTACTGAGCGGGGACCGACACTGCCATGCGCAAGGTGATCTCACCTACCGTTGCCGTGGCGACACCAACCAGAGGGAAAAGCCTCGGTGTGTGTGCGCATGCGCTAGTGTGTGTTTGTGCTTGTGATTGTGACAGAAGCTGGAGCTGCAGGAGGAGAAGGAGGAGTAGGAGAAGGAGGGCCTGCTGGAATTCACATTGTGGATGGATTGTTTAAGGTTTATGCCTCATTCACTTACTACCCTTTTATCAAGGGAAATACTCAACTGGCCCATTCAATTATCCAGGCAATAAATCCAACATGGCTGTGTTGTTAAAATAGCGAGCCGGTGCTTTATTAGAGAAAGAACGAGAATAAGGGGAAGAGAAAGGACGCATTGTATGCCAGTAAATTTTTTTTTTCTACGCCGCATGGTAAGACAAGGATAAACAGGAAAACATGGGGGGCTCCATGCATACATGCACAGACCCTAACAAGCACACATGTAACCACCACCATGACTGGCACTACATGATTTTTTTTTTTTTTCCTGGGAACAGACAAAATGTGTCTCCCCAACTACCAGCTGGTATTGTTGAATTCTATTAGTGATGAAGAGCTAACTCAGACTATAGGGGTCATCTGCTCATCAATGGGTGGTGCTGGCCTAGGCTTGCTCCACAGCCATGAATGCACTGAATTCATTACCCCTGGTGCACAGATGGTGTCTGGCTGCCTGTCTCAAGTTCAAGTTCATGTCCAGGAGACACACACACTACCACACAAAAAGAGTGAGACATGACCCAAGCCAGACAGACAGACGTTGTTGACTGAGACACAGCTATTGTCCCCTTTCATCAACATGATTGTGTTTGCGTCACTGGCTTATCAAGCAGGCTGGGTCACAGAAACCCACAGACAAATGCACAGGATATACACACACATGCCACGACGGACATAAATATGCACAAGGAGTCTTTTGCAACATTACAAACCTTGGCACAGAATGAAAGTAACCCTGCCCTGTCAGCACGGATATCACAGGCACTATTGCTTTCTAATACTGCAAATGCTCCTACATGCAAGCTCTGAGTGCAATCGCTTTTTCAACTGTAAAGGAAGCCACTAACTACTTTGTTATTGCAATCCCATATGGCAGTAGGACAGCCACAATGAATAACAAAAAAAAAAAAGAATTGCCATGCAAGTGATACGTAAGCAAACGGCGCTCGTGTGGCGGCGATTTTCACACTCTTTGTCTGGCACAGATATTATTATTACCCTCGGCCGATGCATATTATAAACTGACTACAGCACCTGCCATCCACAGCACAGGGGGACGGAGAAATCACATAAAAAATCCCAGACACACTCGCATAAAATATGCTTATTGCTCATCCAATGAATATAAAAACACATTCTATTGTCGTCATGGTTTTGTTACTCAACAGATCACATGACAACAATGGCTGCAGTGTATATATATATATATATATATATATATATATATATATATATATATATATATATATATATAAATTACAGGACCTTCCTGATTTCAGCTGTTCTCCTGTGAAACATCCCTGCCTGTGTAGCAGCAACACTGCCATAAATAGCCAAATATAAAAGCATCCTTCTCTTGGTGGTCTCATCATACACTACATGACTCTATTCAGTGTCATTTAGGCACTCACTAGGTAGGAGAAGAAATGGACCTTCACATTATAGGATGAATTAGACATTCAGAAGGAGCCCAAGTCTCCATTAAAGACAGCGAATGAACGGGGTTATTTTAAGATTTCTGGCTGCGGGATTTATCAAAGCACTGCTCTCCATGGTCTTATTTAAAAGCTACAAACATCAGGAAATATAATGCCAGTCATACTGCAACTGTAACCTATACAGTCCAACACATTTGGAAAAAAGCTGTAGATCAATGCAAGTCTGGTTTGTGGCAGTAGGAGACAGGTGATTCTTGCATTGCAAACCACACACACACACACAGAGCGAGAGAGTTTAGGAAAGTATGTTATCGTATATTTTAACAGACGAATCAACTTCTTGTCTGAAGTTCTCAAGGAAGTATAGTCAGACTAATATAATTCCTTCGAGCATTTCGAGACAATTTCTTGTTTGAATGAGCGAATACCAATAAGCACCTGTTCTGAACAGAAATGAGAAAACTCATACAATAATAATAACAGCATCAACCATAATACCCAGAGTCTCACTGCTAGTATAAAAACTGGTTAATGGGATGAAAGCTTAGTTACAGACTCCGTTTTTTTTCTCTCCCTACTTTGGGTTGACATTTAGAGTGCCCCCTAGACTTAAAAACACTGTTCTCTTTCATGAAGCTAGACGACTATTTCAATCGACTTATCCGAGGACAATAAGACTTGTTTTATTCACCACTGCTCGGCCCAAATTGTGTTCTCAAATTTCTTTCGGGCAAACGACCTGGCATTGTATGCCGTCTTTGACAGGGGTCGGGAACAAGAGACACTAGTTTTGTCTGACGGTGTGAGAAAGTCTGCAAGAGACCTTTTCAGCAGAGGCGGCGTGTTGAATTCAGCCTCTGTGCCTCTGTTAAACACTGAACGAGACTAATCCACTGTTGCAAAATGGCAGATTTCTGCACATATGCTAAACTTCAACTATGACTTCATCAGATGTTGTGAAACCCAGAAAATCCCAAAGACATGCTTTGCAATGAATGTACGAAAAAAAAAAAAAAAAAAAAGATTAAATGAATTCGCTGCATTTCTGAAACACGTGGGCAACAATCAAGCAACCACATATATCCCACCAACATGAGTGAATGAGTTAAAAAATTAAAATAGTGCAAATGCCAAAAGATTGTTTATTGGTAGTATTTTTTTTATATCGTGGAATATCAAAATGTTATTAAAAACATTAAATGTGTCAACTGATAACTGTGTCAACCCACAGTTTTATCTGTGCCAATTATAAATAGATTTAATTTTTTTCTCAAAGTCTATAACCGGACTTGTTCACGGTCAAGTTCAAATACAAACAATGTGCGGAGTTGTCGTCTATTCAACATATTTACGCCGTTCTCAGGACTCCTCTATCCGTGCGCTCAAGAGGGGGCCATGCGGGATTTGAGAGTTGCTGCACGTCCCTTTTCACATTCATAAACCCGCATAGTTTTAAGATAATGACCCCGAGTCCTCATTATCAGCGTACAATTGACGAGACATTAACGCATTCAGGACCGTTACTACTCCAAGTTTAGGAGCGCCGCGTCGGTCTGGGGCTGGGAAACGTCGCCTCTTTCTTTGGGGATGCAGATGAGTCTGGTGCACTTGACGTCTTTTCATGACCCCTGTCGTCCCCACCCCCCATCCCACACCCAGCCCCCACCCCAGCCCCTCCAGGCCCTCACGGCGCTGTCTGTCATATTGGGCCTGGGCATGGCATTGCCACTTGCCCCACCGAGCGTGGGAATGGGATCGTCCAGTCGTTCACATCTCCTGCACTGCGGTTAACGGAATCAATTAAGCAGGGCCCGACCCCCCGATCCACCCCCCACCCCCACCCCCACCCACCCCCTTACCCCAAGCATCTCCCCAATCCCCATACCCCCTCCCTCCTCTCCTCCCTGTTCTGTCACCTCCCTCCTTTCCCTAACCCTATTCCCACCTCTCTCTCTCTCTCTCTCTCTCTCTCTCTCTCTCCATTTTTTTGTGTCAGTTTAGTATACGTCCTAATTATTACTGTTTGGGATGCCAGCGCCGTTTCCTGGCCGGATCCGATCATGCTGAAATAAGAAGCATGAAGGCACACACGTGGAGCTCGACAGAAGAACTAAATGTCACCCTTACATTCCTGTTTAATGCACCTATGACGATGAGCCCATATAGGAGAGATCCTTTCAGAGAGAAATACAAATTAAAAGCATGCGTAATGTTTAAAACTCAAATGGGCTATAAATATTAACATGCTGTGTGTGGCCTGGAGGGAGTGTGTGTGTGTGTGTGTGTGTGTGTGTGTGTGTGTGTGTGTGTGTGTGTGTGTGTGTGTGTGTGTGTGTGTGTGTGTGTGTGTGTGTGTGTGTGTGTGTGTGTGTGTGTTTAAGAATAGATGAGCGCGCACGCGTATACAACAGTGCTTCGGCCTACTTAACACTATGCTATTAATTAAATTATTAATAAAAACAATAAAACTGTACAAACAAAAAGTATTTTGCCGTTAAATAATAAAATATGTAGCTACTTATAAAGTTTTATGCATAAAAATATGACAACGGAAATAAAATTAAAATCAATTTCTAGTCATTTAAGTGTGTAGCACCTATAGGTCTCAGGTCCATGAGAGAACTGGGTTGGGACATGTCGTCCAAAAGTCCTCGACGAGTCTGGAAGTAGTTTTTACTTTCGGTTATCTAGCTTTATGACGAGCAGAACACTCATACAGCTAGATAACCAAAGATAACAACCCACTTCCCAATCTTCAGTAATAATCCAAATGTACATTTCATCTTCTGGTCTCCAAGTTTCCACGTCTCGGAACTCAAACAAACAAAAAAAAAAGTAATAAGTGTCCTTTTTTTTTAGTAACATCGTGCATCATATCCCTTATATTCCCTTCTTGCCATGGAGGGCCACTACAGCGCAGCCCGAACTGTTTAACACCCGGTGTAAAAGACGACAATTCTTCAGAAAAATGATATATATTCCCAGTGTTAATGTCATATTCACTTGACATTAACCAGTATTACTGAGTTGGTGTAGGCCTTGGAAATCGCGGTAAGGTGCAGTCATCCTTGCACAGGGGCCCTAATTTGCAATGCAAATAGCTTCAATCCCACAAAAGGCTCTTTCGCCTCTATTAAGTCGTTGTGGCAGGAGCAATAGATATCCTGTGAGGCCGGCGGAGAAGAAACACGGTAGAGAAGGAGGGGAAATCCGGTTTCCTGTGGAAAAGTGCAATAACGGCACAGGGAATTACGACGCAAGTGTTTCGGATTATGAAGACAGCAGTTTGTTTTTGTCCAGTAGTGTCAAGTTGTCCGTTCGCATCCAGCGTGCACTAAAGGAGAGATTAAAAAAAAAAGAAAAAAAAAAAAGCCGATGACTCTCAGCCAAAGGGTCCGTTCTGCAGCCTGCATGGTCGATCAGTCTGGAAAGAGTGGGGGAATAAGGGCCATCCCCAAAGGATAGGGGGGCTGGGGGTGGCCAAAATATGGACCAACCCCGGTGAGGTCAAAGGCCTCGGACCACCACAATGTAACTACAGTGATGTCACGGGAAAAAAAATCGCAAATGCATCCTCCTATCAATGCACAATCTTCATCCATTACACAGCGCGCGCTGGAAGAAGTCCGCCTTGCAGCGAGCGGTCCGCACGCCTCCTCTCTTTACAGGGATGCAAACGGATGGCAGGGAAACCACAGGCTTGCTTTTTTTTTTTTTTTTTCTTTTCTTTTACACACAATCAAAGCGATTCGGCCGTTTTAATGGAAGACGCAAGCAGAAATAGCACATGCGAAGCAGTAAAAGCGAACAACTGAGCAGAGCATCCCGGAGCTGCCATCGTCCTCCGTCTATAGGCTGGGGTTTTTTTCTTCTTCTTCTTCTTCTTTCTAATCGCGATGACATCCGTTTGCTTATTGCTCACATGAGGAGTTAAATCGCTCTCACGCAGTCGATTTTGCGTCGAAAATCCTTAACAGCTCCTTGTGTGTCTGGGGTTGGGTTTTTTAGGGGGGGGTTGTTTTTTTTTTTGTTTTTTTTTGCCATCGTCGCATCCGATGGGTAGAAGCACAGTCAGGTAGGCTGGCGATGTCGCCTCACGCCAGATGAAAAGCCCCACAGCGCTTCACCGTGCGCACGTTAAAGCCGCTCACTTTCCCACAGAAACGCAAGTAGTTAACCGATAGCTCAGCAGAAAATGGGTCAAAATATAGGTTGTTTGTAACTGAGTCAACAATAACAAGCAGCGGAGCATGTGATGGATCATGCGCAGGAGTGTGCAGCTGCAGGTTGGCCAGTGCCTTTAACGTGCCTTGTGCACAACTTTGATTCTGCTCGGACCATAAAACAGCTCCTATTCAGAGGGAAAAGTTCGCCTCGGGGAGAGGTTGGGTGTGTGGCAGAAAAATAAAGCAACCGAGAGATAATCAGGTGTTGACAAATTAACGCAGTATCGTATGTCAGTGACATTTTGTGTTTTATTCTTTTTTTTTTGCCTCAGGTGCTCCATTCACTTGTTATGGCTTGAGACCTGCTTCTCAGGTTTACTCTCGTTCCGTGGGTGGGAGGGGCAAAGCAGAGGTGTTTTAATGAGCAACTATGTGTCCCAAGGCCTATGCATTTGAAAAGACATTACTATACACATCGCTTTGGTGCTTAAGCGATGACACCCACAACTAGTGGATTCGTATTTCCATCTTTGTATTCTTAAAACTTGGGCCCCACCACAAATGTCACGCACCCACAGTCTGAAATCACCCAAGTGACATCACTACACTGTGGAAAGATATTCACATTATTAGTTTTCACACACAAATGATTGATCGCTTTATTGTCTGCAATGCATTGTCAGTGATCGCACGGCCACAGTCACCCTGCTCTTCTCTGCATAAAGCTGATGAATGACAAACTGTAAGGCCAACATCTTATCATCAAGATCAGCTTCATACAGCTCACCTGATAAGGGCAAAGGAGGCTTCAGAATAGGCCTCCCGCACAGAGGCCGGGCTTTAATTACCGTTCACCCATTTTAAACGTACAACCTGCGGATCCTTTTCAAATGACAGTAGCCTGTATCTTCGTAAAAGTTCATGGCACAGTGCCGAGAAACCAACAATATCATAAACTCGCGGTTTTCTACTGTCATATCGTTCGTATCAGCAGTGGATTTGTGCGCAATAACCCATCTGATGAATACGACGTCAAGTCACCTTCGTTGTCCAGATACACAGTGAAGATTTCGGTGACGGTGTTCAATCAATGTGAAGTGAAACTTTCGACGTTCGTTGACAGAAAAATGATCTCGGTAAATTGTATATTTGATCGTTTAAAAGGGGTCATTCTATTTGCTTTGGAAAGTGTCTCACACACAACGCTTTATATATATTACACAAACTACAGCCTAAGATGATGTCTTCACTTGTGCTTGATTCTTTCTTATGCTGTCCAGAAAATGAATAGTATATTGTAATTTCAGGCCTCGTCTTTTTATTTTTTTATTTTTTTTTGGAAAAGATCCCCAAGTTAAGAACAAAAGGAGATAATAGCAGACGCATTCTTGCTTCTAAAATTCACTCTGAAAAAAAAAAAAAAAAAACTCCCCAGAGACCACGTATTAACAGAAGACTGAATTAGTGGAGAGGAACTTTTTTTTTAATGTGAGACTCATCTTGGTTTCAAAATGTATCATCGACTCTTAAGTTTCGAAAAGTGCCGAAAGGACCTCAGCAATACGACTGAATTCTGAGTCACACACATGGCTTTTCACTCCAAACACGCGATTTCCTTGTTCAACCATTTAAAAATAAATCTTCAAAAACACCGAAATACTCCAACAAATTCTCATCCATGCACTTTTCAACTTTTACGCACGAGCAAGCCTTCAAAGCAGGCACAGAAGTTGCACTTACTTTCCAAAGGAGAGTCAAATCTCTGCAGAAAGCGTCCCAAACCGGTGAAGAACGGGCTCCGTGAGCAGGTGATGTGGTATATGTCCCCCTCAAATATCCCGGCAGAATTATTTGGCAGGGGGGGACTTTAAAATTGCCGCTAACACTCTTGGAGCATGCATTAAGACGCGCTATACAGCTGCTCTGTGCAAAGCGTGAGCACATCCCGAGCACATGACAGAAGAAGAGAGGGAGGCAGAGAGAGGGAGGGATGGATGGATGGGGAGAGGGAGAGAGACAACTTTCCCATAACGTCTACAAGGACCAACTAGAAAAAGTGCATGCACAGTTGAGCTCTCAGTGTGCAAGTTTTTTTTTTTTTTTCCCCTGTTGATCGGTCGGATGAGGAAGGGGGGGGGGGGGGTGATGATGATGATGAGGAGGGATGGTGTTGGGGTGGGTAGGGGTGTGTGTGTGTGTGTGTTTGGGGGGGGGGGGGGGGGGGGGGGGGGTATAAAGTCCATCCTTCTGTGTGAGGAGAGTACGTGCTCTGAAATTCAAACAAGTTCCCTCGGTTCTTTTGTTGCACGCACGAACTGAGGCAGCATTGTTCGCGGTTTGGCGTGGACCTCTCCCCTCCTCTTCCCCTGGCCAGGTTGCGAAGTGAGCCTCGCAGTTGGGTGGTAATGAATTTGCTGCAGGCGCTTCGCTAACGCGCTTTGACAAACGGAACGCATTTACCGGTTCCCAGACATGGGGTGGGGTGGGAGTGGTGGTGGTGGTGGTGGTAGTGTGGGGGGGGGGGGGGGGGATTTTGCTACACGCAATTCCCAAAACTAAGTCTAGAATGGGGTCAATAATGTAAAGCGAGCAACGCACTTTAAACTTCACTCAAAATGCTTTGATTGGATCTGTGTGGTGTGTGTGTGTGTGTGTGTGTGTGTGTGTGTGTGTGTGTGTGTGTGTGTGTACAGTGTATAGGCCTCCCCTGGACTTACACTTTCCTCCCCAAAAGCTCTAATAAAAAGTAATCTCATAACACACACGCACACACACACACACACACACACACACACACACACACACACACACACACACACACACACACACACACACACACACACACACACACACACACACACACACACACACACGGAAAGAAAGATGAGAGAAATGTCTTCCACAAAAAAAAGTTCTAGAATGAGGTGACCTACTTAGTATCCTACAAGTAGCCCGTGTCTTCAGATAATTCTCTTGGTGATTACACTCTTTTTGTTTTTTGTGTGTGAATATATTATCATGCTCCCATTTATTCAGTAAAACGAGGCTTCAATTCCTGCAGAATCTGCCCATTCTCCATAGCTTTGCAAGTACCCGACAGGGTTCCTGCTGTATTATCGCCACTATTTGCAGATAACCTTCTTTTCATTCTTTTATATCGGTATATAGTCTATAAAAACCCACCACGTGACTGAAAAGACAGCGCATGCAAAGAGCGCACCAAGCATCCCCTCTCCTTTTAGCCCCCCCAGTCTTCCCCCTACCCCACCCCTCGCCTAATTGCAGGCGTACCCATTAGATTCAACCGGATTCACGTTTTCAGTTTAACAGCTCGGGCACGTTCAATGACGTAGACAAGCATATCAGCTACGTGCAGCCATATTTAAATACATCAAGGCAATTAGCGCATCAAAATATGCAAATCCCTCTTACTCCATAGTCCGCCCGGCCGCAGTCGGAGTAATTTCCCCCCATCCTGTTCTTGGGCGTTTGATTGCCGTTTTGAAAGCCAACATAACGTTGTTTGTTTTGTATTTTTGTATTTTTTTTGTTCCGAGAAGCCTCTTTTAATGTGAGCGGGACAGAAGGGGAGACGTGGAGAGAAGAGAAGGGGAACCGCGGCTCCGGTGTGGAAAACCGCCCATGCGTAATGAGACGACCCGCTCCTCCATTCTCAATCCTCCAACGCCGTTGGCTCTGGTGTGCGTATTATTTTCAATATTGATGCATATTCAGTGGTTATATTTGCATTCCATACTTAGTGCTTACTGCTTGTCTCGACCGGATTCTGCTTGATTTTGCGTGTAGACATATGCAAAGCTCCGCATGTATATTTTCCTTAAAATGCAGCCTTCGGATTTAAGATGTACGCAAATGCTCTACAGATTGATCTGACACGGATTTACGGTGGCGACAATCACACGAATCTTTAATATGAGTGATGTAAATCGGCGATATATTTGTATACTCATATGCAGCATGCATGAACAAAGAGCTGTCAGGTGGACAAACAATGGAGGAGGATTCCGAGGAAATACGGAGGAGGTGAGACTTTAGGATCCGTGTGGCTGGATCACAACCAGAGAACCAGGTCTGTGTGAAAACTAAGAACCCAAAAAGTCTCCTGCCCAGTTTGTAAGAAAATCCAGTGACGCAGCGCTGACATTTAGGCTGCAATTGCTCGGGACGTGTCCGTGCACGCGCATAGAGACGCAAGGACGAGCGCACGAATGCCATGATGGCTGTGCTCTTATAGAAAACCCTCACAGATCACACAATATTCACCCAAAAAAAAAATAATAATAAAAATAAAAAATCTGATCATCTCTTATCAAGTGACGTGAAATGCCTCCTTGTCATTTATACGCCGGTAAATGTGTTTATCTTGTTTCTTATGGTCGCCACAGAGGAACCTTGAAATCATAAAACTTACCTGCACTTAACAAAATCCAGCGATGCCCACTGCTGCTGGGACTTCACTGTGGGAGTCCCTGCCACTTTTTCCATCAAGTTGCTGGGCCGTATTCTCGGAGGGCAAACTTTCCTCAGGCAGCCAAAGGAAGACGCACTCCGCACTAGTCCCCTCCTCATTGAACCTTTGCTCTCAATCTGCTCGTGGCTCAACTCCAGTGGTCAGACTGGCTCACGTAAAGATATTCAGAGCCACAGGAGCCCGTTACCCCACCTATACCAGGCTCCTCTGCAACAAAACCCGCCTGCTTGTTACTTCTTCCAAAATTATCTTGGTAATCACCATAAAGATTAGAGCTCTTTATAATAAACATGGAAATGTTTATTATAAATGAAGCAAAAAGACAATCGGTCATTTTTATAAGACTGGTTTGAAACATGTCTCCTATTAAGGTGAGTTTAAGAAGTTCTTTTAACGATCTGAGTGACAGTTTTCTTTTTTGCTGTCGAGGAGTCAGGATTGTGTAATTCGTTAGACCACCAGCATAATCAGGCTTGATGAGAGGTGGAGGTGGAGAGAGGCTAAACTCCGAAACACTTCTTGCTCTTGACTATTCATTAAATGTCCAGATTTTGTAATGAGGGTTGAAGAGGAGAGCTGCGTGCCGTACAGTCGTTCTCATTTGAATTGTGTACAAAAGAAACACATCTGCGATTCCCTCCTTGTTCTTGGTATACCACAATGGATAATACAGCCATCAAGAGCGCACAGAGGAGACACAATCCAGTTTATACATGAAAAAAAATATATAGATTAGATCAGACTGGCACATGATGACACAAGTCTATTTAACGCATGCTACCACCCCCCCCCCCCCCCCCCCCCCTTCAAACGATATGTAATATGAGGCCATAATCCAACTATTAATCAAGCGACAATTTAGGAATGAGTAACAAGCAATGCGGCAAACACGCGTATAGGGCTGGATTATTAAACATTGGAACGTTTCAGGCCGGATTATGTTGCAGTTTCTAGTAACAGGGGCGAGCGACGTCTGGCACATGGAAACGATATTTCGAAATTGCTGTAATGAAACATCTCTAAGTTAAATAAATAACTTAATACAATGAGCAGACACGTTTTGAGAACCGAAGTGTAGTTATGAACACTGTTTTCGTAATCTCTTGTGGTAGTAATTATTATTATTATTATTATTATTATTATTATTATTATTATTATTATTATTATTATTATTATTATTATTATGATTTTTCCATTGTGTTGACAATACAGTCCAGAGTTCGTTGTTGTTTGTACCCGTTACCTGTAATCGAGTACTCCACACCCTGTTTACTTCTGATGCTGTTTTACTTTAGTGACTTTCTCCTTGAATCACTGCTGTTGGGACAGTGATTAAAGCACACTGAACTATTTCGGTCCAGCTGCTTTACAGCTTTTGGAGGACGGAGGATGATGAGGATGAAGGTCGAGAGCGCGTCGCCTAGACAGGTAAACGGCGCCATCTAGTGGTGAAGATAGAGAATGTTGTCCATGAGGAAAGGTGGGCCACCTTCCGCCACCGGCAGGACAGTGAATAGAAGAAAGCAGCGCACTGGGTCTCCATAAGAGGAAATCTGTTCTGAATGAGCAGTTTAAAAAAATAAAAATAAAAATACAGTGGAGTTATGTCCTCCTTTCGAAAGCTTAAATATTGACAAATTATTTCCACTTGTCAGCAGAAGCTAGAAATGCGCCAGGAGGAGCTGGAAATGGATCTAAAATGAATTTAAATAGGCTCCTGTTTGCATTAAGGTGTCTGCATGTTTATGTTTGTTTGTTTGATTTCACTCTAAGTAACGCTTGAAGTTCGGTCATTATTTAATTCAGATTTGGACATTCTAAGGTTCTTTTTTAGTGTTTAACGCGCGCACATTAATTTTTTTTTTAAGAACGAGCGCAGTTAAAACTCTGACGCGTTTTACGTCAATGTGACATTTCGTGAAACGGAACGGTTCTAATGGAGTGTTTATATCCAATAGGCGTCATACAGTAGTGTCTCTACCGTGACTATGAGGTTTGTTTCACACAAGCTACAATCAACTCGTCACTGTCAGTGTTGGAATTATTAATATGATGTAAAAATAAATAAATACATAAATAAATAAATAAATACCTTTTCAGATCCTGTGGGCTAAAAGTGGCTTTTTAACTGCGCAGCAACGGACCCCTCCCTCACACTCGCAGTAATACAGCAAATGAAATGTACATTTACAGTAATGCCGTAGAGTAGCGTTCAATAAGTCTCACAGGGTTTGTTTCTTTTTCCATTTTCTTTTTTTCACGGAACGATTGACTGTAAAACGCGCTTTCATTCTGCTGGATTTTAAGTGTATTGCAATTAAATTCTAATTTTTCCGTTTTCGATATTTACACGTTTCGTAGACTCGAAACAATTAATACGCTTTGGTGGGATTTGATCCAAGTTACGTGGAAAATAAACAATATCCGAAATGTTTTGAATCTCGTGTTGATCGTCTATTATTTTTTATATGTTTTACGCAGAGAATAAAACAAAAATCCACACGAATGGTAAAAAAAATAAAATAAAGTCTAAAAGCCATATGGCCTTCAATTGAACGAAACTCTTTCTGAAACCTGCCATTTTAAATTTAGTTTTAAAAATCCAAATATAAACATAAAAAAAACAACAACAGTCAATTGAAACGAACTCATTATTTGGATTCATCTTCCATGCAGCCTGCGATGTACACCAATATGATCCAACACACGTTTTCAACCTTTCACTGCGATTTGGAATCGGAATTATTACATCCGAGGAGACGCGCGAGTTTTGAAAGGAGTTCTTGGAAACTAATTGTTTCACACACATTTTATGTAGATTCAAGAATCAAACTCTCACGTTTGATTATTTAAATTTTCTATCAGTTCAACAGCAGAAAGTGGTGATGAAGCTTGGTCTTAAATTTAAAAAAAAGAAGAAAATCTCCGATGACATTAGAAAGAAACGTAATGCATTGCGAATTATATGGGAAATAAAATATAAATAAAATCTCAAAAAGCGTTCAGGAGGTTAAAAGGTAGAATATATTGGCCTGGAAGCTCCGCAACGAACCCCGGATTAGGTCTTAAAAACTTCCATCTTTTTTTTTCTCTCTTCCTTCCTTTTTGGTTTTTGCTTGCAACGCCATCACGTGGCCCAATCAGCATCTCCCCTTATTATTTTGTTAATACCAAAGCTGTATCACATTCATGAAATTATTCTTGATGAGGTGAAAAAATTAAATAAAGTTGTTTCTTTCTTGTCAGTTCTTCTCTACTATACGAACAAATGAGTCTGGCCTGCATCACGTGTTTATTCTATTTATTTTTCTTACTCGTGTGTCGATGAATTGTCAGGGTTTTTTTTTTCATTGTTAATGTTGCAAGTTAGGATCTGCAACATCTGCAGTACACATTTCATGCATTTCTGATAATCTGTCACCAAGAAAGCTGGTGCCACTGCAGATCTAACTGAGATAAATGTGTAGGCTTTGAATGTCAAATAGATGTTGTGAACATGAATATTTATGTTGAAGTGTCAGATTTAATTTGCTGTATACATGTAAATAAACAAATGTGAAATGTCATTGTCAAAACGTCAGTGTCATGTTTCTAGTTTACACCCTGTTAAGGTGAAGTTGCTGTGGGAGCCACTGATTTCATGAGGTTCCCATGTTTAATATGATTTAAAAGAATAAAAAAATTAAAGACCCCCCCCCCCCCCCCCCACTCCCCCCCTTTGTGTGAAAGGACACCGGTGGCTGTTTTGGGATGCACTCAGAAACAAGTCGAACACAATGAAATCACACCAAGTCACATCAAGATAACTAAGAAAGCCAGTAACTTTACTGAAATCTCTGCAAAATACAAATTGCCTTTCCCTCCAGCAGAGGAGACTTTTATTTCATCCCCATTCGTTTTCACTACATACAGCTGAATGAAGTCCCTTGAGTTACAGAGATGTCATCTTCGTCTCAAGTGGCGACAAAGGCCAGCTTATGCCGCTGAAAGCCGCTCTTGCGTTCCCGAAAAAAAAAAACATTAGTTCCAAACTTCCTCCATTTTCAGGTTTATACAAGCTACATTGATACTACAGACTGACTTTTAAGTATTTTAACATATTACTCTTTTTTTTTTCTCCATTTTTGTCTTTAGAAATTGTTTTTTTTTTTCAGCTTTTGAGTACAACTTAAATAAACCACAAACACAGTGGAGCAACAAAGAATCCCATGTGAATGTTGGGATATTAAGCAATTGTATGATATTACACATGGCTGTACAGGTGTGTCTCCCCTTTGCACTGCAGGTGACTTATCAAAAGATCAGCTGAGGTACTGCTTGGGTCAAATTCTTTTGAGGTACCAACATTTACGTCTTAGTATTGACAAAAACACAACTGATCAACAGATGCTCAGAAAGAATGGCTTCAAATTCAACACACACACACACACACACACGCGCACACACACACGAAAAGAAAAGAAAAAAGAACACAAAGATATAAAGACAAGTTTTTCTTCATGTCTTTGGTTGAAAAGTCTTGTCAAAAGTATAGGGCTTAATTTCCTTGTCTGGACATGTTGGCATTGTTTCCTTCAGGGTGTGAAGTAGCAGGATAATCAGCGTGTCGTGTGGCTTTGCGTCACACATAATTAGGCCTGAATGATTGTATTGAGACAAGAGCGAACAACAAATTGCATTTCCAAAATAAATCTTTGCACACAAACAGGTCGATTCCTATGTTGTTGTTATGTATGTTGTTTTGGGGGGGGATAATGGGACTCGATAGCAAAGGTCACATTTTGACCTCAAATTGAAATGTGAAAACAATTGCACATTTGAGCAAATTTCTTTTATTATTTAGTTTCAATGCTTGCAAAAACCATAATGAATGTCAAATAAAAGTTGAGTTTACAACACAAAAAAAAAATAAAAATAAAAATAAAAATGCCACTGGCTTTGGTTTCTCCACACTTACGCTGCCTGAAACATCATCTTCATTTTTTTAATTTTTCTCAGCCTTTTTGTATTGAAGTTTAAAAAAAAAGAAAAAAGAGAGAAGAACATTGTTATAGAGGCTCTGCCCCGTTTGACTACACAGACTGTATACAGTAACAACATAGTGAACCTGCATGAAATATGCACATAGAAATATAACACTTAAGTGACAGCAGATACAGGAGTGGGAGTGGCAGAGAGATATGTGGCTAGTTTCATTGTTTTAAAAAGAGAAACTCAAAACAGCTATTCGTCTAAAATAAACAATTGTGCTTCTCCCATATGATCAGGTCATCCATTTGTATCTTGAGCTGAACTGTCGGGTGATATGGTAAGTGATGTGGAACCCTGTTCTCAAGACTGGAAGAGGAGGAGTGGCCGGGCGGACGCCGGATTAAATTAGGTTTGCAAATGACGAAGGGGGTAATTAATCACGACGCACTGGGCCCAAACTGCGTAGCGTTGAAATGATTCAAAAAGCAAAGTGTACAGATTGAATCTGAGCTCCGGCGACATTCCCAAGTCACGGCGGGAGGCAGAGAACTGATAACGTCACAAATGTGTTTTTATGAGATTAACTGCAATAAATTAAATAATTTGAATCCATAATGGAATATATCTGATGCATAAAAATGCATCCGGCGACTGAGGGTCGGCCATATTTCCTCATCAGTGTGACAAACATGTGCATCATGCATCAGCATTTGTTTGCGTGTCTTCTTCCCCGCTTCCAGTCTTGTGACATTTTCCACCAGCGGGATGTTTTTTTTTTTTTTGTGGATTTTTAGATTTTATTTTTTTTTCCTTTCAGCATTCAGGCCTGTCTTTTCTCTGTCACACAAACCCTGGCAATGCTTTCCAGCTGGTTTTTTTTTTTTTAAGGTTAGTCTAAATACACCCCTGAACAGCACTGCTCAGAGTTCAAATTAAAACAAACCAGACAACATGTGCAACTGCACATAGAAACTCCACTAAGAAACCAACCAAAAAAAAAAAAAAAAAAAAAAAAAAAAAAATCATTATTATATATATTTATATATTAGAAAGCTATACACAAGCATGTTAATTTCACAGATTTTTTTTTTTTTTAAAGATTCTTAATATTACCATTATTATATATAATTAGAAATACACGTTTAAAAACAAACCTCTACAAAGATAAAACAGTTCAGCAAAGCATTGAATCTCAGTCTGTTTTTCATGGCTTAGGACTCCGAAGTCCTCTCATTTCCCCCCTCGGGGTGAACTATCCATCTCTTATTAGCAAAGCTATCAAAAAACACATTCTGGCTTATAGAAACTACAAAAAGCCACAAAAATGCTTTGCATTGTATTCCTTTCATATGAAAATAGAAGCAAGTGTATCGTACAATTGTTTTTTTTTCTTTTTTCTTTTTTCTTCTTGTTTATCAATACTGAAGAGTTAATACTAGATCCAGAGTTTTCTCGATTACGCCAACGTAGCTCTCCGATCAAAAGGGGGGGGTGTGGTCCTCGCTCCGTTCTTTACGGGGAGCGCTAAAATCATCGAGGGGTCCACACGTCTAGCATTGGGTTTGCCTGTTTACCTGTACAATCCTTCAAATGTTGCATAATAGCTTTTTCATTTAGTGAGTAAATAAATCTTGTAATGTCTGGCAACTTTTCGACCCCTTCCCCCCCCCCCCCCCCCCCCGCCCTCCCCGACCCCCACCCCCCTACCCCCCACACCCCTCCCCCGTTTGCCCACTATTTACATAAATACGTTGAACCTGCAACATGACATCATCTAATGTTAACACACATTTTTGCGAGGGAGAACTGCAGAGAAGGTATATAGCAATGAAACCGATACTGTACACGTGTATTGTTTGTCCAACTCAAGTGCTCAGGGTCTTTTCCACTGGACACACTCATTCTTACGTTGTTGTTTCTTTGTTTTTTTGGTGTGTTTTTGTTTGTTTGTTTGTTTTTTATAACTTTCTTTTCCTTGTGTCTCGTCACTGATATATCACTGAGTCAAATTTTAAGTACATTTCATGAAAGAGAGTACCTGACTATTTTTTTTTGTTTTGTTTTGTTGATATGCATATATGTACACATACACAGGTGTAAAGATATATGCATACGTGATTTTTTTTTTTTTTTTTTTATCCACACACAATACAATTTATGCATAGTTCCCCAACAAAAATTGCCCCGGATCCCGTCCTAACCAACGCCCCACCCACCCGAACCCCTAATACAACACCCAACGGGTTTATATAATGTCAATATGTATAACACACACACACGCACACACACACACACACACACACACACCCACACACACACTCAGCAAAATAAAATAAGAAAATTAAAAAAAAAAAAAAAGGGAAAAGAAATTACAAACAGATTTGTGAAAAGGGCATCCCTTTTCTTTCCTTTGACGGTAAGGAGATAAAAGTAGGGAGGCCATGGAGCTGGGTGGTGAGTGACTCGTGATGTCGAGTGAGAGGAGAAGGAAGGGGGGGGGGGGGGGGGCTGAATTCGGGGGCATCGAAATGCTGCATTGTCGGGGGCTCAGGGCAACTTGAGAGACCGCCGAGGAGGGGGGCCGAGCCATCATGTGGCCCATCCCTCCGACAGGCGCACCCGCTTGATGGAGGGGCTCTCGCGCTCGTCCAGGGCGGGCCGGGCCAGTCCCAGAGGTGAGTGGAACTCATTTCTGTGCTCATCCCGATCGCTGCCCTCATGGGAGCTGCTACAACTGCTCAGGCTGTCAACAGGGGAGCGTCCCGAGTCCTGGCGGGACGAGGGATTCTGGGGAGGTGGCACCCCACCGTAGCCCCCCGGTGTGCTGCTGGTGCGATCTCTAGGAGGAGAAACAGGTTCGGACTTGATGTGCAGGCTTTGAGCAGAGGGCAGGGAGAGATTTGAACCCTGACATAAGTGAGAGCTAGAGCAATTTCTGTTGGAAGGAAAGGGAAACGCAAGGGGTTACAGAGTTACAGAGCAAGAAACAAAGTGATTTATCTCTATATTTTTAAGTCTATCACAAACACACATGCAAACACTCCTAAGACCAGTGAGGCCACGTCGGTGTTGGACCTTGCAGGTGCAAATCAAGAGCAGTAGAAGGTGCTTCAGGTCTCAGTGTGTAATAAATCCCCCCCGCTGATCACTCCTGTGTTACATCATGCATATTCCAACCCCACCCGGGTGAGTCCACTCACCCTAGCTGTCCCAGGGCTGAATGCTGCATGTTCTGAAGGTGTTGCTGTTGCCACCCACTCATTGAGCCGAGATGTAGGGAGCTGCCGCTGTTGAAGCCAGACAAGGAGGACAGGTCTGCGCTATTCAGGGAATACTCTGTGGACAAAACACGCGGAGGAAGGGAAGAGGAGGGAGTAGATTAAGAGTTGTTCAAAGAGGTTCAAACTAGATTGTGAAAGACAAGGCTGCACGCCGCCAACAAGAACGTATTCCACAGTTAGAGGGTGGAACAATAACACCCTCTGCTGTTATATTGGTTGTATAACAAGACAAAAAAAATAAAATAAATAAAAGCAGAACACCTGCAACTGCATGAAATAAAACCGTACAACCATTGGCTTAGACATTTGGATTTGATCGAGAAAATGAAAACGATATCGCAATAATCAAGGCACACCAAGTGGTGACACAGAATGAGCCACAGAGAACGGAACAGACTCAATGTGTAAAGGTCGCATGGGCGCCACACTGCGATACGTACCGGTACCATAAGAAGTAGAGATGGCAGATGGGTAGCCGCCCATGCCTTGTCCTGGTAAAGTGGGAGTTGCTACTGATACCACAGGGGTGGCCAATGACTGAGCAGACTGGGAGTTGTTTATTCTCTGGTTCTGTGACAGAGGAAGGGAGGAGATCAAGAGAAAACAAAAGATGGGAGAGGTTTGAGGAACATGAAATTAACTCCCAGACAAAACAAACACACGTACAAAAAAAAAATAAAAAATAAAATTGCAATAAAGTAAAGTCCCCCCATCCTCCTCCTTTTTCTTCTTTTCATTTCTTTCTTTCACCCAACAGATGCTGGGAGAATGAATGTGATGCCAACTTCTGGGGAAATTAATCACTTGACATGCGGCACGGCTGAACCCTGCCAACCCTATCATTTACCACCCTTTTTCCGAGGGCCCGCTGTCGCTATAGTAACACCATGGGTTTCCACAGCAACGCAGGGTAGCAAAGGCAAAAGAACGGCACTTTACTGGCAGAGGGGTGGTTTGTCAGGAAATAATGAAGGTTTGATGTAAAATGAAAGTGTACTCCCTTTGGCTGCCCTTCATTTGCCAAAGTCTGACAAACCAAAGCTGCGAGCTGCACGTGTGCAACACAAGATCCTAAATGCAGGTGAAAAAGACTGGAGTGGAAATGGGAGGAGTAAGATACAGAAGGGCTGTGCGAGGAAGAAGAAGAAGAAGAAGAAAAAAAAAAAAAAAAGAGGCCAGGCTGTTTTTACCCAAACACACCACAGGATGGCACTATGTGCCCTCACTAAACGTCCCATGAGGTGACATTCATGCCTTCAGCAGAGTCAGCAACAATAAAGGTGAAACTAACTGTGGAGTCAGGAACACGCTTCTGAAAAATAAATAAATAAATAAATAAATAAATAAACAAACCATCCTGCAGGAATAAAACCCCGGAGTGAAAACTTGCTTTGAATAAGAAGGTTTATGGTCTGTGTGACTGTTTTAGCTAGTTTCGGGTCAAAAAAAGCCAAAAGTTTCAGAGTCTTAAGACCCTTGGGTTTTGATTTTACTTCTACAATTGAGTGTCAGTCTGACTTACCAATAGCAGATCAACATCCTCTGACTGACGGCATTGAAAGGGGAGGGCAATAAATTACAATTAGAGAGTGTGAGTGAGCAAGTAGTGGCTCCGCATACATCTCAGGGAGGAAGCTGCCTTAGGAAACAAAGCTAATGTGGAGGACGCTAAACATCTATTTAAACTACACTAATTCATTGCTCTTTAATTTGAAGAGATGAGATACCAGGGCGCGAGAGTATAAGTGCCAAAATACACACACAGACACAGCAGGGGAGACGTATCTCACAGTAAATCAGTCTTGGGCCAGAAGAGTATTTTAACCAAAGATGGTGTTTTTTTATTTAACGCTGGTAAAGCTCATTGCAGAACAACCAAAATGTCCGTCACAGACATAAAGTCCTGACCCCAAGCCTGATATGAAGAGATGAAAGAAGCAGACGACAGCATATACAACTCACAGACCCGATTACTGAGGTGAGATCGCAATGCTACAGCGAAAGTGGGCAAGGAAAGGGGGAACAGCGGCACAGGATTTGGGATACAAAAAAAAAAAAAAAAAGACTCACAATGGATGGCATGTTGTTCTTGGCCCCGGGAGGTATGAGCACACGTAGGTCAGGTTTGCGGTTGTTCATGCCTAAGTTCATGGGTGGGGGTGATTTCGCCTGCATGTTCTTGTTCATGCCACCTGGAGAGACCAGCAGACCGGGCGAGTTACGGTGGTTTCCATATCCATTTCCTAGGAGAGCGAGGGGAGAGGGAGAGAAAGATTAAACAGGCCCACATACTTTCCGGTTGAAACAAAGACACAGATTTGTGTTATTAGAGCTTTTTCAAAAGTTTAATGAACGCTGAAGCTCCCGCTGTCCATGATGCTGTAGTCTAATTAAGAACTACAGGAATCCATTTTCACCTTGTGCTCCTTTTCAGGGTTTCTGTCTCCTCTTTACTTCCTGTAGGCAGGGATTTTATTATCGCGCCAGTTCGAGGAGACTTATAAACGCTGCTTCAAGGAAAGGGGAGCGCAGTCAAACAGACTGTGGTCTTTTAACCTTTTCCCGATCGCCCTCATTTGTTTGGGAGTCAAGCGATTAAAGCATCCACACCAGAGGACCCCACTACCTCTGTCACTGTCAATAAAGGCTACATGTACCCTGCAACAGCCAGTGGAGCTTGTAAAAACATCTAATTACTGGTAGCAAGACCACAGACGGATCATTGGGCCATCTCAGCGAAACATGGCCCTGTGGTTCTCCCAGACAAAGACCCTCCCTCTGTGTTGTCACTTGATCTGCAATTGCCCAGCGTAGAGGGCCAAAAGCAGCACCCATTTCTCCACAAGAAACCCAGTGGGGGTGAAATTCTAGTGACATCATTGAAAGAAAAAAAAAAGAAAGAAAAAAACTGAAAGTGGAGCTTTCTTGCAAGCAACATAGTCTTTGTTTCTAACCCAATCCCGCAGGCTGTTTTTCCCCTTACTTCTCCTTCCTTCTTCCAGGGAGGAGAACACAGGGCACAGTGTGGACCTTCCCACTTGAAAGACGGGCAGGAATTATACGTTAGACATAAATGAATTTCCTAATCATATACTCCGGGGGAAAATGAGTTGCAGATGTCTTCCTGGGCAATTTCCCTTGCTGATCTTTGTTTAATTTGAGAGCGAGGGTTTTGTTGTTTGGAAATGAAAAGTCTCAAAAGCTCAATTTGAACAATCTGAAGAGTAAACTACCGCGAGCGGTGAAAAAAAAAAGAAAAAGAGGCCCTCTGATGGAAAAGAGAGAAAAGCTGTGTGCGCCACTATTGGTGTGTGTGTGTGTGTATGTGTGTGTGTTTGTGTCTCGTCTTCACGTGTGATGTGTGAGCGAGTATAAGCTGATGTCAACACAGACTTTTGAGTGTCATTTTATGCTTTGTGGTATACAATTTTGCGTGTTCGCGAATCTGCCCGCCACCCGTTTTCCGTCACGTGAGCAAAGTAAGACTTGAGATTCTGTGAAACCAGCCATACGACTGCTGAGGCACGAGCCGCGCGTATGGACGCACATGTGTGTTTTGTATTGGACCCTCTTCGATTCAATGTCAATCCCACATTAGCAAAAGAGGCAGCTGCCTCTTCAGTTTTCCCGCTCGCTCATTCTCATCGTTGGCCCTTTGTGAGATGGAGTGGGTGCATGTGGAGATAGTTGAATGAGACTACACACACACACATGCACACGCGCACACGCGCACACACACACACACACACACACACACACACACACACACACACACACACACACACACACACACACACACACACACACACACACACACACACACACACACACACACACACACACACACACACACACACGCACACTTTAGTAAATAACCCAGCAGGAAGTGCGCCAGTGTTTCTGTACAGATGAATAAAAAAGACACTGAGCTACAGAGAGACATTAATACACACTTTGGTCAAGATAACACTGACTGCATCTCGGTGACGATTAATCAGACATCTGTGTATTGCCACCCCGTGGAGATGGCTGCGGTCCAGTCAATTATATGCTAGACGACTATAATGATGAGTGGCACGGGCCAGTCCTTAAGCACTTCAAAAGTAAAATCACAAGCCAATTAGGCTAATGAAGCAAGAACTGTGAGTCAATTTTTTATTTTTATTTTTTCAATCTGAGATCACTCTGATTTTAGGATGTTGCATTCAATAGAGACCCACTGGCTCTAACTCGCTATCTTCTGAAGACGCGATACCGGTCCTCCTCGAATGCTCCTTTGCACATTCGAGCTTGCAGTCTGGCGTCGACTGTTTAGAGGAAGTACCAGAATTAGGTCTTTTTTTGCGACCATGAAAAAGTCACACTGAGTGAACAACATCTGATCTGAGATTCAGATAAAGAGTGTATTGCTATTCCTGAAGCAAGAGAAGGTGAGGGGATGGGGGTTGGTCAGTTTCAGGTCAGAGATGAGAGATTGTGATCTGGTTAATTATAAATGCCACGGTTCGTGAGGACGCTTCAAGATACATGTGTTTGGCAAGAACCCCCACCCACACACACACACACACACACAGAAAGGAGAGGTGTGGTTTTACATTTTACGGTTACTGAACAAATTTCTGATGTCCTGTTGTGGTCTAACAGGCGCGCTCCGTTCTATTCCCCATACGCAGACACACACACTCTTCCGTTGCGGTTTCGCCAAATGTACAATTCAACCCCGAATCCTCCAACTGAATTAAAGGTGTCACGCTCACTACTTGCGCAGCTGATCTGAGGTGTTGCTAAAACTGAGTTTGTGGGATCGGGTGAAGCTGACTTGTTGTTCATGAATATTCGGGCGCATTTGCACTGACATGTCTCTGTGATTTTGACCAGAATGGTTCTAAAGATGTACCTTACATATCACACGTTTAAAAGAGTAATTGGCGAAGGTGAGAAAAGACAGGAGGCTCTTGCGATTCCTTGTATTGCTTTGGTGACAGGATTGCTGATCGGCGTATAGATGACGGGCATTTAATAGCACAAATGGAGGCGGAAAGGTTTTCACATACGGATGCCTTGATAGCGCCCATATACAGCGCTTTCCCTTTCATTTTTTTACATGCTTTCGATTTCCTCACCTCATACTCTCTTCTATCCAGCACAGGGATTGACAGATCGAACATACAGTGTACATAAATGAGCAAACATACACATGTACACTTTTTCCACAGTATTTCCATAGAAAGGACATGATGAGTCAGCCTTTCTGCAACGTGTCCTATTTACAGTGGACGAGAATCGCCCGAGGACTTTCGTGGTTTTAGGTGGGGTGTTTGCGCTGTATATATCTATATATATAAAATTGACATTTCAGTGAAATTTAAAAGCCAAATCTGAAGGATTACTACCAGATATGATGGAAGTTTATGTTTATGCTTCAAGAGTTTTTTATCATTTGCGGCATGTGGCGCAAAAGAAGCGCCGCTCTTATGTCCGTGTCTAAAACATTTACAGACACATGCACAAGGGTCCTCTTATATTACTCAAGCTGTGCGACTTAAGGCACATACACTGGGCTGACAGCTATTTGTGCAATGTGCTTATCAAGACGGTATGAAAAAGGGACATGATGGCGTTCTGCGGTGCCACAGTGGCAGGGCCACCTCGCTCTGATGCTGGAGGAACATCATTAAAATGGCCGACCAAGTTCGCAGAACACTTCCATCTGTGTTCAGCCACTGTTTCTTCTTTGCGCACATGCTTCCACCATTAGTGGATATTCATCACTGAGGTTCCCCCCCACCCACCCCACCCCACCCCCCGCAACACGATCTTTTTTTTCCCCCCCAGTTGAGATTTAAGAGAGCGTTGAATGGAATCTTTCAGCTCCCACATGACTCTCTCTCCACGTTGTGTTTTTCGCCGCTGCTGAGCGACGCGCAGCTCTCACAGAGCGCCTCTGTTCCTTCAGCATCGTGACACAAAGGCTACATTTGAAGCACGCACGGCCAAACGCCGTCAATGGAACACACGCCACAACAAATGGTCCTGTTGTGCGTGCGTATGTATTTGTGTGCGCGATCACTGACCAGACAGAGAAACCAGGCACTGACCCCTTGTGACGGTGCCTCAGGGGCCAGACAAGGTTGCCCAGCTGTGCCCCATTGACGCCCCTCCCTAATTCTCAATTTTTACACTCTGCACTGTATGCCGAGGCTGTAAAATTTAACCCTTTAAAAAGAGAGTTGATTTGCCATAAACTTGGTCCTGACATGTCCTCGGGGGGGTGGGGGGGCAAACCCACAGACAAACAAGAGTTGTCACATAAGTATGGCTTCACGTGATTCTCAAAAAGCAGTTAGTCCACTCTCCACGGGATCGTTATGGATTGAAAAGCAACTCTTAACCTCGATTCAATTCAGTTGCAGGCGAATATCTGCAAGGTGATACAGATAAAATTCTGCCTTCTCTGCTCCGGCAACCCGCTGCTTCAGTATATAATGTGATTTTATTTCAGTTTCCCCTCACTTGTTCTACCATTTTATAGCTCAACACAGGCAGGATGTGTCACAGACCAGGCACTGAGCAAACATTCCCAGATGAACTCTACGACCACTAACTTCAGCACATCATGAACAAAATCTCCACTCGGGTTTGGGTTAGTGTTAGTCATGCATTTTATAGCCCCAAGTGGGTGAGTGGGTGCCATGTACAATGTGTATGTGTTAGCAGACATCTGCGTGTGAGAAGATGAGGCCATTCTTACCAGCACTGGTGCCTGCGCCAGTGGTGAGGTCAGCACCCATGAGGCCACCTGTAAGATGAAACAGAGAGCAGAGCAAAAGAGAGAAAACCATTAGATGATAGACACCCACATAATGTCCCCCGTGCCTCCCGTCTCCTACTCAATTTAAGCACAATGCGCTATGTGTGTGCCAGTACATCATATGCGCACTGATACTAGAGGCAACACTGCTTCCCACTCGAACCTTAACAAGCTGGACACTCCGAGTGGACACATTAAGCTGCAGTCCAAGACAAATGACACATTATTATTTTTAAGGCATGTGAGGTGGAGGAGTGGGAGGGCCCAGAACGTGTGCGGTTTGGTGTGGATGCTGCGAGCGCCAAAACTCATATTTAGTTTGTGCTGGCGTTTCTAGCATCCAGTCGTAATGACAGGGTGAGGGTGTGGGCAGTAGCCTTCAGACCAGAGGGACAAAAAAAGGACTTTGGACAACAATAACAAACCAACAGGCCCAATTTGCTTATGTCACCAGCAACTCTGTGCCTATACATAGCGCCAGACATCCTATGAGTAGAACATCGTACTAAATCAGTGAGACTGCGGTCTGGGATTTGAATAAGCATTAAATCATCAACTGACTTTAAACAAAATCCCGAGCCGACAACTTATGAATATATGCCCAAGAGGAACCATTTTCTTGAATCACTACAGAATGAATTGCATCGCCTTGAGGTGGAATAATGCGGGCAGCCGTCAGGAAATAAATCACACATTTGATGCGTGTGTCTAATAGCATGACAGGCAGGTACAGGCGCAGTTGAGAAGATCGGCAGATGGGCTAACAGCATGTACATGGGCACATGAGTGCATGTGAGGCACTACCTGCATTACCTGCACTGGGGGGTCTGTGAGTAACTCCAGGAGACATGCTGTTTCTCTGTAGGCCGTGGTGTGCCAGGGGCAGCAGATTGTGGTTGCCTAGGGACCCACCGGGATGGCTGTAAATGAGATTGTTCTGGTTGCTAACGGGAATGGACACAGGCATGTCATAGTTGGATGGGGGCACAGCCTGCTGAGAGAGAGAGAGAGAGAGAGAGAGAGAGAGAGAGAGAGAGAGAGATTGGGAGGGAAAAAGAGACAAAGGTAGGGCTGTGATTAGAATTTAAAAAAACAATACATGAAGAAAGTACACTTTTGAGGAAGGAACAAATTCAGAGGGGAAAAAAGATGGATAGCTCAGGAATGATTGTACTCCGGTCAGTGTATTTATATTGCTAAAAAACATTCCTTATTTATTGCAATTCAAAAATCACGAGGCTACGGTTCAATGGGAATGAAGCCAGTGGTGTTCAAAGAGGCCTTCAGATAATTCAGACTGTCTTCACCTTGCTAAAAAGCTGGCAGTATTTCTTGTAAAACTAGCTTCAGGACAGAAAAACTGAGTGCAATTAGGAATAATTTATTTTAGTGTCACAAGGAGCTAATGCTAAGTGTTTTAAGTGGTAGACGCCGATCAGTCAGCAGTCTCATCAGGAACATGAGTAGAGGTATCTTGACAGCCCCAGGCATCTAGTTTGTCATGTTTATTGTGTCACTTGGCAGAAGGGCTTAACCTTGGGAGCGCCCTGGAAGCGGTTGATCCTGCAAGTTAGCTTTAGGAAGTATAAAATAGGGCCTTAAATTACTGCCATGTGTCTCGGAGCCACAGAGAGAGTGCATCAGGGAGATCATCAGCCTGACTCGCGTAGAAGTGGGGATATATTCTTTAGCACTGCTTTGGCTACTTCATTTTCTTCCCTCCTTTTTGCTCATGTGCTTTTTGCAAGCCAAATATTATTTCACTGTACGATGATGATTATTGCAACAAAGTTTCATTGTGGGCCTCAGCACGCTTGATTTTTACTGCAACTTTACACAGGAGTAGACAGGCCAAAACCCACGGATGCTTTCTTTTATAACCACTGAGGGGTTACTTCTGGTTCTATGTCATTCATTTACCCACTCCATAATTTCTTCCATTTTAGACTTCTTGCCAGAGTTGTTATCGTTAATGATTCTCTGTTAATGTTCGTAGCGAATGGGGAAGCCAGCTCTATACGTGTGCAGGGTTGCGTGTGCACACACCCCACTGTGGGGTGTAAATGTTCATCTGCGCGCTGTCCCTGAACTGGTGCCATCCTTCCTGTTTTCATTCATCTTCCTCCTCTGCCTCTCCCCGCGCTCCCCTCAACAGTCCCCAGCAATCCAGAGGCCCAGTGCTTGGCAGCCACCCTGACCACACTCTGAACTGCCACTTGTTGTGTGCAGTCACCCACCCACAACCCCCTCAAACACCCAGCTCCACCCCCATCCCCACCCTTCTCTGATCCCAAACCCAACCGACCCCAGCAGCTCACCAGCCCCAGCCTTTATTTCTAACCACATCTCCTGCTGCTCCACATGGCTCAGACTCTAGTGTTCTTCTCTGAATTATCTACCGTGGAATTATCCCTGTCTGTGTATGGCCGGAGCACTAACCGTTTCAATATGGTGCGCTCTGAATGAGGAGCAGGCTCAGTTTACATAGAAAGAAGCCCCTATTTTGTGGTTTTTGGCTGCTGGATATAGATTAAGTTCGTCTGTAATAATTAACGCTGCACAATATGAATCCACCCGTTGACATGTATTAATATACCCACCCACTAACAGAGATAGGCAAATAGAGATGACATTAAACTATCTCAGCAAGGTGGTGAGATGACTGTGTATTGTGAATTGGGGAAACACTCTCAACAGTTTGTGGACGTCTGCTGCTGTTTCATTGGCTCGATCTCTGTCCCCGCTGTATGCGGGTGACTGCACGCTGCGTTTCGGTCCAGGAAAAGGAAAAGCACATGCAGACCACACCTCCCCTGAGAGGCAGGCAAGGCATTATGGGTAGCATGGGTTCAAGGTGGGAACCGAGCGAGGTTAAAACTTGTCTTATGAGAAAGTCTGCCAGTGAAATAGCAGAGCGAGCCTGCTCGTTATGGTTACGGTAATTCCAAATTAGAGGACTGTACCTCATCTGTAAGCAAGCAAAATCAAAGGACTGTAATTTCTTAACTCTAAATACACTGTATAATGTCACTCTGGTGGGACTCTCACTCTCACTTTGTGTAATTAGTTCAGTGCCAAACAATGGTGGTTAGCCGGGTTAGCTAAACAGTTGCTTGCCAGTCAGCATTTTGTTAGCCTGCTGTGGATGCAACGTAGTTTCAACCCAGTACTTACAGGTATCTTATGTGTTTTAATCATGTGATCAAACTCCTCGTTAATCTGTTTGTATTTCTCCTCAGTGCGTGGGGTGAGGATGAGAGAGGACTCGAGCTCCGGGCTCTCGCCACCTTTGTTCTCCTTCTTGTTCAATGCCTGCCAGGTCCCACAATCACAGAGAAGGGTGGTGGGAGACACACACACACACACACACACACACATGAAGGGACGTACGGATGGGTGGTGGGAACAGGTGACAATAACAAGGAGACGAGAATGAAGTGACAGGAGGCGTGGGGAGGGGGGGAGAACAGGGGAAAGAGAGGAAAGAAAGGTGAGAGGAAGGCTCTGGGTTCAATGAAAAGTACTTACACACAGTCTCTGTCTGCTGATCATCAGATCAATGTCCTCGTTTATTTTTCTGTACTTGTCCTCAGACTCAGGGCTGTGGCCAACCGAGTCATCTGCGTCGGGGTCTGGGCTGTCACAGCCGTTTAGGCCCTTCTTTCTCAATGTCTGCAAATAGAGCATTTGTACAACATAGTTGAAGGGCTTGAGGGAACAGCAACCCAGGTGAACAGCTTGGAAGGACAAATGGTGATGAAATTTGGATGAACGTGAAAGAAAAGACAAGTTTCAAAAACAATTTAAAGACACAGTGGAGTCATATCTTCAATTAAAAGAAAAACCCAAAACATCTTTCTTTTTTATGTGTTTGACAGAAAAAGTTCTCCAGTTCAATCTTGAAGTTTGTCAATGAATCACATTGACACGCACAAAGTTGGGCTTATACCAGGATAGAGTGACTGTTTTGTCAGTAAGAGAACATGCAGCTAAACACTGCGAACAAATGGTACACATGGATTAATCACGTCCAGTGACAAGACATAAGAAATGATCACGATCCAAATGAGAAAATCATGGGACCTTAAAACCCCGAAATTACACAGTGAAATGGAACAGTTGTAAAAGTGAAAGACATTTTATAACCATAATCACCAGTACGCCATGAAATAAAATTAAAATATAGCAGGGGCGCACAAGTTCATGACTGTGGTATATGCACTATTAAATGTGGCAGTTTCTGTTTTGGCCACCTGATGGCCACCTGCCCCCATTAGAGTGGCCAGAAAACAGCAGACAGGCAGAAAACCACACTCTCCACTGGCTCACCACTCCCTCCAACGGGAGGAGAGACACAGACAAAGAGAAGTGAAGGAGGGGGGGGGAAGAAAGAGTGAGGGAGAATCGCCTCTGTCCCTTTTTTTTTTAAGTTATTGTTGACAACCTTAACAACAGGGATAAGTTTCAGAGCACATTACTGAGTGTGATAGCACGAGGGTATGTTTGCTTGAGCAAGCAGGCGTGCGACGAATAGGTGCGGTGTTCATTTGCCTCGTAAAGTGAGAGACAAAGACAGAGCGGGAGACAAGAAAAGTACAGTAGCTGACAGTTAGAGATCTCATCAAAGACACCCCCTCCTCCTCCTCGCCACCCCCACACACCACCCCCCTCCTCCTTCCCTCTCTCCTCCTGGCTTTAATAAAGGGAGATTAGTCTACAGGAGGAATATCACGGGCCTGCTCCTGTCTGTGCAGTCGTCGCTTCACACTGCGCTCTCCTACTTTCATCTGAAGCTCCATATCAGACAGACGTAATTAAATTTACTTTAGCACACCCTGTATTTGATGCTGATCAAGAGTGGGTGCGTGCACGTACGCCGGTGTGTGTGTCTGTCAGTGTGTGTGTGTGTGTGTGTGTGTGTCCGCTTGTGCAAGCGTGTGCATGTGTGTGTGTGTGGGAGGGGGAAGAGGGGAATGAGTATGTTTGTGTGTGCATGTGTGGGTGTGTGAGAGTAGGTGTTAGAGTCAAGAAAAAAGAAAGAGAGACTGAGCAGGAGAAAGAAAGAAGATAGATGCTAAGATAAGTTAATCTCAGTGAACTTCTTCCTCTCATTTGTTTGTCTCTGTCAGTACTCACTCACACAGGAGATATGAGTGCTAGCTACTCAATCACATCCAGCAGCAGAAATGACAGGGAGCGATCTGCCTGCTTAGAAAACAAATAAAAATCCAGTCATCTCTCATGTCAGCACAACAAAGGCCTGTTTTGAGTGTGGTTTTAGTGAACTTACAGGGCTTCTTTTGTGCGTGTGATAACTGTTTGATTCCTGAGGCGTCTCGTGGCGAAGCAGCTACTGTAAGTGTGTCAACATTTGCTGGCTCTCCTTTTCTCTCTCTGAATCCTCACTTGGCCCCTAGAGTGGAAATCTGGAATTCTGAATTTGAAAGCATCTCTCATATCTTTGACAGTCTTCAGGAAATCACACCAAACAAATCAACCAAGGCGATGCAGGGGATCTGACTTGCAACAGACCTACAGTGATTCAGGCACTCTTGCTCTATCTGAGGAGGATGAGTCAAAAGAACAAAGGGGTTGCAGAGGTTTAGGCATGTTGTCTTTTTTGGCAAAGGCGTGAGATGTAAAACTTTTGCTATTTCTTTTGTGTAGTTTCATTCTGGCCTTGGCGATGCATCATATCGAACTGACAAGAGCTGAACCGCTGGCCTTTCTCTTTTCACATGAGAATGCAGGCAGGGGAAGAAGAAGAAAAAAAAAAGAAAGAAAAAGAAACACAACAACTTTTCTTCCTACTTGCAGAGATTTCCACCTACTGCCACCAGCACAAAGTGCATGAGAGATTCACTTCCATTCTAGGAAGGGAGAACAGCAGTGGCGCATTACTGGTAGAGGAGCAAGAGGGCTGGGCTAAAGGTGACACCCATATGGGGTAACTGAGCTGGTGGTCTGTCAGGGGGTTGGGCAATAGTTGCTTTGGGCATTGATGGGGTGCAAGGCAGCCAGGGCAAGAGTGTTATATGACTATGAAGCATGTGGCACAGGCTTAGCTTTCCAGCAGGGCTCAGCATATTTAGAGTGCAGCACAAGGATGCTATGCCACTTATCCCTGTTATGCCCACCTGTTTAAAGACATCACACCTGTTGCCAAGAGCTGACACAGGACCCAACATCCAATCAGATCTGTTGGAGCACACATATAGCCCTAGATGGGCTTCTCTGTCTTGTGCTTTCCACTTCACTGCCCTACCTCCATCTTATGTATCTTACCGTAGTTTAATAGTCCGTTTCTTGATCTGCCCTTTAAATGTATGTATTTCATAGCTTTCTCTAAGCACTGAATCAATTTCTCATCATTTTAAAAGCACACCCGGGGCATACACTTCTACATAACTGGAGGAATACTGATCATTTGAATAAGAGCCCCTATTCTGATATTACTTCAGGACATATAGGAGTATAGATAGGAAAACCTAACTTGACAGGAGTCTCTGGGGAAATACAACAATGGGATCGGAATCAAAGAAAAAAGATGCACATAAATATTGGCTAAATTCTCCTGTAAATAATACATTGATTTGATCAAAGGCTGATGATCAAAAATTCGAATTATAAAGTAATTTAAAAATATTTATAATATACATTTTAGTTTATCAATGTGAGTAGCTGTTCTTATTCTTTTCTCACTTCATTATGATCTTAATAAAAAATAAAGTTCTGCACTTTCAAAATGAATTAATACATTTCTCCTTATTTTTTATGTAAAATGTTTATTTAGGGCATTGATACTCCTTGTTGTATACAGGTGAAAGTGTTTTTGTTTTTTGTTTTTTTTACATTGAGTACTCTTTTTAATGGACCTTCGCTGTATTGGTGCAGCATTTTTTTTGTACGTAGAAATATTTAGGATGTTGTTACTTTCTGCATCGTACTTCTATTCTATGGATACATTTGTGTGTCTTTACTAAACCCACTAACGAACCTAAACAATAGAAAACCAATCAGACCAGAGCACTGCTAGGAGTGAAACACCATTTTAAAAGAGGGAAAGACTGAAAGAAAGGTTGGGAGACAGAAATTCAAACCTCCAAAGGCACAAACTGCCAGAGAGTCGGGCTGCTGTAGAGAGACACTACAGGGAGAAGAAGGAGGAAAGTATGACGAGGAAGAAAGAAGCAAAAAAAAAAAAAAAAAAAAAGAAGCAAAAAAGCTGTGTCTTCTTGCTTGGCTCTGTGTCTCTGTGTCCCCTTTGGAGGCTTGCTCCTAATTAAACTCCTTCTTCATGATGCTCCCTCATGACTCGACTCGCAGGGCCTGAGTGAAGCAGGCACAGCATAGACAAGGTGTCCTACATACTTGAGACACCCGTCTCATTGGTACCCGCAAGTGCTGCACCCTCAGCTAAGCTGTCCTAGACTGGGCCGGTCTAAGGAACTACAGAATTAAGGAAACTTTGGTAAAGTAACCTGGGCTTGAAGTAATCAGAGACCGGCATTAGTTACGAAGAACAGTGATTCACATTGTCCTGTGTTTTCACTGCAGGCGTGAATCTAGCCTTTTATTCTTTTCATAGTTTGGGGTGTTGGTGAAAACTTCATGTAGCTCTTGAGAAAAACAGTGGAGGGCATTTGGGTGTGAATTCTGGGTGGCCCCAGGGGGTCTGCTAGGGACAGCTGACGCCTGCCCAGAGCTCCCGCCATACCAGGACCCGTCTGCTCGGCATTCTGCCACCCGGCTCACCCTCTATCCGTAGTTTTGCCCCTACGTTTCCGTCTCAGTGTGCCGCTCAGTCTGTTTCTGTCTCACTACCTCAGTCCTATTTGCCTCATTTTCTGCAGCAACTCCCAGAAACTGAGTCAAAACACGGTTGGCTTTATGGAGACATCTTTATTTCTGATAGTTGATGGGTTGTGTTTTGGAAAAAGCTGCATTGCTGACCACTTCCCTCTGCAGTTATCTTGGCAGTGGCTGAAGGGTATGACACATTCAATATTGTGTTTATGGCTATTGGCGACGGCCAGGCCAGTGAATGTTTCTCAATGTCTTCAACTCAGTGACTGACAACATCAGTGCAAAAAAAACACTCAGATTATAATGGTGCTTTTATATCTTTGTCAACACTGTCTGGTCTTTGTAAGCAGAACCCCCCCCCCCCCCCCAAATGGACCATAAACGGGTAGTATAAGTAGTAAGTGAAAAATAAGTCCTGACTGAGACACACTATATACAAGCATCAATAACGGTACCACATATGGTAAATCATTATTATTGTGCTAAATATAACTTGTCACTAAAATGCACTCTTTTGTCTGGAGTCCTGGTTTGATTTGTGAAAAAACACTAAGGGAACATTGATTTATTCTTGACTATCAGACATGGCCGTTGAGGACATAGCAGTACGGATCTGGATTTCAAAGAGCCAAATCACCTCGCATGAGAATCTGTGTAGGCTGGGTATAGCACAGTGTGTACCTACAGAAGGCAGTGCAAACTTTTCAGTAACTAGTTTAGGACTCAAAAGTGAATCACAATGACATTTAAGTAGGTTCCTAAATAATCTCTATGAAAATGTCATCCAAAGCTATGGACCTCAGTAATTACATCGCCTTTTTATTCACACGGTGCACAAAAATTGGAATGAAATGCAGCAAAGGTTAATGTAAAAATTATGTAGCACATTATCTTTGCGTGATCTTTATACGAACTTACAAATCTAAGATTTGGATCACAATCACTTAGGGGATGAAAGTTAAGAAAAACCAAAAGGAGCCTATGTTTGCTTTTACATATTGACAATCTAATATTGTCGGAGCAGGCTGATTGAAAACGCTGTGGCTTAGTGTCAGTGGAGGTGAGCCGACGAAGAGAAGCATTGTCCCTTTTCTATTAAATAATAAGGAGGTAGTCACAAAGTAGACACACAGTGGATAAGACCTCCCATCACCACTGCACAATAAGCACTATCAGGGTGGCTTTACTGGCAGTCGGGAGGGGTAATAGTATGTTTGAAATGTGCTCCTATTCCCCTTATTTCTCCTTCTTTTTTGACCTGTCTGGCTCATTCTCGCTTGCTCTCATTTCTGTCTCTCTCCCTCACTCTTTCTTTCTCTGAGTGGAGGGAACATCAGAGGGATCAGGCTGGCTTAGTTTATTGGAAGCAGATGGCAGACCAAAGGCAAGAGGGCCACAGTTTCATGAAGCGTGGCTTGAACATGCCAGGACCATGTCGAGGGGCATGCCCATGGATGATAGCTACACGGTGTGTGTATGTGAGTGAATGATTCGAGGGAGAGATGGTTGAGTTTGTAGGTTACCAATGTGAGAAATGGAACCCCTAATCAAAGTGTGTCCCAGCCTGTTTTAATCATTTTTTTTTTCTTTTTGTAGTCATCATCTGCGCATCGCAATGCTTTGATTGAAGCAACTATAGCATCAATGACTTGTCAGTGATTCCGTGGCTTTGAATCCCCTAACCTCTGGTGTCCTGCTGCACTATAATCAGGAATCAAAGCCGAGTGCCCGAGATCTATCATTTCTGGGCAACGTAGCGGTGTTTTTGGCAATAACTGTGATTTGTAGATTTCTACGATCTATTGTATGAACTAAATAATAAAAAAAGACAGTGACTAGTACAGCAGAAAATAGAGAAAAACGTGTTAGAGTCAGTGAGCGAGACAAAAAAAAAAGTGAGACTGAGAAAGGGTACTGTGCGCAACAAGGTTCCTCCACTTTTCTCCAAACTGTGCCATTGTGATGGCGCATGTGCTAAATTCACTATTAAGAAGGGCCCACTGCAGACGAGAGCCCACTCACAGACACACAATCTTAGCAAGCCAGTACACAGCAGAATACCAGATGGTGCTGTGTTTCCCATATGGAAGAGACACACACTAAGCACATGTCAGAATCCAACACTGTTTGCTACAGCAGCATCCCGGCCCCGGGAACAAAGTGGTCATTCAGACTTGTCACTACACTGTATAATTAGCCAGATAGACATTATGAGACACAATGCCAGCTCAGTGAAACTGGATAAAGAGGGCACTTATGTCTACACCCTTAACCTACCCATCTTTCATCCCATCTACACTCCAGTTGTATAATACTTCTTTATTTAAATGAAAAAAGAGGAGAAAAATCTCCATGCGAGTTTCTGATGCAACATGAAAATCAATTGGCTGAGGTTGAATTGTGTATATTTTCCACACAGAGCTTAGCTTTTACATGCCTCCTACACTGCTGTGGCATATGACCCGTTTATGAGACTATGTGACTGCGATGTCTGCACGGTGCTATCGATCATTTTTATTTGCAAAGTTGACAAGTTTTTTTTACAGATTATCAGGCAGACGATGACAATTTTCTTGAAGCACAAATGGGTTAATATTAATCTGATCTAAAAGTTGGTAAAACTTCAAGCCACACTCCAGCCCCCCCTGTGATCAGTCTCCTTGTTCCCACCACCACCACCCCAAATTGTCACTTAGCGTCTTTTGTCTCTCTGTCTCTTATCGCGTGGTGCCACAGCAGGAAAAGGCAGCCTGAGGGAGGCCTTGAGTAACAATGACCAGCCGGCTGACCTCTATACTGTGACCTTGAGTTTCCACACCCTGCCCAAAGCAGAAGTCATGGCAGCAGCGGGGTGGGGCCACAGGGGGAGCGCTAGGCGGAGCAGGGAATGCCATCTTTAAAAATAGATCTTCATTATTCTGAATTTTCCACAAATAGTTTCAAAGAACAAGGCATCATTTCATCTTAATGGCTGGCATGAATTGTTTTGGGTTGTGTAGTGGAAAAGGCTTGCCTTTTGGCAGCATGGCTTCAGAAGTGGCCTGCCTTTCTCACTGCTCCTCACCACAGGGACCACATATTGGCACATTTCAAACAGTCTATTTTTAAAACCTCCTTTTGTTGTTGAGTGAGTACCTCAGACTTCCGCTTTAGTATTGACCTTAAAAAACACCTCTGACAGAGATCCAAGTGGTATAATTTCTTGTCTGTGGTTCTGCTTTTCTGGTCAGCGGGCATCTGATGTGGAATAAAATGCTGAGCTTGTAAATCTTATATATTATCTGCCATCTTGTTTTTAACGTCTCTTTAAAAGTGGGAAAAGGCATATAGTCTATAAAATAGGAATTTGGGAAGCTTGCTCCCTTTATGTTTGAGGCTGGCGCCCCAGACATGTGTTCCCTGGGTTTGAGACTGGTAACCTACACAGACCTGCTCAAAGTACTTGATTTTAATAATAGTGATAAACTGGATTGAATATTTTTTCTTCCTTTTTTTTTTTTTTTTTTTAAACAAGTAGATATGAAGACTCTGCTTGCTGACACGTGGTAGAGATTAACACAAGAATTAAATGAAAGACTTCTTTATTCAAGGTCTCTGATATTTAAAGGCACCGCAGGGTCCGACACCAATGATCTTATGCATGTGGTCTCCAGAAAGAGAGAGAGAGAGAGAGAGAGAGAGAGAGAGAGAGAGAGAGAGAGAGAGAGAGAGAGAGAGAGAGAGAGAGAGATGGCTGAATGAATACCCTGACACTTTGCTTACTCACTCCTCTGTTTCAAAAACAACCCCCCCCCCACCCAGTTTGAAACACAGGGAGGGTGCAATGAAAGGGCGGAAAAAGAGAGAGCGAGAGAGAGCGAGAGAGAGAGAGAGCGAGAGAGAGCGAGAGAGAGAGAGAGATCCCATTTCTATTCTTCTATCCTTTCCCAGCAAGTACCACAAGCCAGGCAACTATATTTAGCTTCACCGCACACTATTTTTAGAAAAGTACTACTTTTTGAAGCACTTATTGGAAAAAAAGAGTATTCGAGAAAAGATGGTTGTTTATGGGTTTGTGCTTCATGCAGTGATTTCAATACGACATGCCATATTGAAATATGCTAACTGAACATGTTATAATATAGATACTTGTGGTAAATTATCTATGATCCATACTAACCCTAACCTCTATGGACAGAAAAATAGAAAACTGATGTTAAATTCGGGGGGGGGGGGGGGGGGGGGGGGGTTTCCAAGCTGCAATGACTATATACAGTTGTTTGAATAGATCCTGTTTATTATAATCAGGCAGTGACATGCTTTAGTTTGTCAAGGTGTGGGAGTCGTTATTGAGGTACAGTGAACAATAGTAATATTCAAAATGTCATAACTTACTGTTTGTGTTTCAAAAATAAAAACAGAATTTCTAATTAATGACTTTTATATAGAGCAATCGAGTCACCTTGTTTTGTTAGGAAGGAGGGAAGAAAGAAAGAAAGAAAGAAAGAAAGAAAGAAAGAAAGAAAGAAAGAAAGAAAGAAAGCTAATATGACTTACACATGTTAAACTTCTAATTAGCATATTTTATTTCCTTTTTTCTTTAGATGATGTATGATAATGTACACACTGTCACGAGAGTCTTTGTTTTAACAACCTCCTATACTATTAGCTTGCCAATGTCATAAGGTTAATTCACTTAGTCAGTCAAAGTAGTTTCAGATCTTAATCCTCGGCTCAACGGGAAAAACAAGCCATGCTGTTGATCACTTCATCACTAGTAAACACTGAGCCACTGTGAATGCTGTGACAGCCCCACCCCTCTACCTCCACCCCATGCAACACCACATGTACCCTATTTTAAAACCACGAAATGACTACGAACAGATTTACTGCGAACAACTGAAGTGCTGAAGATAGGATATGACCCCTTTTATTTCTCTTGGATGCTGACACGTGTAAAAGTAATGGAGGATAAATTACGTTCAAGTCAAAGTAATTATACAGTGTTTGAGAGCCATGAGAAGAAGTCATTCAGGGAGCTGATCAACACAGAATTCTCCTCAAGGCTAATGTTCTCCGTGCTGTTTAGAAACCAAATAAGCACACGGAATAGCACGCATGCTGGAAAACATTTTCACAGGAGCGAGGCAGAACATGTGCACGCTGCTACTTCAGGGGGAGATCTCATGTCTTGATGACGTCCTAGATTATTATTTTAAAAAACGAAGATAAAAGATGCTTAAAATCCAAATGAGGAACATTTTCTGAGTGAAACGACAGTAAAATACTCATTTTGTGGGAATTTGTCCTTTATTGCCAAATTCTACACCGTGCAAGGTTCTCAGGGAGCCGGTGTGAGTACACTTCCTCCTCCAGGTACCTGTGCGATGTACTTTCCCTTTATGTTTCTTCATTTACACCCCCTCCATCACCACCCCCTCCCTCACACTCTCCCTCCCTCCAGTGGACTGTCACTGGGCTGAAATCACACCTGTGCTTCTCACACGTCTCGGCACACGGGTGAAACATACGCAGGGTGAAACATGGTGAGGGAGCTTTGCTGAATCTCATTAGCCAAGCAGGTAGTCATTAACAGAATGACCTTTGGAAATAATTACCAGCCTTCCTCTCTCCATCTCTCTTTCCCTCCCTCCTTCTTTTCCTCACACTCATCCATCCCTCTGTCTCTCAAGTCCTCTGCTCATTCGGTGGCCCGTCCTCGGTAAGGACGGCGGGGAGGGAAGGAAAGACGAGGGGGGCAGATATCAGTCGAGGGTAGGTGGGGAGTCAGGTCCCTGCTGCTGCTGTTTAAGATTACAGGGTGAGCTGAACTTTCAGATTAGGTTAATCTGCTGGAAATGGGATTGGCCACTGGCCTGCTCTGGCAGGTAGGCAAGCAGGCGCTTCAGTACTAAGAGACATGTGCCACTACATGTGATTCTTGAGCCAATGGCATCAGCGTGTGCAGTCCTGGCTGAGGTCATCACAATGCCGTTACCTCTGCAGGGTTCGAGCCAATTGTCACCGTGCATTTACACACACACACGCACCCATGCAGTGTGCCACTGTGAGGGCTAACTTAGAGAGGCCAAACAGGCGATAAGCAGATATATAAGCACGATAGCTTATATGATGTACTGTATGTGGAGAAGAGTGCACAAGGATACTTTCTCCCCTCAGAGTTTTTACACGCATTAAGGGAATGTGTCTCCCTACCGCCGCACACTCTCTAACCCTTTAGTTGTTTCACAAACCTGCATTCTTTGTTTCAGCAGTGGGGAAAACAAGCACATTGTGGAACGGGGATTTGGCAAAGCCCAAGTGTGTTGTTGGATTTTGGGCCGTTGAATCACAGCTGAAGCCAGCCAACGCCGCTTAGGTTTGGGCTAGATCTGCAATCATCGGGAGGGGAAAGAAAGGACTCTTTCATGTGCTTTTGCAATTAACAACCTCCATACTGGAATAATAAATCTCCAATAACAGCTCAAAGTGATTGTTCTTAAGCAAGAATAAAGCAGGAGAGAAAAGGAGAGATAGATCTTTTGTCTTGTCATTTCCCAACGCAGCTCACTGTTTCTCCTCTAATGCCGTTCACATGTACAGGAAACTGGCCTGGCAGACAGTGAGTATAGGAAATCTATCTGCATTTCTGACTGTTTTATCTGGAGCCAGACTCGGAGTGTGCTGTAGACCTGCCAGGACGACACACTCGGACCCCGCATGGACACCCAGTGATGGAAGATCTGCCTCTGCGTTTGCCTTTCATCAGGCTACGAGAGCCTGGATGGGCTTAGATGTCTCTTTGAACACTTAGCATTAATTAAGTGGACTCTCCCTTTTGTTATTGTGAGAGCTGACAACCGTCTATACTGCATTTTTTATTACAGTGACTGACGGAGTCTCAGCCAGTTCATATGTCATTATCATATATGGCATAGGATTAAATGGGAGCATTCAAAAAAACATTAAAAAACATATCCCACAGTTTCAAAGACCAACTATATTCATTCCAATATCATGGGTGTCCGTTTGTGATGCATTGTGAATGTACAAATGATATCTTTTAGCCGCTTTGATTAGCAATGCATTTTTTGTTCCGCTTGTAGGGGAGTGTTAGCTTTGTCTTGCTGGTCTTTTCCTTTCACATATGTCTATAGAAGTGTCAATCCCAAATGAGATGGTTTTCAAGTGAGTCATCAGGATTTTTTTAAACCACTTTTCTCTCTCCATCTCTTCCCTTAGTCCTGTTTTTCACCGACCCATCCATGTACTCAATATAGTGTGAAAAACAACCTTAGAGATTCTGTGCATTCAATGAAAAACTGGACACAAAAAAAAAAAAAAAGAAAGATAGCGGTAGAGTGAGAGAGGTAGAGAGAAAAGCCCTCCAGCCTCTTGTAAACATGCTGTTGCTAGAGAGGCTGTGCAACGCTCTCAGTGCCACTCTCTCAACAACGCTAATTATCAACCAAAGACATGCTAATTACATAGAGCTTTATTGCTAATGTAGCAGGCCTCTATGCCAGCCGCCCACACTGTGCGCTCCGCTCCCCTACCTCTGCCTCTCCTCCCACTACACCTTCAGGCACAGCAGCATTACAGATAAAGAGATGCATGGATCTCAGTATGCGCGTAAAGACAAGGCTTTCCTATATTCTATACATTACTTATGACATGTACCCATCGTCAAATTTCAGACTGTCAAGTCACTCCATCGGGGAATCTTAACTTAGATTCAACCCTTCCATCCTTTTCATGGCCCCCTCCTCCTCATGTTTCTCCCAGGAAGTGCGTTTTGCTCCTTTTCCCTTCTAAACTCAACACACACGCACCACCGCACGTACCCTGCTCTATCCGCACGCCTTCCTCCCACCACTGCGAAACGTGCCGGTGTCAACCCTGTGGCCAATCCCTTTAGCACACCGCAGCTCAGGCTGAAGGCCTCTTAGGATCGATTTCTCCAGCTGTGAGTCGCTCAGAGAGCGCGAGAGCCCGGAGAGCCCGAAGAGCCCGAGTCCTCCGGGGATCGCAGCGTCGGCAGTGCTCCACAGTACTCTCCCCACTCGGATCTTTAGCATCTTCCCCTGACACGGCTGTTTACACGTTAGCCATCCTCTGCTCTTTAATGGAGACACAGTGAAAGAAGGAGCTTCAAAGCGTGAAGCTCTCTTCGCTGGCACTCGCCGAGACGTGTGACAACTCCCTTCGTGGGCTCGGATGGCGCGCGGTTATACATTACAGTGACTGAAGGGCTCGGCGCGTGAAAGATATCAACGCTTACGGGCACAGCAGTGACAAAAGTATGAGCTAGATTGGCTGAGGAAAAATGATACAATACATAATGAATTGTTTCTTAATCCTTTTTCATATACGTGAAAGTGATTTGCGGAAACTGGAAGCTCATTCACAATGGACACTTCATAAACATAAATAGGCCTACTCTTTCTTTAGTGCTTTGAAGTTGCACATCTTATTGTAACTAACCGGACAAACTTACAGCCTTGAGCACATCAATAATTTGAAAAGGCTCAATAACGTGAATTATGGAAAGGAAACAAGAGTACATATTGTAATACAGTACATGGTAATGCACCGAGTCCATTGTCTTCTGTTTCATGATTAACATTAGTCAATTGTTGAGTGCTGTGCCACTTTATGTATGGACTACATCGATACACTATATATATTCGACGGCACCAAATGGAAACTACGAAGGAAGAAATGCAGTAATGACCCGAGTAAATGACTCCTCAGTCTGGAATATGTAGCAATACATTTTACACATGTGCTGTTTTTAACCTCCAAATGTAAAGGACTTACGTGAGGTAAAATATTTAGTATCATAACAGTTTTAATATTACCATGTACATTTAAAGGTTTGCAATCAGCTGTAGAGTGCTATCCGGATATGTCGGCAACTACTCGATGGTCATCTCCATCGGCGGGTACAGAGCAAGCTCAACAACATCCGTATGAAAAGATAAAAATATGCTGTTTGATCCTGTGTTCCACTGGACAGTGCAAAGGGATGTGTGCAGCAATTATTCAATACATCTCTCAGAAGCTGTTGTTCCTTTTTGGTATATTTGATGTTTTTAAATGCTGAGTTCAAACCAACACGTTGATCGAGTTGTGCATGAATTATCACCCAGATGACCTCACCATTAAACAAATATACTGCAGTCAGGTTAATGTGAGTGTGTGTGAATAATGGAAAACAATAAGGTCCAGGTTTTGACTGACCTGTGGGAATTTTTTAATGAATCTACCAATACTGAATTAAATTAAAGTTTAATCCCAAAACAGTAAAATGCCATCTAAAGTGTGATGATTGTTCTACTGGTATTTAAGATGTGAGGAGTGGGATAATGGGTGAAGTCTGAGCTGTAAAACAAACAAAATTAAAATTCTCGATGACTTGCAAACATGTAGCAAGTACAGCATATACATGTTAATATTTGATCTAATCTGGATGTGCATAATTTACATACTATAAGCATTACGTGGCTATAAGTCTGTCATTGAGCTCTAAAACTAAAGAGCAGAGAATACTAGTGTGTGACATTTTCAAATTCGTGGAAAATACTTTATTTGCAATCATTTTGTATGGAGGGTATAGTTTAAGTAAAAGCAAAATGTGGCCATAAATGGCTGATAAAAGCGAGAGAAAACTCTGCACAAATCCATTTGTGTTAGTGTGTGTGTATGCATGTGCGCGCGGGTCCACCAGCTCCACCAGAGCTTCAGAGAGAACGTTACATAACAGGTTCACGTTGAGAGCTTAAGGATCCAGGAGGGTGCCAGCGTCATTTCCTCCCTTATCTACCTGCCTGCTGGCTTGGCTGAGAGCGCTGTTTTACATCGCCTTGAGCCACTTTAGCGACATGTGTCCAAAGCAAGTCAGATCAACATCCTCCTCTTAGAGGCACATCGATGGTGACAAGACACCGAGGGCAGGGGGTGGTGATTACACACCACAGGCACCACCATCTTAAAGGCCCGGATCAATGATTGGCTCCCTCTTTTATGTTGCGAAAGACAAACAAAAAACAAGGAGGCAATCTAAATAATCATAATTACTTGTAAGTTTATGACACATTGTGAGTCCTAAAATACAATTTGTAAAACATGATTGAAATGAGTGCAAAGCCTTTTGGGAAGAGTGGCAAACTACCGGAGCCAATATTTAGGTGTGAAGACAAAAACAGGGTTGCTGAATGAGTCACAAATGCTGTAACCATCTGTCCGCCTGTGTGTTTGCATGAGTGTGCATGTCCATGTATGCATTATTGTGCTTTTCGTCCGTGTCCTGTCGTCTTACCTCCACAATATCAGAGTTGGTCCTGCTCTCGTGGGGCTCGTTGTACTCAGTGTATTTAAGCAGAACCTTGTCCATGTCTGTGCTGGCATACTGGAACAGCTTGTTAGTGCTGTTGAAGATGATCAGTGCAATCTCACAGTCACACAGCACGCTCAGCTCATACGCCTTCTTCATCAGGCCGAACTTTCGCTTTGTAAACGTCACCTGTGTGGAAAAACAGAGAGAGAGAGAGAAATGGGAAAATTGCTCAGAATAACAAAACAAAACTGTGTTGTAATAATTATTTCTAATGAGAAAAAGGAAGGCTGGTAAAAAAAAGAAGCGATATGAGAACCCACGGGCAATTTGTTCTTTCTTACAAACCCGTGAATATATTCTATATGACTTGCAGTAAACATTAACAAATATCCTCCCACCCTCATTCAGCTTTACTGAATTAACAAAACGGAAACCACATGGTAACTCTTTCGCTTTAAAATGATCGGTTCCCTGGGACACAGCATTAAAGGAAAGTGCAGTGCAGTGCAGTTACTGATGGTTCAACACCTCATGACTGTTACAGTCCATCCACTGTACCAGGAAAGGGGAGAAAAAAAAAAAAAGAAGCTTGGGCTTGCATTTAAGGAACTGAAAATACTCGGTCTCAGTCAGATAACGGTAAAGAAGATCAGTTATTGCTCGTACATCAAAGCACACTGAGGCATACCGTGGTACATGTGTCCCGCTAAATGGCTTCGCCTGAATGTCCTCACAAAAAAAGTATGCATAAATTTACCCCAAAAAGTTAATGATTTCACACGGTTTTGTTGACACACCACGCTCCGTTGCCGTGTTCCCCAATTAACTACCTCTTGTAGTGAACAACAAGCCATTGATATAAATAACAGACGGGTTCCTTGACTGCGCTTGAAGCTGTTTGTCAGTACTCAAACGGTGGCAATGCGCACAATTCAAACCACAAAAAAATATCATATCCTCTGAAGACACCCCCCCCCCCCCCCCTTCACTTTTCCTCTCTATTCGTGGGCATGTGCGTGTGTAGATTTATGTGTGTAAGTTTGCGAAGCCTCGGACCAATATCTTTAGTAACACATACAAGGTGCCCACATTGTCAAACTGGAGCAGCCTCTATTCCGCTATTGTTTGGATCAAAACTAGAGCAGTGAAAGTGAGTTAATTCCAGTGAGCTGCACCTGCTTTCTTTCCAAGCCATGTGTGCAAACTCTTGGTTGTATGGGAGAGAAAGAAAAAAAATAAATAAATAAAAATAAAAAATAAAGTGCGACTGCCAGGTTCAATCACTGAGCAACACTGCATGTTTTTATTGAAATTTCTCCCTTTTTTTTTTTTTTTTTCGTCTTCTGTCACTGTGTTTGTTATTTACATTGGAGATCTGTATTGACAAAGCTTTATAAAGAGAGGAAATAGTGCCAGGATTGTGCCCAGCTGGTAGCTAACAATCTCAGTTTGTTGATTAACTGCATGTTTTGCTATTCTCTTCAGACACTTAAGAGGGCCAATAAAATACAGAAGGAAAGCAAAATTGCTTTGAACACAATAGAAAGAGAAGCTCCATGTGTTAGATCTGGGAGAAAAAAAAAGAAGAAGAAAAAAAGCATGAATAGATTTCTGGCATTTATCTATTGTGCACTGCCCTTCACATTTTCTCTTTACGACTGAAAGAGACGATAGGATTGAATGGATATTGATAGATAGTTTTGGATTTCGTGAAATAATATCTCCCAGGATGCACCCGGGAAACGGAATATTCTCATCTTCATCCTGTCTTTCTTGTCCTCCCCATCGCGTCTTTTAAGACCGGGTGGGTAAGACCTTGCATGAACTCCCCCCCGCCCCCGCTCTCTAACTCCCAACCAGGGTGAAAAACAAAATTCAAGTGATGTCATAGCATCACGCTGGGCTATCTGTCACTCTGCAGGGGGCTGAAACCAGAGACACGGACAGCGCTCTAACTCCTGACAAACAGGTTTGCCGTGTGCCTTGTCAGGTTGTGTACGACGGTACAAACGCTCATTTGATTCACCGGCGACATAAGGAAAGAACGCTCCCCTGGGCTCTAAATACCATGCTGACATTTTCACAGTCATACTGAAATGAGAAAAAAAACAAAAAAAACAAGGCTCATACTTACAGTGAAAGATCAAAAGGTACCCTGTGACAATAAGATTAATTGTCATAACCATCCGCAACTGTGAACTGTATCGTCCACAGCTGGGGCACGGGCAACTTAAGGGAGTCTGCTCGACTCACAGTAACGCGCAATAGAAAATGTTCATTAGCAAATAAATACAATGAGGGGAACATGGAACATAAGGTCACAGCATAGGCTTCGGGAGGAGGACAGGTAGAGTGTTGTCTTCCCCTATGTTTTTATCTGAGGGTCACCAGGGGCAGACGCAGGACGCCGCGAGCTGCCGGGCCCCTCTCCGTTATCACCCACTCACTCAGTGGCTCACTCTGCCGAGGCCATTAATGTTTCAGAGGGTGGCACGTGGCGCCCGCTGTGAACTGGGGGTGAGTGTCAGCGGTCCAGAGGGCTGCCAGTCTCAAAGGGGACTTCCACATGCAGGCTGAGATCTCCCACATGCTAATGAATCGCCCACATCAGCATAAAATACAAACATGCCAACATATCGGCGTAACAGGCAATTTGGAGGATATTAATTTAGGTGCTTTCAAATTTGTAAGAAAAAACCAACACAAAAGACAGAAAAGCACAATCTTATCAAAGTTGTCTTAAACTTCACACATTAATGAGGAACTGCACATGCATTTCCCACATATAACAATTCACACATAATCTGACTTTAACAACACCACAGGAAGAGAATTAGTGTGATTATGAAAAGCCCGAACTGACCAAACAATAACACCTACATAAATATCACACCACACCACACCCCCGTATCTCAACCTGTCACGTACAACCTGCTACCTCCAAAACGCGCATATTACTAACGACCTGCTACCTCCAAAACACATACTGTATATTATTAACGATATGCTCATACATCCATAAATACATTAGGTCTTACACTGTGCATGCTTGTTTAAGCAAATGTGCACACACACATTTGAAATGGCAGTTGGCTTGTACATGAAGGTTGTCTTGATGGCGAATATCAGTACAAACATCATGTGGGATGTGGTAATTTATACTGCGTCTCAGCTACACAACTTTGATCCTTGGAGATTCGATTCCGCTGCTTGAGGTGAGTCTGTCGTGACTTTGTGGCCTCACATGGTGCCGTCATGTGACTCTCTGAGCCTATTGGCACACGACAAAGTGATGTCACCACCGGCCTTTCCTGTGCGAGCTCAAAACAGCTCTGGCGGCTCGCACGGCAGCTGCAAACGGGAGCTCTGGACCCGTTTGTCGAGAAGCTACTGTTCAGCACCCTGCGTGGGTGAAAACAGACGCTGTGAAAGGCACACCTGACCTGCTCACGTTTACTGGTACTTGGTCACGAGTTTCCCATAAACTCACAATCCATTAAAAAAAAAGATGCTTAAATCACAGCAAAATAATATAGTGCAGAGTTTTCGTTTGTATCAAGGGAAATTGAATGGTTCTGCAGAAATGACGGTCATTCTAATTTATTATATATTTTCAATCTAAATATATCTCAAACACCTTTAATTGTTCTGATGTCGTGGAGCCTGTAATGTTAACTGGGTTATTTGGGTTTGAGGTAATTTCCTGTTTTATTCTACTTCTTTCCTTCTCATTTCAGGTGTCTTGACTTTCCTGCCAAGTCAGGCGATTACAGTTCCTTCATTGTGTCTGTTCTGGTCTCGTTAGCTCCTCTTTCTTTCGAGTGTCTGAGTTGTGTGTTTTTATTGCGTTGTTTGCCACCATGTTATTTTGTACTCGCCTTCTGTACACGTCTGGTTTAAGTTTTGCGAGAGTCAGACTTTGGTTTGTATCTTCGAATACTGCTTGGTCTTTTGCACCTCTACTTGTCTATAGTCCTTTGTGCACCACTTCGTATCGCATCACAAATTTGTTCATAAACCTAAAGTTATCTGTGCCGTTGACAATATCAGCTTTGGCAACAAAGCTGAACAAAACTGATTTATTTCGCTTGAACTAGCACTGTGTCTTTGTTGTTAAAACCAAAAAGCTACTGATAGCCACCCATATGTCAGTGTGGGTGTAATCTTTGTTTCCTTGGTCAGTGGGTGCTGTTAGACGCACCACTATGTTAATAACAGAGAGCACGACATTACAGCACCGTGTGTACTGGTAAAAGCGACCGGCGTAAGTGTGCGAGTGTGAACCCAAGTGTGTCTTTTCACAGTATATTGGTAACTTGGGTGTGAAACCTTTCTTTGCATACACAATAACATGCACACAAACACACACACAGGAAATTTTTGCAGACCAATTTTGTGTCCACTGGTCTTGACTTGTGAAATGCATTACGGCGTTTGACTTTAAAACGGTCATGATAAACTTCTGGATAGACTACGTTCGTTCGTGTCAAGTGGTTAGAAAAAATACTTTTAACCGAGCACATCCAGTCGTACCGTAAAAATATGCATGACTTCTTAGTGAGGTAGCTCTCCAATCCCAGTGATGTCTCAATGTTATTATTTATGGCATCAAATCTACTGTGAAAAATGATAGCAAATTTCCGACGCAAAGTCTCCTTGAATATTTGTGCTCGGGAAAACTCTCAAATATCAACACTTACTAAATCTCACAACAACTTAACCTTCTGAGAGATTACTCAATTATGGAAAAGCTCTCGGCAACAATAAGAGATAGCATGCACTTTTCCTTTAAAGTTTGGGATCTTTTCTCTAACTGTGTGAAGGAGACCAAAACATCCCCACACGCCTGTAACCCCATATCTACTTGTAGCTGCAGGCAATTATCTACTCTGAACCCTCACTAATAGGCATATGAAGAGTGAACAAACAACGCAGACTCGCAGCAACTCACAACTTATGCATTCACCCCTATCCTCCTCCACAGCCCCATCCCAGGAGACAACTACACACACCTATAAAACACTTAACCATGCTCCCCTCACCTCCTTTTATTAGAGATTACGTTTTGGACTTTTTTTCTACAACACATTTTTGTTTCTCTATTCCGAGTTGTTTTTAATTTATAAATAATTCTATGTACACATCAAAATGAAAATTAAAAAAAAAAAAAAATATAAAATCTGTTTAGCTCCACTTAATTGAGCTGTCACATATTCTATGGTAAACAGGACAGAAAAAATACCTCTGATAAACAGAGGGACACGCACAAAAAAAAAAAAAAAAAAAGGAGGGATAGAGGCTGATTCTCTGCCACATGGGCGAGAGAGGGACGGGGAGGGAGAAAAGAGGGGGCGGACGCACAGGAAGCACATTTGTATGCATTTCCTCTCATAACAGGAAGAGGCCAGTGGCTTCCCCTTCACAATGGCTTCGCTTCTGCTTCCCACCTCTTGCCTGCTTCCCTGGGGGAGGGAGGAGGTGAGGGGAGAGGAGAAGTGGAGAGACAGGCACCAGAAAACTGCTGCTTAACAAACCAAACATGGCAAACACACACACACACACACACACACACACACACACACACACACACACACACACACACACACACACACACACACACACACACACACACACACACACACACGCACACACACACACAGATGTCAGTCACCTATGGAGCAGCACGATTTGTCTTGAGACAAACACTTATCCCATTGTCAGGAGCCAGGCAGGAAGACACGGGCTTACGCAAAAGGAATAAGAGGAGCCCAAGACCTTGGCCTGAACTCTGTCTCACAGCCAAAGAAGCTGTTAAGAGCGGCATTACGACAAAAGAGGCTTTGTCCCACCTCTAATATATGCTATGTTCTTCTCTCTCTCTCTCTCTCTCTCTGCTCAAAATCTCACTTCATCATCTTTCTCCAGCATGAGTTCAGCTCCCAGAACAGTAGGAGCAAGTAAACCCCAAACGTTTCAATCTGTAAACCTGACAAGAGTGGCGTTTTAATTATGGCAGATTTCATTTTTAGATGTCCCAAAATCCATGCCAGTTCGTATTGTTCTTCCTACCGAAACCTGGTAATTACATTTCAGTGTAGGAGTGAAATGGCTACGCTCCTCAGTATGTTCCTGTTTATGTTGAACAACCGCAACTGGAAAAGGATATGCTCTGTGACTAAAAAAAGTGGATGTTACACAGCGAGACCCGAGTCAGTGGTCAGAAAGACAAAAATAACTTTGTTGTCATTCATTTGGGGCGTATAAACAGTTGGTGTGTCACAGACAGAGGATACACAGAAGGACATCATTATTTTCACTTTTTGAATGATTTTTAGACACAAAAAATATATAAACTTAAAGTAAAAGTAATTAGTTTTACATAGATTATGTATCTAAATATGTGAGATTGTTGTTTTTTGATGGTCCCATTAACCTCTATTTCTAAAAACAAAGAAATAAATCAAATCTACCTACAAAAAGGCCATGTGAAAAAAATCACATTTTTTAGAGGAATTATTTTTCACATATGTCTGCACTATTCTTTTTTTTTTGGTCAAGTAAAAGACTTTTAAAAAAGGGTTTTAAAATGAAAGAAAAATGCAAAATAAAAGAGTGTAAGAAGCAAAATCAATATTAAGCATTACGGCTTTATGGTGAGGTGGGGGAAAAAAAAAATGCCCTAAAGTGATAGAGCACAAGGAGCCATATGAAGAACATGCAAATGAATAAAGGAGCAAGTTGAAGTTATAGAGAGCACAAAAAAAAAAAAAAACCCAGGAAGGAAAAGGAAAATGCAGCTGAGAAAAGGTGAGAGCTTAGCGAGCCCTTTTCAGGTGAGGTCTCAGTGCTGAACATACGACTGAGAGTGCCACTTGCTGTGGTGAAAGAAAAAGATGGTAGAAGGTGGGAAACAGGGAATTAGAGAAGGGGTGCAGGGGTGAGGAGCTACCCTGTGGGCCTCATTATTTTCCTGCTGTTAATTTCACTCACACATTTTCTCACCCCGGTGCTGTTGATTGGAGAGAAGAATGCTTTGTCGTAGAAACAAAAAGACCCCCCCACCCCCCCATTTTTTTTTTTTCAGCTGCAGTGAGCATGGCAAGTGGAGGGAGAAGACTTTGAGATGTGAAGTTGCATTTAAAAAAAAATAAAAAATCTTATTCCAAGCGAGTATGCCTTGGGGTCACTGTTGAGAGATCCTGTTGTTTTACTTCCTGTCGCTGATGACCTGATCCATGTTTAACCTTCGGCCCTGGGTCCCTTTCCCCCCTTGGAATCCACATGTCCCACACACAAAACAAACACACACACACACACAACGATTCGCACTAACAAGTCATCCTAAATTAGGCCCAGCGAGCGAACTGGCTGGAGCAGTAACACTAATTAGAGCCAATTGCAGTAAATTAGTCGATCCCCAAGACGGACTCGAGAGAGATACATGTTTCAGATGTGTGAATACAACCGTGCGCTTGTCTGTACTGCGTAAACAAAGACACTAAATGCACCATCTAAGTATGTGTCTGAGTGTATAATTTGCTGTTTCAAGTTCCTGCCAGTATGTGCACACGCAGACACACACATACCTGTACATGCATCTTGTACTATAGTAGTGTGTGCCTGCCTATCAGTGTGCGTGTGCAGGCTGGATCAAGAGAGCCCACTCTCTGTGTACAGCCTATGAGTTTATGGCACAGGGGGCTCTTTCATGTGCCCGAGGCTGGGAGAGGGTCTGAGTGGCCGGGCGGCTTGGAGCCAGGGCTCACACACTGCTGCCCACTGTCCAGAGCTCCGGGCAGCCAGTCAACGCCAGGGAGGCCTGGCCCTTCTGCCACTGCTCTGGGGAAGTGTTTCAGGGCCTGGGGGTGGCAGCCCAAAGTGGCCGCCCAGAGAGAGCCAGGCCCCGTGCCCAATATGATGCCGCTGCCGCACGGAGGGCAGGCAGTATAGCGCTGTAGGTGGCAAGGCAGCGTTGACAGCTAACACAGAGTGGTGCCACTCCAAAGAGGGCTTCATTATGAAGTGTGCAATAATCACGGGCATGTTTCAACAGATCTATATTTTTAGAATGATGTGGGACTCGTACCAAGTTAAGTTTTTTTTTTTTTACGACTCTATAAGTTGTTGGACATTCATACTAGGAAATGAATATTTGGGATGCATATGGGAATTTGTTGAACAAAAAGAGCTTTATGAAGATGGTCAAACATATACAAATATGTAAAAAAAAAAAAGTGAGGTTGAAAGCGCTGCTATACAAAGTCATCTGGTGTTTATTTGACTCGAGTTCTCGGACGTTTCCTCAAAAAGGAAGTGAAAATATGCAAAGCCAAGCTTCCGTTTTTTTCCTTTCTTTCTTTCTTTTTTGTAAGAAATTTAAGTTTCTGTGTCTCTTTCAGTCCCAGTATTGTGACGCTCGCCTCTTCAAACGGCATTATGTCATTCATTTAGGCTGTAGGTTGAATGACGCTGAAAGCCGTGTGCTCCGCAGAGCATGTGGTGTCTTCCACATGACTTGATGATATCATGTTAGGAGGACGAATCATTTCTCAAAAGCGACGACTGAATAAGTAATCTATCATTTTTAAAGATCAAAACAACATAATCCAGTGATATATTGATTTTCCTTTCCGTGAACCCTCTCTCTCTCTCTCTCTCTCTGCTCTCTCCTCTCCTGCCTTCTCTTCTCCCTGTAAGTAAAGCCCGGATATCTCAGGCATCGATTCCCCTCAGGTGTCCTTCCTGTCTCCCTCTTTGCCTCCTTATCCTCGGGAGTCGGAGAGCCTGGCTGCAACTTGCAGGCCCGGGCTGAGGTGGGATGAGAGAAGGGCTGAGATAACAGTGAGAAGGAAGTGTGGGTGCTGCTGCAACATGATAGTTTTAGTCCTCATCTGAAAGTCCGTGACCTCCTACTCGCTCTTGCTCTGTCTCTCTGACTGTGCATCGACTCCACTCCCAAATATGTGAATTTTGAATATGGAGGCAAAGTAATATTCTATTAAGCACCTTTGTCTTATTGATATGTCTTCTATGAACTCCATGTGTACCTTTGTTTATCCTCTCCTTCCTGTGCTGCATCTGTGATATATTTGCCACAAATAGCTGTGCTTGACAAAGCACACTACGGACTGGTTCTCGAGCACTATTGTAGACGTCACACCATAAAGATGTCTCAAAAGCAATGAAAAAGGACTGTGTTCGCAACGGTGTGTATGTGTTTGACCTGTGATCCGGGGGCCACATTAACAGCGTATGGATCCAATTGGGCTGCCAGGAAGCTGACAAAGTGTCAGTGGTCAGCTGTGGCACAGGAAGTGATCGATTGTGGGCCTCAAGGGCAGTGAGAGAGCTCTGTCTCTATCTATTTCCTGCCACAGACGGCAGTGTCTGCTTGAATCCCGCTGTCCACTATTTATTATGTCTCACTCAAGTAATGCCAGGTGTTGTTACAACTTGTCTTCCAAGAATTCCATTATTGCTTGGGGGTGTGTGTGCGTGTGTGTGTGTGTGTATGTGTGTGTGTGTGTGTGTGTGTGTGTGTGTGTGTGTGTGTGTGTGTGTAAGAGCGCCTGTGTATTAGTTATTTAAAAACACATCTATTGATTCACGCAGGGGAATGCTACAGCGGCCCTACAGTTACTGATTTAGCTGTTTAAAAATACTCATAAGTGTTTGTTTCCCTGTGTGTTACTTTAGACCATCGCATCTCTATTTGGTTGTTTGTTTATATTTTCCCCCACCCTGCCTCTCTGGTGCTGCCACTCTCTCAGTGGTAATATTCCACTGGCAGGGCTAAACTGGGTGGCATGGCGAGAGGGGCTGGGTGTGTTAAGGGTGCTTCAGCTGTGTGTGTAGGTTGAAGCCCTCACGCCGCACAGTGATGTGCAGAATAGACGTTTAAAAATTATAATTATTTTCATGTAATTATTACATTTTGGAAAATTGTACTCACATTTTTTATTTATTTAAAATTTTAGAGTGAAAAGAACAAATATGCCAATAAAGACTATGGCAACTCTTTTACCCAAAGCAATAACTGCGTTTCCCTGCATGCACTTTTCTGTCCCCCCGGTTCACATATTGCCCAGACTCCCTGAAGACCTTCATTGTGGAGGGCTTTGTGGGGTGCAGGGTGTTTCTCCTTCCTCCCTCCTCCACCCGTTCCCTCTCCCATCCTCACACTCATCCATCCTCCCATCCCCCAGGGACTTACCTGTCTGTTGCGTTCATCCATAATCCGCGTGATCTGAATCTTTTTCCTCCCCATCGTCCCCGTCTCTTTCTTTCTCTCCTCTTTCTCAAGAACTTCAAGCTTTCTTCTCTCTCCTCTTTCTTCTTCTCTTTCCTCTTCTGCTCTTCCTTTATCTGTCTTTTCTTTCTGCTTGCTATTTGTTCCAATCAACTCAAAGATTCCAGCATCTGTACCTGCAAGACAGAAGGGGGGGGGGGGGGGGGGTAGTAGAGAATAAGCATTAAATGAAATGAAATATGGCAAAATACTGAGAGAAAAAATAATAAAAGTGGCATCATGGCAGCCACAAGGGAGGGTGAAGAAAGACAAAGAATCTGTCAACAATGTTGTGAGAACCGCTGTGTTTTTCACTGTCGATATCATGCAAATCAGTTTTTGCATTTTTTTTTTTTCCCAGGCACCGACTATGAGAGGAGACAGCGCTGTCAGGATCTCGCCTCGTTCACAGAGAGTTTGACAGTGTTTTGGAAGTGCCGCTAACTTAAACGCTCTAATCACCAACACTGTAACATTACCTCCAAACTGAGAAATACATTTTGTTTCTTCCCATGGAACTGCACTGTATTGACAGTGGAACTGCCAACCACAACTTTTTTTGTACTCTATCTGCAGCTCTCCTCCAAAATGGCAGATGTGAGCTGCAGTAGAGGGCGCAGATGTAAAACTGTGATTCAGTTTTTCCATGTTCTCGCAAAACAAGAGCCAACGCAAAAATGAGACACAACGTGCCAAGAATGATCTGTTGAAACAAAGATCATAATCCGACTGGAGATACTGCATGTGAGCGAGAACATCTGAGTAGCAGGGAATACGCGCATGGGTGAGCTTGCTTGTGTGTTTATGTGTACCTGTGTTTGAGGAGTGGGGGCCAGCTGCTGATGTGCTGGACTGCATGTAACAGAAAAAAAAAAAGAAGCTGCACTAAGAAAAGTTTGCATGAGTGAGTGACTTTGTGTCCATGTGTGTGCTGGTGCATGTGTGTGTGTGTGTGTGTGTGTGTGTGTGTGTGTGTGTGTGTGTGTGTGTGTGTGTGTGTGTGTGTGTGTGTGTGTGTGTGTGTGTGTGAGTGTGTGTGTGTGTGTGAGATCTTGTGAGAGCTTGGCTAAGCCAGTGCTCCAGTGCGTCTCTCCAGAGTGCTAAAGTAGGCCAACCCAATCTATCTCGGGGAGGAGCACAAGAACTGTTGTTGTGTTTTCTTTTGACAGTAGAGGTGATAACGTCCCTCGTTATGCAAATGAGCATCCCATTATTTAAGCTCAGTGCAATGCAGGGGAGCTGTCAGTGCCGTCACATAAAAAAAAAAATCCTCCATCTACCCTGCCTTTTTTTTTCTCCGCTACTTTCCCCTTCTTCTCTCTTCTCTCCTTTCTGAACCAGATTTCCGGCACCTGGCAGCACAAGCATCAGACATTGATGTGGAAGACGACACTGCTTCACCAAAAGACATGTCAGTCTCAGTCTCTCTCTCTATCACTCTCTATCTCTCTTTTTTCAAACACCCTTGCTCTTTTCGTCACTCTCTCATATTCTCTCCTCTGCACACTCCCGTACACAGACCTGCACATTGTAATGCATTTCCTTTCTTTTTTTTTTATCTTCCCTTAACCTGAATCCATGTATTTATTGAGTAACATGCATGAGGAAGCACAAGAAAGACCTAAACCCCTGAGGTGAGTGCAGCACATTGCTATGCACTTGACCTTTTTGTGCCGGAGTAGGACATTGATAATGAAAGCTCGTAATAGAGACAACCAGAGATACTGTGGCTTTTAGTGAGCGACCAAGGCCTGTAGCAGTAGCACATGACTGCAGATCAGTACAAGTGCAACAGAATTGGAGGCATTGTACCAGACACTTTTTTTTTCAGACTTATAGTAAAGTAGTTTTGTCAGCGCTAAGAAAAGACAATGATGTGGGTCTTCAAGTGTTCAATAAATATACAACGTTCTCAAAGAACCGCCCGTCTATATTGATGTTTTTCATTAGACTGTCTGCCAAAAACTTCCAAATGTACAAAACTAAAAACAAAGTGAGACAATGCAGTCTCAAAAATGATGAAATGCATGACAAAAAAAACTTCCCGAGATGATGGTTTGGAATACACCCACTTATGGAAAAACTGAGATACGAACACAAATGCATCATTTGGCAGCTAGGACAACAGCCGAACTGCACCATCATAATAATAACAAGATCTAAAATAACTCTGTGGCAGTTCTGAAGAGGCTATCCAAAACATTTTAGCATTGCTCTGTGCAAACACACCCATCCATAGACAGAAAAACAAAGCACTGCCCTCTGGAAGAAAACAAAAAAGGATGTTGTCAGACAAACTAGGATTACAAGCCAACACTAAGGCGCTTGGCACAAGACAGCCAGACAAGGATATCAATCAAGCCAGCGTACCTCAATCACTGCCTGACAGCATCATCCCCTCCCAGTCTTTGTACTCAACACTACCCAGCCCGGGCACAGCTCCAAACAAGGAGGCGTTACCTCCATGATCCCTGCCTCCTGGCCTGCACCTCCTCCTCGTTCCTCCCACAGCCCACTGAGCAGTGCTGAACCTCTCAATGTCAACACCCGCTGGTGCAACACCTTAGGCCTTACGTAACATTAACACTAAGATTAAGCCTGTGTCCTGAACATTTAATCCCTGCTTTTGGCTCCCAGCACCAGCCAACACTCCCCGAGGTGAGGTTCTGCTGCCGCTTAGCCCGCTGTTTGTGCCTTCCCTTCCCTCCCCACCCCCGTTCACTCCTGCTTCCTCTACCTCCTACACAGCGACGCAAGTTGCCTTCCCTACATCCCCACTCCTCTCCCCACTCTCTTGTCACCACCCCCCCCATTTTTCCTCACACTCGCCTCCGTCCCATGTGAGTGCCAGGCAGCTCCTGGATAAGAACCGAGTGCCCACCTCCTCACCATGCTCCTTTCCCTCTCCCTCCCTTGTAGTGGATAGAGCATCAGTTAACTTAACAGATTACCACTGAATCACTAAATCCAATTTAGCCTCATGACGCTAAGACGGTGAAATGAAGGGAAAAGCATGAACCCCACGCTGTGTAACAAACATGGTCAAGTGGCTCGCGACAGTAGTCCTCAGCAGGAATGTTTCACAGGGCGCCGACAGTGACACTTGACTTGAGGAGGGCAAACAAGGTGACAAAGTAACAAGAGAAAAATCTAAGTCACACAGTGCGAGACAGAAGAATGAACTAACAAGCTTGCACACATTAAGCCAATTTACTAATCCCCAAGTAGGGGAAGAGGGAATCAAGCTGCGTAAAATCAGGAATACACAAAGAGATTTCTACTCTGTGGATTCAGACCAACGGTATGCCTGTATTCACACTCGATCGGTAACTGCATGGAAGCTGGGCTGGGCAAATGCTGAGGTCAAAGAGCGCAGTGGCACCAAGCAGACAGAAGGACAACGGTTGTTCCTACGCTTGTTTTATGTCTTTGACCTCTGCGATGGAGAGGTGACAATGAAAAAAAAGAAGGGGAGTGGTGAGAGGAAAACAGAGAAATGGAGTGAAGAGATGGGAAATGGAGTGAAGCTTAAAGAGGGATCTTTTGAACAGGCACCAGGCCTCTCCAGGGGGAGGGGAAGAGCTGTACCCACGACCCTCCCATCTGTTAAGCAGACGGATGGAGAGAGAGAGAGAGAGAGAGAGAGAGAGAGAGAGAGAGAGAGAGAGAGAGATATGAAAGTTGGGGGAGGATGGGAGAGATGGAGAGGGAGCAGCAATTCAGCACATAGATCTAATGAGCATTTTCTCTCTGTGTCTCAGAAGTGAAGCTGAGAGGACAATGAGAACATATACACTCAGTGCACCACAAGGCTTGATTCTAGGTCGCCTCTCTCCCAAGTGTTTAGTCACTAAAAACTAATATACAGCACATGGTGCTTTTTCACGTTCTAATAGACGTCTGTTGGGTGCTTGTTAATGTAGATTTGTTATTGAGGACACACAGTCAAGATGACTCCTTTGAACCAACAGGGCAACAAAGAAGGAACTTTACTTTGACTCATTCACGGGACTACTTCATCATTCTGAAAGACAGTTGCAGAGCTTTGCTTCTGAGAAAGAATGGATGTGACAAGAAGTGAATAAAACTTCCAGGAATCCTCGTTCTAAGAACAGAAATTGCACACGATCACTTACAGTATGAGTTGATTTCTCGATTCAGAGAATTGTGAGGGAGAGCTGTACAAATGCAAACAGAAGAATGGATTTGAAACCACATTATTTCCACATCAAGTCTTAATTCTATTTGGGGAAGCTGATTTATCATGACAGGCGGTGCTGTTTTTCCTTGAAACCTCACCTCAGCAACACAACAGAAACAAAAATAAGAAAAAAATATAAGTGAAAAAAGTGAAGTGAATCATTAGTGCTATTCAAATTAATAGAATTTTTAGTAAGATTAATCACAGGAGTGCTGTGGATTAATTCAGATTAATCACAATTAAATATCTTTTATTTTTAATCACGTCATTTATCCACATTATTGTGGCCCTGTTACTGCTTTTTCAGCCAGCTACCAAGACTAACTTGTTGACGTTGTCTGAGAGGAGAGCTGACCGCTTCATATTTACAATTTTACCTGCAATTGAAAACAGTCAGCAGAATCTCTGACTAATGTATGATTCTTGTTAGTGTGGTATTTTAAGCTGGAAGTGCTTTGGTGAAAAGAAAACTCCTTCCTACATCGTCTGCATAATACTTCAGTCCAGTGTTCCGTTTAGTTGTTTTTTTTGGTTTATTTGTACTCAAAATTTCTCACCTAGAGGGTCAATGTGCTGCTTAGCATCTTCCATATTGAGTTGGTTCTGTCACACTACCGGATCAGATGTCCATTTGCGCATGTGTGGCGGCATATGCAACAAGCTGTGCCCGAAATGTGTTGCTAGAGACGTTTCAAGGATGGGTTAATTGTGTGGAAATATTGTAATTATATATATATATATATATATATATATATATATATATATATATATATATATATATATATATATATATATATATATATATATATATATATATATATATATATATATATATATATATATATATATATATAAATATATAGTTTCCCCTATCCTCCCAGGAAATGTGGTTGTGAGGATTTGAAATAACATATTACACTGCAGTAAATAAACCTTTTAGGAGGTGTATGGTACATTAAATAAACACTCTCTCTTCTTAAATAAACTTCCATTTCCTTGAAGAAGCGGATGAAAAACGTGCTTTAATACAGTTTTCTAAATACAATCTGGATGTCAGTACACACTTGCAGCGCTCCATTTTCTACGAGAGCACTGCTGTCATGTAGAAGATTTCCTTCGCTCAGGAACATTTTTTTCTTTTCTTTTTTTTTTAGATGTGTAGATTTTTGGAGGTTTTTTTACTTTGTGTTTTAGCTGAAGCTATGTGTGTGCTGGCTTGTCTAAAAGTGTCTTAGCGCAATTTTTTTCGGTGTGTTTGCGTTAGGTCTGTAAATAGTGGAACACTGCACTTTATCTCCTATAAAGGTGGATGGAGATATACCAACAGAAATGAGAGGATGGGAAGGATCAAGAAAAAAAAAAAAAGAAAAAAAAAAAAAAAGCTGAGATGATGGCCAGGCTGGATGGGAACAGAAAAAAAATGTGTATCAGGTCTCATTGTGCCTCTAATGTCATTACAGGCAGTGACTCTTCTATGTGGCACGCTGCACTCCCCATCTGTCAGAGCGAGATAGGCAGGGTGACGAATGGCTATCACTGCTATTTCCCTCAGCCCCCTCCGCCCCCACCACCCCACTCCAATGTCTGTATCTTTTTTGGAGTGCTGGGGAAGAAGAGTGACCTAAACCTGGGCGGTAGCCCACACGTAGGTGGGCCTCTGTGGCTCTGAATCTCAGCAGATATTAGGGCTAATTTAACATGTTAGCAGCTAAAGAGATTAGCAACATGTACATCTGGGGATTAGAGTGATAGCGGTGGATCATCTCATAATGTGTTCGTTCCTTTTTTTATATTTATTTTTTTTTCCCCTAGCAATGAGTATCCTTGCTAAACTTGAATTTAAGAGACTGCGTTTTGTGTGTGTGTGTGTGTGTGTGTGTGTGTGTGTGTGTGTGTGTGTGTGTGTGTGTGTGTGTGTGTGTGTGTGTGTGTGTCTTCATAGGTGTGTTGGAGAAGATGTCTTCACCTGTCTCTCTTTATTAGATCATGGTTTAGTTGGATCATTAGCAAGACAGAAGCAGTTTCACATGTATGCTATTTTCAATCTCTATGTGCCTTAGAACTGAGACACCTGTCTATTGATAAGGAGGAAAGTGAGCCAAAAGCCTGTGGTTGGCACAAGTTTTTTACACCCTGCCAAGCACTCATAAGTGTGATTGACACTATAGAACAAAGTATATTGTTATAAGTAGCAGCGCAAGTGCTGCAAGATGAACTCTCAATTCCTCACCAATCATAGTTTAAAAACTTGATTCTTCAACTTGAAATCCTAATTGATTTGAATACTGATATGATTCTATATGTCACTAGTGTTTCTTCTCTTATAACTCAATCCATCTCTGGCCAGGAGACAGGAAGCACACACACACACACACACACACACACACACACACACACACACACACACACACACACACACACACACACACACACACACACACACACACACACACACACAGCCAGGGGGGAAGGATGTGACATCAGCCCAGACAATCACAGGTGCTAAAGGTGTTTCCTTCCCTAAATGACTGCGTTCACACAAACCCTGCTGCCACGCTCATCTTTTATCTCACTTGACAGATATTAAGGACAAATAAACAAATGCAACAAGCATTCTGAATATAAAATCCTTCTTGCTCTCAGTACTTTCAGTTCCTAAGACGTGTCTACTGCTTTTAAATGGCAATGAGGCCGAACGCTTGTTTTCTATGAATGTATTATCAGATACCTCAAAATTACTTTATAAGGCAATTCAAACTTTTATTTTTTATTTTTTTGTATAAATATAGCATGATGTATTGATTGCAATGTTAGTCGTGCATTTGTATTCTAATTAATTATGCAATTGAACTTAAACTATATTTGAGCATTTTAAATGTGAAAGTATCAGAATAAAATGTGTAGCATGTTAAGTTATATCGTGGAACTAAAAAGACTAATACTGAAAAAGAAGTGTCATGTTTTTATGTAAATGGCATTTTAACATCTTATAAAAAAGAATTAATTTATGATGTGTATTGGTATGCGCTCTCAAGAAAATTCACACAGCTAAATGTAAATGTGCAACGTGTGAGCACTACGTCTCAAAAGGATCAAAATAATATTAAATTCATTCAAAAGTTTAGAACAAAAACTTTAGAATTAGATTGATGACGTACTCAGGTGCATGTTTTTCGTAGTTAGACAACGAATGCTCGATCTTGTACTGTCAAGTAAACACAAGGTGTGTGTCGAAATAGAGGCAGGCGAATGCAGAGGTCTGCCCTTCGTTTGGGCAGCTGTACGTCTCACTCAGCACCAGGAAACACAGGCCTTGGGCATTCAGAGCAGCGGTGGAGACAGGTAGCCATCCGTCAGAGCCCGTATGGAGACAGGTGAGAGCCATCTTTCCATAACCCAATGCTGACTTCCCCAAGGACAAAATGACTTGACATAATGCGTCAACCCCCCTCTTTGAAAGCAGGCCAAGAGCTGTAAAGCTGCAGCTGCCAGGCCAAAGGCAGACGAGCAAGAGGCCACGCGTGAAAGCCAGTCAACGCTCGACACACGCAGGAATAGAGAGAAACGAGTAGTTGTTGTGGTTGAAATGGAATTCCTTGTTCATTATAAACAGTTTTTTGGTTGTGATAGTGGCTTGAAGCCGTGAGCGATCAACAAATAAACTTTGGGGACCGCAGCTCACGACACATATAGCCTTGTGCCAAGCTGGAAAAAAAGGGTATCAAAAAACAAAAAGGAGAAGAGAAGAAAAAAAAAAAGCAGAAGCAAAGACGAGCCACAATTTGGAGAGGCCCCGGAAAGGCTAGGATGAATCATTATTTTTGTGGATTCATTCTTTCCATGGCAAGAGAAAAGAGAGGGGCAATGAATGTATTCAAGTGTGATGATGAGCTCGAAATGATAAGAGAAAAAAAACAACATCTTAATAGGGGTGATACAGCGCAAGGTAAAAACAGGGCGAAATGTGGCATGGGGAGGGGATTAAAAGAAGCACCCTAGTTGGTTTGTATATGGAGGTGGTGCTGAAATGGGGGATATACAGACATTTGATATTTAAACACAAATAACCTTGCTAAGTTTAATTCTATCAACACGGTCACAGATTGTTTCACTTCTCCCTCCCCCCCCTTCTCTCTCTCTCTCTCTCTCTCTCTCTCCTTCTCCCTATCTCTGTCTGTTGCTCTCCAGTCTGTTCAAACCACTGCCTAAATTCATATCTCGCCCCGTGCACCAGCGGACCCAGGTGTAACCAAATGCTGACAGCGACAGTACAGGTGCAGAGGAATTAACACACACGTGTACATTGGGCGCTCTCACGGTGCACAGAGATGCAGCTCTCTGCTTGTGTTGGTTATGTGTTCATAAAACAAGCAACAATGTAATGAATAATAAGTCAATGCAGTGGAGTTGCAGTACAAACCCTTCAATGAGCGCACCCAGCCCCCACAGGAACAGCCAGGAGTCATGTCACTAAGAACACAAAGCACTGACATATTCACCCAATTATGTACTCTGCCGAGTATGACAATGTCTCAGGATGTTAGCAATGTTCTCCGGGGGGGGGGGGGGGGGGGGGCAGAAAGTGTGTGTGTGTGTGTGTGTGTGTGTGTGTGTGTGTGTGTGTGTGTGTGTGTGTGTGTGTGTGTGTGTGTGAGTGAGTGAGTGAGTGAGAGAGGGAGGTTTGAAAAGCTAAGGCCTTGTTGTTGAATTGGCTGCACCTTTTCTCAGGAATTATGTAAATAAAGTGAAATGGTGGTCAATGAAATGATATGTTAATTTTGTATTTTTCTGCAGTTCACTGATTCCCCCCGGTCTCCCAGACTGGGCCATGTAATCTACATGTTTGTTTTGGCAATTTGTTTTTTACATTTTTTTTTTTAACACAGAAAGCCGTTCCTGATGCAACCTGGAGATTTAGGGGTTTAAGGGCATTTGTGACCAGCCAAAACACATTTATTCAATGATGAATTGATTATAATAAATATTTAATTTTGGTTCATGACACTTCTGTTGATCTCAAATGAATTAGTGTTTTTTTTTTTTTTTTAATCAACATCAATTTGTTTTTATTTCTGCCAAAGTAATATATGGGGTTGCATTACAGTAGCCAGTTGTACTGCAACTTGTACTACATTCAGTTACTGACAGTCATTGGTTGAAAAACCCTTATCCCTGATGTGACACTACACTATCCAGCCCCTGGCAATAACCATTGTTCTAACCCATTCATTCATCTTTGGCTTTATTTGACTTTGGGTCGATGGAGGAGAGCTGTATGTGTTTTCAGATTGAAATACTGAACAAATGTAAACAGCACAACAGCTGAATGACCAATCAGATTTGAGAAAAACAGTGGCTGCGATTTCTCTGGGACGAGGTCGCTCCCGAGCACAGAGCTGCATCTCCCCAGTAGTCGTCTGCCCCATCTCGTCACCCCACACTGTATCAACACCAGACATCATGGTTAAGACAATTCACTGATGATTTCATCACACCCCCCCAACCCCTTACTCTTTCTCTTTGCCACAGTGTTCTAATCACCCTAATTAAAAGCTTTGTTCATTTAGAAATCTCTGATGACAATTTGTTTCACTCTACCCTACAGCAGTGGTGGCTGTGAAGAGAGGAGAATTAAATTTGATCTTGTGACAGCAATTATTAAATGCTCCCTCCTGGCCTCAATTAGGCCCTGCAGGCTAATGCTAACATGGCTACCCCTCACGCAACCACAAGGTGCGGGGTGGATTTTTCTTTTTTCTTTTTCCCCCCACCATCTTCACACTGCCACCCTTGTACATACAGTACGCGCGTATGTGTCGGTGTCAATCTGCGAGTGTCTGTCAGCTTGGTGCCTATGGTAATGTGCACTTGCTTATGGGTTGTTACCTATTTTGCATCCTTGCTGATGGGAAGACTTAAAAATAAATGATTTCTTTTTCTGGGACTGTTTGTTGTAACTCAGTCAGCATGTACAGACCGGCAGATCAATGAGGAAGTTGTGGAATTTACTATTTTTCCCTTGTCTCGCTTCATCAGCAACTTTGATTTCTACAGTGATACTATTACGTGAACGGTTTTTTTTTTTTTTTTCTTCTTTCTTTTTTTTTTAAAGTTAAAACCATGACAGGCATGCATCAAAGTTAATGGAACATTATTGGTACCTCCCCCTGTTGTTGGGACACTTCAGCAGCTTTACACGTCACGGTCGCAGCCTTGCTGAGCTAAAATGAGCGCCGCAGCACCGCTTTGAGCCCATGCACAGTGTGTGGGTAATTTGCAGAGAAGTAGAAGGTTGCATACTTCAACAAGGATGTCCTTCATAGATTCGACCTTCTGTTTTTTTCTCTTTTTTCTCTCTCCTTCCTCTGGTCCCTGTGCTCTGCTAGGAAACCAAGTAACCTAGATCATAGAGTCGGGACTGAAAGGGATTGTGACAGAGAACGAGAGAGCCATGTTAAGAGAGTGAGAGACGGAGGTCGCAGAAGCAACCGAAGCGACACGGGGTCACATCATGACATGCGGCCGCCACCGACACTTTAGAAAAAGGCTGAGGAGCAAAACAATAGGTTTGTTTTTTTTTTTCTCTACCACAAGCTGATTGTGCTGATCATTGGTTGAGCATTATTTCTCTGTTGACACTGAGCGTCATTAAACAGAGATCGTTCCACTTTTCACTGTTTGTTTAAGCAAGACTTGGTTTAATGTTTCCAGGCACTTTATCTTCACCGCAGACAAAGACGCACAGACACACACTTGCATAAATGTTAACTTTAGACACAAGTTGCGTACAAAGCGTCTACAATCCGCGTTATTCCTGTGTGATTTGGATGCCTTCAAACACAAAGCAAGTGAGTCAATAAAACCCTCGTACATATTAAAGTTAATAAAGAAACATCGAGGTGAACCTACAGGGATCCTATGCATATTTTGAAGCACACAGAGTAATACTTTCAGTGTGTTTCAGTTCCCCGAGGAGAGCTGGTGGTGGGACGCGAGAGGCGAAAGGTTGTATGGCGTGTGGAGGGCGTGTGGCGGCATACGGTACCTACAGATCAGCCTCTGTTTAGGGGAGTGGCCCCACTAAGGCTCGAGCGAGGCCAGACCCAGACCAAGCCTCTCATTAGTCATCGGCTGGGTGCCGCGCTCCTTTTTGGAGTGGTTAAGGGGGAACTGGTGAGGGTCTGGCAGTTCCACTGTACTCCACTCCCAGCACCATCACAACCCGACCTCATCAAAGTGAGCGCTCGTAATTTGTCACAGAAAGCAGCCAATTAACATATGTTAAGGGAGGAGGGAGGACGAGAAGAAGGGAGGAGAGGAGGAGAGGGCGAGTGAAAAAAAAAGATAGCTTGTGATTAAAGAGTCTGCACAGCTGCACAACATCAAGATGGCAAAGAGAGCGTTTGAAAGAGACCTCAGACCCAGTAATCTGATAAAGCTTACTGTTACTTAACCCCCATAAGCAAGCGAGGGGGAAGGAGAAAGAGAGGGAGAGTGAAATAATAGAGACAAACAAATATTAGATTACTGCTGTGAATCTACGAGCTTCTGGCAGAGTGCCTGGGCTCTCGATATGTGGCTCCAGTGAAGGCCGCTGTGTCACACAGAGATGACCCCTCCTGCCGAAGCGCTACTGCTGTTTGACCGCACTCTTGTTTTTAACTCGGCACTCACATTTTACAAACAATTTATTTATTTTTTTTATTTTTTTTATCAATTCTTACAAAAAAGTGAATGTCTGGTGCGCCACAACATTTTAGCTCCCTTTTCTCATGGAACAGAAGGTGCTGTTTTCATTTTTCATTTATTTTTCTGTCACAAAGTCTGAGACAAGTTGCTTACATTCTGACTTGTTTGTTTGCTTTCAAATTCTTGTTCCTCATGGTTGGTTTTTAACATGCTGCGTGTGGTTATTTATGCATGTGTGCATGCCCCGTGTGCGACTGTATGACTGTTTGCGCGAGTGTATGCATTTATATGTCTGCGATTGTTGATGTTGTTGTTGTAGGAACATCTTGTGAAGTGAGTTGTGTGATATTTTGCCTTGTTGTTGGATTCGGTGGCAGGCTGAATGCATTAGCAGTGCATGCCGATGCCATTCTGTGTTCTGTCGTCTCCTCAGCCACCTCTGCCTTGTCTCTCTCTACAGAAAACTGATCACACGGGTTGACAAGCAAGTTTGGGTCGTCGTCTGCCTCGCCGTCCTCAGCTACGTGGGTTTCCAACTTTTTTCAGCGAGGGAAAATAAGAGAGGCGGGGAGGAAAGCTTTAAAAACTAATTTGAGTGATTTTAAAATTGTAAGTCAGGCTGTAGAGAAATACCCCGAACAAGAAAAAAAAAAAGAAAAAAAGAGAGACCTAATTAGACTAGTTCTTTACGCCTAATAAATGACATGAAAATAAGCTATTATGAAATATTACTGAAGAAATTATTCTGTTGTTTTGACTGAACCCCGGAGTAAAATGGAAAGTAAAACCACACATGGCTGGCAGAGAAGCGGACCCTGCAATGTATATAAATCATGTCTTTCTTTTTTCCTCCTCCTCCTCTCTCTCGCAATGTTATCCCTGCCATCGAGCACCAGTCCTCCTTTATTTATTTTTTGTCCTATTTGGGAAATAAAGAGCTGAAGCGGAGGAGTGAGGGAGCGGGGAGATGGAGGGGCGGTGGACAGAGGGCGGCAAGTTGCGTTTGGTTCGCAAGACCCGACGCTGGGCTGAATTCTTCTCTTCTCATATGCTTTTCAAGCTGGTGGTTCAGTGAAGGACCTGGCTGCCTGGAGTCCCCCCCCCCAACACACACACACACACACACACACACACACACACACGCACACACACCCACCCCACCACTCTACTCAAATCCCTCTGCTGCGAGCACAGCTGCACCGTTCACATAACCTCGACTGCCCCCCTCCTACCCTAACCCCCCCCCGCTAATGATAGCAGAGCACGTCTCCTCCACAAGGCAACAGCTTTTTCCACTTCATGTACGTACACACAAACTTGGTGCGTACGCACACAAGAGCATTGGACACATGCACACACCAGTGGGCACAACATACTGTGTCCCTTCCCTTCATTTTTCTCATATCATTCAATTTCTTTCCCCTTCTCCTCACCCTGAGAAAAATCCCCCACACTTATGACCCGAGGAAGGCCTGTGAACACACACGCACACGCACACGCACACACACACACACACACACACACAGGAACAACAATCATCCGAACCCTTTAACTACAAACTGCCAGTTCTTCCTCTCCCCCTGTACAGCTTTGCCAAAGCAAGTGACCTGCATCACAGCTGTGTGTGGGAATTTGTACGGGAGGGTGTACTTGTAGGAGCGACTGATTGTGTGAACGCACATACGAACACATACCTGCGCATGTCAATGTTCACACCACGTATGCCGCGTGTATATTCCGGCATTTTATTGGCGGCGGTACAGGTTTAGGGCACGTGCGTATTTGCTGTTTGCGTGCGTGACAGTGAGCGCGCGCGCGCGCTTGCGCGTGTTGCTTTGTAAGCAGTGTTAACAGGGAGGTGAGGCCAGCTTCTGGGCTTCTGCTGCACCTACTGTGCATTATCCCAAATAAACAACTCATTACACGTGTACTTAACCAAGGGGAACTGGCGAGCAGTGGAAGCTAATCCCCGCTATCGTTCCCAGCGTTTCCGATTAGGCTACAGGGAAGAGGAGCCCAAGGAGGTAGTCTGCTCAGCGCAGGAGGAGGAAGAGTGAGAAGGAGGCGGGAGGGAGAAAGAAGAAAAGAAAATCATTTGAGTTAACTTCCCACAAGTGCCTTTCTTACTTATAGTTTCCTTTCTCGCGCTATCTCTCGCTCCATCTCTCCCACTACCCTCTTGCCTCCTCTCCTTTCTTCTCCCTGTGGATTTTGCATTGCTCTTCCTTGTTTTCGACCATCTCTCAGAACTGGGTCATCGACAGATTGTGCGGCAGCATTTTGAAGAACACGGAGGGAAAAACAAAAAAAACAAAAAAAAACATGTTCTTTCTATGAGAACAATCCAAGGTTTCTTTAACAAGTAGTCCGCTTATCAAATTAAGCTGTCAAAAGCACATTATAACAGACAGCCCAATTCCCTTCACGGAGGGGGGGGGGGGGGGGGGGGGGGGTGAAACACATTTAAAAAAATAATTTTTCATTTGCTGTGTAAAGAGAGTTCACCAAGGACAGTCGAAAAAAATGCTTTTTTTATAAGATTGCTCCTGCTCTCATATTATGCCCTTTGAAAGTAGAACAATGTGCTGAGTGTTACTCTTTAACAGTATCTTGGGCTGTGGTGCACCTCAGATGCATTTAAAGGAATTAATGATAAGAGAGTATCTCAGGGTGAGGAGGCGGCATCAAAACCAAACAATCAAATGGTCCGATTGAGGAGTACGATGCCCAGTAAAATAAAAGAACTCGATTGTTATCCACCCACGTCATTGAAATATTACAAATGAGTTTGACCCTGAGTAATCTGACTCTTTCAATCATAAATAACGGTTAGATAGTAAAACATAATTCAATTTTACTCTCTGCGCTAACATCTTTTTATTGAGTGTTCTGTCATTCTAAAACTTTTATTACACTCACAAATTTCCAGCCAGATTGTCCCATAAGAACCTTGCTAACTGAATGAGAGAGAAACAATACTGGCTGGCTCGCCGGGGCAAAGCCGGCAAGATACCACTCACGGCGATGTTTAAATGGCATCTGGTGGAAGACACAGAAATAACATTAACTTTGTGAGGGGAGAAAAAAAAAAAAAAAAAAACCACTTTCTGATCTCACATTAATAACCTAAAAGGTGAAAATCACCACTCACATTTTCAAGATGTGCTCTTATGCTGTTAAATCCGTGTACTCTGCTCAGCGTTGCTAATAAGAGAAAAACACGTTGTAATCTGCGCTGAACAAAAACCTGACAGTGTGAGCTCAGCCTGCTCCGGCTAAACTGCGCGCCCTTTTGTGCTTTACTCCCGAGACTGATTTTCTCACACCCTCAATCTGACTCCCATCCTGTTTGCTGGCCCCCCCGAGGGGGCTGCTCCGCCGTGGCCCGGAGTGGGCCGGCGGTGGATGGATGTGACGTGGAGGAACTGGGACTCTGCTGGAGGGAGGCTGGAGCCACGACAGGTATCCCCCGCACTTCCTCTGCTATTTATAAAACCATGAGTCCAGCGCCGGGCCAAAAATAAGACAGAGGCCATTTTTATCCGTGATGGTAAAGACGCCATCACTCTCTTTTCCTCTTGGCTTATCACACATGCATAAACATATTCTGAGTACATGTGCACAACAACAAACAAACAAAAGTCCTTCTTATGAAATAAAACCTTGTTCCCCCCCCACCTCATTTAGCTGAAACACACACACACGCACACAAGCACGCACACACACACACACACACACACACACACACACACACACACATTAACAGCAGACAAAAGTCAATATCAAGGCTGAGCTATTTCTGTAGAGAGCACTATTTAGGATGTGTGGGCTGGGTGCCAGTATTCTCCTCAGTATCGTCTGGCCGTCATTGCACTGCTGCTGTTAAACAAACTCACCTCTTCCCTCTCTCACCCGCTCCTCACCCTTTCCACCCAACCCCTTGTTCCATTGTCACTACTCTCTCTCTCTCTCTCTCTCTCTCTCTCTCTTGCTCTCTTTCCTCTCACACACTGTGTTTCTCTTACACACACACAAGGTTATTTGTTTTTCCACCGGGTCGAACCACAGTGCCAGGTGAAAGCATCTATTGGCAGGATAAAGAGAGTGGCTGGTGTGAGATCACAAGGCCCCACTCTGCCCAGCAAACCTTGAAGTGAAGCGCCGGGCTGGAGTTTCAAACAAAGTGCCCTCTCATTCATTATACATGCAACTGCACTGAAAATCTCCTTCCGCAACACCATCTCTTCAACCCCCCCCACTCATTCTCTCTATCCCCCTCTCTCTCTCTTCTCACATCGTCCCTCTTCGTTTTCTCTCGTTTTTTTTCCAGACAGAGCATCTATAAAGTATGAATAAAATTAATGACATCACGAGCTGCACTTTGGAAGAGCCACTGTAGGAAAAAGCCATACATCACAGGGCAGAAGGAGTTGGGCCGAAGGAGAAAAAAAAAAATAATGTACAGAAAAAAATTGACATAGAAAGAAAATGGGTGTGTGTCTGTTGCTTCGCTGCTCTCCATCCTCAGGGCACTTTGCTGTATATTATATTATCGGGTGATCTTGGGAGTGAATAAACCTTATACTGAGAAGGTGACCACAAGCGGGAACGTTTGTTCTCTCGTTTTTTTTGTAACTGATAATTGTCAATACATGAAAGTACTAGAAAACGTGATGAAGTAGTTCTGCCAAACATTGAGACGGTAGTAGAGCATGACATGCATTTACCTTGAAAATATCAGTACAGCCATATTTAGGATTATTCTTTACACATATTAGTGCGACAGTGGTGCTCAATAGTGTGTAGCTTTTACAGAAATCCAATAAGAAATGTATCCAATTCAGTACGTTTTAATGACTTTAATGCTTTAAAAGTGTTTTTATTTTATAGGTGTTTCTTAAAATGTCCTTATGAAACTCCTTTCACAGTTCTCTTTTTTTTTCTTCTTCATTCCTTTGTCCTGCTCTTTCTTTACTTTTGGTCAGCAGTGTTCAAAACAGCCCTTTTCTGCACATTATTTTATAGGCTGGCCTTTGGTGTGGGAATGGCACAGATGACAGTGGAAAGGAACAGCGGTGTGGACTTTGGCAGGACACCGCCTGGTTAAACGTTGCACTCTGCAAAATAGGGAAAGCACTGAGCATTGATTGTCATGTTGCCCCCCCCCCCCCCCCCCCCCCCCCCCAAAAAAAAAAAATTTGGGGTAATGTGTTGTGTCTCTTGATTGGACAGAAATTGCCCAGACACCAGAGACGGGAGGGTGAAAAATAACTATCATATTAAAGACTCTAATATTGTTCCTTAAAGCTGAAAAAGAGAGACAGACATATTAATCACACTGTCTATTGTTGGTAATTTAGTGTCACATTGTTTTATTACAAAAAGCAACATCACACAAAAGCCTGACTGGATGGAAAAAAAAAAAAAAAAAAGAAAAAAAAAAGAAGGCCTTATTCCTCTGAATTCAGTGTGAACACAAGATCTGCTAAAAATACCCGATAGCAATGTGAAGCTCAGCAGCAGCAGCAGCAGCAGCAGCAGCAGCAGCAGCACCAGCGAAGATGGGGAGCAGTGGCGGCAGCAGCACAGATTGTGGCAGCCGACTGAGCAGGAGTTTCAGATGGATGTGAGCTTGTGTGAGGCCAAGACACAGAGCTACCTCTGTGCGTCTCACTGGACTCTGTTGCAGAATGACTCGGCTATGTTGCACTTGTGACAAAGATAAATTACAGCCACTGGAAAGAAAAAAAGAAAAAAAAAAAAAAAAGAGAGAAAAAAAACACGACTTTTTTTTTTCTCACTCTCTCCTCCGCGCCTCTTTTCTTTTTGTTGGCATTGGGTGTATTCCAAATGTGTCCCACACCAAAGGGAGCCAGTGGAAGAGGGCGGGTGATGGCAGGGGGGGGGGGGTATCTATCTGCAAATATATTAGGGTCTGAGAAGTCACACTCAGCATTTACAGGTCAGGTACAGTGTTTTAACGCCGAACACTCACACTGTCGCTGCCTTTGAACATTCATTCCTACCGTATTACATAAACAGTAAAGGCTCTTTCCTCGAATGAACTCCTAAAACTCACTAAATTCCCTCGGTGAGTCTTAATGACGTTTTGCCAGCGTTTTCTGTTGAGCTGCATTTCGTCTATGTCGCTCTTATCAAAAAGAAATATTTCACATATGTCATTCAGGTAACTTGAAACAAGCGTCTGGCGGGAGAGTTGATGGGACTGACCCATAAATAATGTCGCTAATATTTAGATTTCATTTCCACCTTTTAGCATGGGAGGGTTCCTGATCTGAACCATCCAGCGCTTGAGCAAACAAATCCAAATCAACCTTTGTTCCAATGTAAATGTTTCTCTTTGTCTTATCATCCGAAGTCCTCCACTCCCCGCACTCCTCCAGCCTCCTCTCATCCCGGGACCGTCTCCCCTGTCCAAATATTTCAGAGAGCGGGCCTCAAGTATGGCGAGGTGTTTTGGGTGTCTCTTTAGGTGGGCTGCTGCTGACGATATGATTGTGTGGTCAGCAGTGCTGAGCGCAGACCACCCAGCAAGCAGCTGCTGTAATAATGGCCAACAGGCCAGGCAGGAAACAGGAAACAGGATGAAGAAGGCAGGACATCCTGTTCATCTAGATCACTGTGTTAGGCATGACATCACAAAAGCATCACGTTTTTTAATAAAGAATACCCGATAAGAGCCCGAATGCTCTGTTGCCGAGCTTTTAACCAACCGAAGCTCAAACACATTTCGGCTCTACGTGTTCCCTGCGTGTGTCTTTCTCTGTTTTCACGCGCATCTGTCTTCTCAGTTTGCCTTTGCAGCCCTCACATTGACACTGTTTTCCAGACTGCTCCATCATCCCAGACATCAAATCCTACCCTCTTCACTGTGAGAATAAAGGCGGAAAAGAAAAACACGCATTTTCATCTGAATATACACCAGCAACAACCTCACAAAACTCAGACGAAAAACAACAAAAAAAACAAAAACAAAAGCACAAACATCCCGACACACAAATACAGAGACAGGACACAAACTTGAAGACGCACGCACGCACGCACGCACGCACGCACGCACGCACGCACGCACGCACGCACGCACGCACGCACGCACGCACGCACGCACGCACGCACGCACGCACGCACGCACGCACACACACACACACACACACACATCTCCCAGACACACGGCACATACTGACAGACAAACACACAAAGAAACAGCAAACACAAAGCACAGCACAGCCAGAAGTCTACTTTATGCAGAAATATTCTAAAGTGTGTTTTACAATACAATTAAACATCAAAGGCTGATATATTCCTCTGTGATCTTTAACACCCCAGTGAACAAACCCCACACACCCCCTTCCACTTACAGCGTACAGAGAAAGTTGCTGAACGTCACTGCTAATTACTAGATAGAGACAGAAGAATACTTTGCATCATTATGCAAAAACCAGGACATATTCAAATATATGCGTTCGATCCTCCATAAACCATTCAAGGACCGTGGTATTTACTTTAGATTATTTTTCCTAAGTTTCACGAGTAATTGCCGCTCTTATGAAGATATACAGACAGTGGTCCTGAGGCAGTCATGCATTTGGATAAACATTTCCAACGTGCTCGACAGTTAGAACAATGAAAGTGAGGTCTGCTCCAAACGAGTAAATAAACACATGGCGAGGTTGAGCCCTGCACTTCTCAGTGGTACTGTAAAATGGATAAAAACAATAAACGGCGACTATTCCTCCCTTAAAGTAAAAAGATGGAACACCTGACTTATGCAATATACAAGAACACAGCGATTCCCGTTGTTTATTATAAGTACATTTATCACCTATAAACCCGCAGGAAAGAGTAATCTACTAATCTAAACAAATATTCTGGCATATATTCTGTTAAATCAAATCTCCTAAACACTAACTGATGCGATACATTTTGCCTCATGTTGTCTCTTGAGGCACTGTATGTATATGTGAGGCAAATAAAACGGTCTGCATCTGACTCTTAAATGACCCTCTTATTTGAGCCAAAGGGCAGGAACTCCTATTACAGCTCTTCAATATCTACCTGCAGATCTTGCCAAGCTGCAATCTGCACACCAATGTTTTGCTGGAGTTTAACTGAGCAAACTTAGTGAAGTCTTTTAAATATATTGAAATGGTATAGTGAAATAAAAAGTTTTTTTTTTTTTAGTATTAGCCCCAATACAAATATACATTAGACGTTGGCATTAAAGTGAACATTTTCACAAATCCGGTCACTTGTGCAGCTGGGAAAGTTGAAACTCAGCGTGATCATTTCATTCAATTGTTTTTTGTTTTTTTTTATAACACGCGCAAGCTCGTCATGTTTAAAAACGCTCAAATTATTTTGGCTTTTTTGTGGTGACACTCGTCTCCGCCTTTGAATGAAAGTCATTTAAAGGCACTTTAATTACACATTTATAGGCAATATATTAGACCTTTACGATTAAAGATATTAACAGCAGTCTGTCCAAAGCTGATTCTGTCTAAGTAAGTTGGAAACACATGGCAAAAGCCTGACCATGAAACAAAATGTGTCCCTTCCCTTCACTTAACTAAAGCTTTACTGAGCCCTTGGTGTACAGCAAAGTGCCCTGACAATCGGCTCAATGCCCTGGCCAATCACTGGGACACGTGACCTTCTAATCCCTCTCTGTGAGAAGGGTAAGAGTGTGTTGTCACTGTTGGTTTTGTGAATCGCCCCCCCCACCCCCTCAAAAAAAAAAAAATCTCAAATGATTTGTCAAAACCAAGAGGTCTTAAGAGAATAAGAGAGACAAAAGCAGCGCAGGCTGGATTGTGTGGGTGTTGATGCGTGCATGTGTGTAAAAGTGTGTGTGGAAACCGACGGAGAGAGAAAGGAGACAGAACGTGCTTTTGTGCGTGTGTGCATGTGTGTGTGTTTGTAAAGGGTCTCTGAGATTACAGAGCTTGGCTGACAGAGTCCTCTGTGTGTAATCGTGGGTCCACATGCGAGTGCTCACCTTCCTCTGAGCGGATTAACCTATCGCTAAATCCCAAGAGAGCAACAGGCCAGACAGGCCACACAGAACAACTTCATTGACGATGGTCAGAAGAGGGAAGGCCATGTGTAAAGTCTTTTCTTTTTTTTTGGACAGCTCATTACACTCAAATTTTTAATGAATAAACAATTTGCAATAAACGTTATCAAAAGATAATAGATCTAAGTTATGGGCCCTACTTCATCTTAAAAATGCATCTGAAAAATCACATATGTTTGAAATCAAAAGGTTTTTGTTTTTTTCTTAATGGGGCGAACCATAAAAAGCAATCAAGCAGTAAATGACTGCATAAGCACTTTGCAGAGATGCTTAGGCTGACATGCTGTAATAGACAGCAACACTTACCCACTTAAAAATAATACTTTTGAAGATTGAATTATAAATGTGTCATTTACCTACCTGTATTTCGAAGTGATTATGTCACATCAAGCTCTAAATCTTAAGTGCAATTTGTAAAAGTTTTTTTTTTTTTAAATTCTACAATAAATCAAATTAAATTCGAATAAATTGCTGTTAAAAAAGAATAACAAATCTACAAGAGAATGAGTGTAGGACTACTTTTATAGTGATGCTGTTAATGAGAATAAGCCTAACGTCTACAACCAATCCATTTATACATTCGGCCTGAAATAAAATGAAGTGTACTCTTGTACTTTCAAATCGTGAACCAATCATCAATTTATCAACACATGCAATGCCAATGGGCCTCCGTACGCACACTTTAGGTAAAAATCTAATCATTCATTTTTTTTTTTCTTTCTTCTGAAGCTGTAACTTGTGAAAGTTGCTACAAGTCAATTTTACGGTGTCATCTTGAAAATGTCCTACTGCAACAGGTTCAACTGAGTGACATGGGACTGAAACTCACCTGGTTAATAGAGTCAGAATACTTTAATAATTCGGTCTAAATACATAAAGTCTCAGTGAAGAAATTAGAAGTGAGACTGAAGATGTAGAAAATCCTCTAAAACAAAGCTATAGGAGTTGTATCTGCTGTGTGTGAGTGCACACTCAGGTCATTTTTTTTTTTTAATTATTATTATTATTGTTCAGTATTGTTCTTTGAAAAATATTTTATTTGCCCAAAAAGCTCTTCCTGACATTATTATGAAAGTTGTCCTTATACATATTTAAAACCCATTAAAACGGAGGCGTTTATTACTTCACCTCACTTTAGTGAAAATATGCACAACACAAAGGACCAGCTATTATGCAGGTAGCTTTTCAAAGTCAACACATATTTGCTCTCATTTTAAATTTTCTTTGCTTGTAAAGTTTATTTTCACAAGTGCAAAGAGGAGGGCAAGTATATCAGACACTTTGAATCCTCGATATTATACTACCAGTTCAACTTTTCATGTGACATCTCAGAGCGCAGAAGGAGGACGTGATGCACTATGTTAAGGAGGGCAGCCTGTACAGTTTCTGTGCGCCTGCATGTGGACACGAGAAAGCGACACAAGGTCGAACAGCACCTAAAAAACACCAGACCCAAGCTCCACTCTCCTAATAAGACTATAAAACAGCTCGTAATTGGGGCGTAATGCACGGTTGTCACCGGCACAAGTCTAAAGTGGTCACAGCCAATCAATAAACGCAGTTGCTGTACTTAGTTAGTGAGGAGGGAGGCAGCGCGCATCAAAATAGACCCCTCAAGTTTCCATCTGCGCGATTAAAAATAAAAAAAGAGCGCACGATGGCAACGGTGTCTCGTGGACGTCTCCGCGAACGAGCCGGCCAAGTGGTGCGCGTGCGGTACTTACTTTTATTTCGCGTGAAATCTTTGTCCGGATGGAAGCCAGAGAAATGCGAGGAGGAGAGAGAGTGGTCCGCCTGCTGCCGGGTTGTTTGGTCCGGCCGTTTGACAGGAAGGTGGAAAAGCCGCTCGCCTGGTGGGGACGGAGTTCGTCGAGACGCACTTAAAATCCAGGAGCGCAACTTAGCAAGAGGAAGACGGCGCCGGGAGGAGGGGGGAAAAAAAGTAACCTACAGTGCGTGGTAGGAGTCTCTATAATGTCAGAGAAAACTACTCTCTCTCTCTCTCTCTCTCTCTCTCTCTCTCTCTCTCTCTCTCTCTCTCTCTCTCTCTCTCTCTCTCCCCTCCCTCTCTCTCTGATCGGACAGTGCCTGTTCACGAGGCGGTGAGGACGCAGCGCCTTGGTGCGCGCGCGGTGCCGGTGAGCGTTGAGGGACTCGGGAGGAGCGGCTGTGGAGGTGGAGGTGGTGTCGGTACACTGCTGGACGTCTCGGGAGCCTGACAGTGATGTTTCGAGACGCACTTTCTGTTCCGTCCCACAATCAAGGTCTCTCTCCCCCCCACCACCACACACACACTCCTTAACACTCTTCACTCTGCTGGTGCGAGGAGAAATAATCAATTTTTCTTTTTCTGTCTCCTTTTTTTTTTTTTTTTTTTTTTTTTTTTTTGACTCCTGAAAGGGGGCGGTCTCACATTTCCCAACTCCACTTTAATGAACGAGGCACGGCTCTTTAATGCTTTATTATCGCGTCAGCGCCGATAGGGTGGACACACAATTAAACTGCTCAGAGAGATGATGGAGGGATGTGCGCTTTAAGTAATACACCGACAGAGAGCACCCACTTTGCAACAATCAATTCCATGTTGCATAAAGTTGGATGGGCAAATATAGACGCATTGTAACTTCACTCATAAAACTCAGAATCAAACGAATGTTCGCGAAATCGTCATTTCATTATTTGTTTTTGAGACACTTCAAGAGATAATGAGACAAAAAAAAATAATAAAATGAAATCGCCCCACTCAGGGAAATCTTTAGCAAAAAAGAAAAGTTTGAGATAACATGCTTCAGCCATATCTACTTTCAAGCAAAAGTAGACTTTCAAGAGTCATTCTTACATCGGATTACATGATAGATTCTCCAAAAAAAACAATAACGGTTCCTTGATACGTCTGTAAACGCTGCCTTCTTTCTCAGACACTTCCGACACTTTCCGCCGCCAATCATTCCCTGGGACCCAGCTATCTCCTCCAGATAAGCCCTGACACAGACAGTAAGCATGGGGGAATTACCAAGCCTTTATCCATCCAACCAAATGATTTCAAAACATCCACTCTATTAGTGTGAAGATAACAATTAGAACAGCAAGTTTGCCACTTCAGATAAGACACAGACAGGCAGTGCACTGGCTTTCTGTGCAGAGATGTATCCCAGATAGGCCTTGTAATACCAGGCTTCTATTGTACTCACATAATATGGCTGCCGTATCAATTAGACGATTTTTAATGGCTATCCTGAATGAAGCCTGCTGTACTTCAGTGCACTATCAGGTCCCACTCTTGAGTTTTTATTAGTGCACGCTCATGGAAAGAACATCGATATTATATCATCCTTATATTTTGGAGTAGATTTTCTTTCCCAAGTTTTACATACGGCTAACAATTCACAGCGATCCATTATGGGGATAAAATATATCTTATTGACCCTTTTTGTGTATCTGCGCAGAAATACTCACCTCCACGTGAGCTGGGGTCTGCATAACAGGCTCAGTATAGTGTAAGTGGACACCGAGTGGCTACCTAATCTTTCTCTTCTTTTGAAGTTCACCTGTGAAGCATAAGTCACTGCCCCCCCCCCCCCCCCCCCCCCCACCCTCTCCCCTAGTAAATCAGTCAGTCAGTCAAGGTAGGAAATGGCGGGACATCAGTTAATAAATAAATCAAGCTGGCTAATCTGCCTGACGGGTGGACATAGCAGCCCCGTAACCGAAGCCGCCGGTGTCTGATGACTCTGGATACCACCTTCACATCACGTGACCTTTTAATCTTTAATAGCATTTCCTGTTGTCCCCAGACCTCCAGGATAGTCAATAAGGTAAAGTATGTTGAGAAATGCAACATGACAGACATCAATGGCATTACATTTCAGCATGTATGAAAGATGTAGTACACAGATTTCACACCCTCCAAAGACCTTTTTTTTTTTTTTGTTAGTTTTTTTTCCTCCTTCTTCTTTTCAGACGTCTTTGTGTGTAGAAATCAATAACTCTGCATGTATGGATCGCAACCGGTGCTCAGGGGGTTGTACATACCACTTTCAATGTTCCTTCAACTGCCGTCTTCACTTGTCCCCCAGTCTTGTAACTTCCTGTGCTGTGTGTCAGGAGTTGATTGGAGAGGTCCTTTCGGTGTTCACAATTCTTAAGCTTGTCTTTGGTTGGCACCTGGGAGGAAAAAGAGGAAAAGTAAAGCCGAGAGGCACGAGGAGAAGATGACGGATACTGCTGGTACATCGGTTACTGTTGCACATAACATGTTACGAGTGTGTGTGTGTGTCTGTGTGCATGTGCGTGTGTGTGTGTGTGTGTTTAATAGCCACATGAAATACAGAGAAATAAATTGGGGGTAGTGTATTGAATACATTACAATTGTGGGAAATCATTAAACGAGGCAAACACGGTCTCATGCATATTCATAAATGAATGTCTGACTCGTCTGCGGGGATAAACCTATGGCGAAGGCTCATAACGGCCTCATTCAGTGCTCATACATTTAATGCAAAGTAGGAAGGATCGACTGTATACTTTACTCCCGAGACCTTCAGAGTGGGGATCTGCAGCGAACTCTACATATGGGGAAGCCTATACGCAAAGCTACAGTCAGATTATTACTCCACTGCATTGTGCAGTTCAAGGTGTGTCACCGTACGGTATTTAAATGTGATAAAAATTAAGAGTTCATTACATAATAAGCGTGCGCAAACAAGCTGAGGAGGTTGTGACATTTGTGTTATCATACGCCCAAACTATTTTCCATTAATCGAAACGAACCAAATGATGAGTTTCTGCACCATCTCAAACTTTTACAGTCCAACTCGTGAGCCACTGGCCCACCTTCCAAAAACAACCCTCAACTTGTGTTCAGAGGCGTGTGTGCACAAGGGTGAGTTGACAGTTTCATCAAAGCTTCGATGGAGGGAAAAAAAAAAAAAAGATCAGTTCTCCGGCTTGCCAAAACAATTATGTAATTTTAAATATGTCAGAGTGTGTATACACACACTTTAGGCTTTTGGACAAATGAAATTTCGTGAGGTTTGGCATCCGCTGTGCATAAAAAAAAAGAGAAGAAGGGAAACTGCGACTGGATGTTAAGTCAAACACATAAGTGCGGTTTGCTGATATTGATCTTGCTTGGATTGTTTCTTAAGCCTCTCCTGGCAGTCACTTCACAGCATGTGTCACACACACGCACACGCAGAACTGAGTGCCTGAATTTGTGTGCGTGTTTTTGGTAACAGAGGGAGAAAAGAAAGGAATGCCTCTCAAGAAAAAAAAAAAAAAAAAAAAAGATAAACACAAACACATTTTCCAGGGCAAACAGGAACAGCCCGGGCTCGGTGCAATCTGTTGTCGATCATGCTCACGTGAAAACACAATCTGCCTGTCACAGTAGATGATGTTGTCAAGCACTCTGCCTCGCTGCTCCTGAGAATTAGCCAGCGATTACAGAAGGACTGTGAGACACACCGAGCATTTGTTGTACGCGGGAAACGTGTGAGGATGCTCCCAGCTTTATTTGGTATTTACCGCTTTCAGTCAGTCTCCCTGCCTCGCCGTTCCCTAATGAATTTGAGAGACGTTTGGTATTTTGACAGTGCATTGACGCAACGTGATGTGACAAGCAAAGACTTCGCAGGGGGGGCACAGAAAGACCTGCAGGCCAATTTAACTCACAGGGCTCAGCTGGGAATCTATGGATTTGACTTTTACACATGCGTAGCGCATGTTTTGGGTCCGAGCCACTCCGTGTTGCATTTAGAGTCTGTTTCAAGGACATGCCGAGACCGAAGACCGGTGTTTCACAGGGAAATCCTTACTAAAAACATGTTTTTTCCTTCAAAATACGATAGCTGAGTGGATGTGAAATATTGAACTTATCAAGTTTGAATAAATTCAGCAGCATTGAGTTGTTGGAGTTGAGTAAATAAAAAAAACATACCCGCTTCAAAAGTCATTTTACACCTTGAAGGAGAGATGAGAGACATTTCACTGCCGATCTGCATTGGGC